>NC_068338.1:53572572-53884944 GCF_014633365.1 Diospyros lotus
AAATCAGTTCTAAATACAAGGGAAAAGCCAGCAAGGGGTCTCAATGAAGCTTTGCTTCCACTATTTTCTCATTTGTCTCATGAAGATTTTAACAGTTCTGTTATTCCTTCATCTGTTAAAATGTTGAAACGTAATCCTGAGCTGGTGTTGGAATCGGTTGGGTTTCTCTTGCAGTCAGTAAACCTTGATCTCAGTAAGTATGCCATTGAAATTCTTTCAGTGGTCCTATCACAGGCTCGCCATGCTGATGAAGGAAGAAGGTGTGAAGCATTAGCTATAGTAAGGTGTTTGAGCCAGAAGTCTAGTAATCCAGATGCTATAGAAGCAATGTTTAATGCTATCAAATCTGTCATTGGAGGTTTGTTTGCTAAACTAGGAGTTGTTTTCTTACAATCATCTGCTAGTGAATTGAGATGTCCATCTTGATTTATACATAGTTGATAATCCTTACAGACTTCAATTCCTATTTACTTATTTGCTTCAGCTAATCTGTTAATATTGGCTTGAACTCGAGCAGGCTCAGAAGGGAGACTTGCATTTCCATACCAGAGAGTTGGCATGATAAATGCATTGCATGAATTGTCCAATGTCCCTGAAGGGAAATATCTCAACAGCCTGGCACCATCAATCTGTCACTTTCTTTTGTCCTGTTACAAGGATGATGGTATATTTTTACTTCTGATTGATTTTCCTTTGCTTAGTTTCCTGTCATATCCTGTCTTCAAGCTATTGAATATCAGGATTACTGATTTTTTAACCGTATAATTTACAGGAAACGAAGAGGCAAAGCTTGCAATTTTATCAGCCATAGCTTCTTGGGGAGCTAGATGCCCAGATGCTATTCAGCCAGATGTAGTTTCTTTTATTGGTTCTGGGCTCAGGGAGAAGGAAACTCTACGAAGAGGTCATCTACGTTGTCTTAGAATGATCTGCAAAAATGCAGATGCTGTAGGAAGAGTGAGGAGTTTTTTAGTTTATTTTTTGTATTCGTATATGTTGAATTATATTCAGGTTTTTTTGTGACTTGACTATAATATCTGAAATGCACTTCTTCAGATATCAGCTTTGTTGGGACCACTTGTACAACTAGTAAAAACTGGTTTTACCAAGGCAGTGCAGCGTTTGGATGGCATTTATGCATTGCTCTGCGTTGCTAAAATTGCAGTTGTTGACATTAAAGCAGGTTTTCTTGAATTATTAATATGAACTTGGAATCCCTCGCGTCAATCTTGTTGCATGTTATGTGGTAATGGTTTTTTGTATAATTGCTTAAGCGATTTAATCTACTTGTCTTTCTCTTTCCTTTTTGTTCCAGATGAGACTCTATTGAAGGAAAAGATTTGGTCGTTGGTATGTCAGAGTGAGCCTTCACTTGTGCCAGTTGCCATGGTGGGCACTCTTATGATTCATTTTGGAGTTCTGTTAATATCTGAATATATGCTTTTTTTATAAAATTGGGTACAGATATTTATGTGTTTTATGCACGTGAATGTGTATTTGTCTATTGTTAATTTTTGCTGTGCAGACATGCTTCACTTCTGTATTTGTCATATATTGACATCTTTCCTATGTTCTGCATCTGCACATACACACACGTGCAGGCAAATTGAACAAATGAACATTAGAATCATCTTTAAAGAAAGGAAGATTGTTTGAATGATCTTAACTAGGTTTTGTGGCTTAACAGTTCTGAAGTCCATCTATTAAGTTTGGCACACAATCTTGTTTACTGCTCTTGGCAGTATAGTAGTTGCAACTATCTGAAAATAGGAAAGTATTTTTTCTTTTCTTTTTTCCACCGCCGGGGGGGGGGGGGGGGGTGTTGCTGAGTAAAGTTTGGATTGAGTTTTTGCATGCCTTTGCTATTGTTTTAGTTCTTCTTGATCATTCCCAGACATGTCAGTTTTGGTACATGTTTTTTAATATCAAGTTGTTCATCTGATTTGTATTGCTTTACAGGCCTCGAAACTGTCGGTTGATGACTGTTTGGCATGTGTTGATCTTCTTGAGGTGCTACTAGTGTATCATCCACAGAGGTTATTACCACTGTAGTAACACATGCAATTTTTTACGTGCTTAATTACCATGCTGGTTATTTTATAATTCTTTTTATTGTGATAGTTATATTTCAAACTTATTGTGAAGAATCATAACATTTTCTTCTGCAGAGTCTTGGATTCTATTTCAATCAGATCAATGTTACAGGTGACTTAAATCTTTACCTGTCTTTAAAATTTTTAATTTGTTAGCAAAATGTGAACTGATTATTAATGTTGTGCAGTTAATCCTCTTTTTATTATGCCATCCAAGCTGGGATATTCGACATGTGGCTTATGACTCCACCAAAAAGATTATTGCTGCTGCTCCACAGTTATCTGAAGCAATTTTACTGGAATATTCAAATTACCTTTGTATGATTGGAGAAAAAGTTGTTCTTTTGAAGACAAGGTTCTGTCTTGTTTATTTTGATCTTTTCAAAATCTTTTATTCGTTTATGATTTAGGGGCTGTCATTGCTACGTAAAACATGATTTGTGTATATTTTCTCTTGAATTGATTTGATTTAGGAAACAAGTAAACAAGTTTATAGACATATGGCACAGATACATTGTGTGTACACTGTACATGGCAACTTTTAGAAAAGAGCAAAAGAAGTAAATACTAAATATGTATTTTTTATACGAAACATGAAATAATAGCTATTTCTCCACTTAGAAATGCAAATATATTTATGTTTTATTAAAACAAAACAATTACACATTCTACATATTAGGAAAGAAGGAAAGAATGTGAATAAACGGTCCCAATATCTATTTTAGAAAGTTGACTTCATAAGAAGTTTGAAAATTTTCGTAAGAGCTCACTGTATTTATGCTAATGTTCAGGGAGGTCAGTGTAATTTACCTAATAGAGAATTAGTCCATTACACTTTTTTTTTAAAGTTTTTGCATGTTAGCTCGTGTTTGTGCATACAGTCTGAGAGTTTTTACCTGTTTCTCTACACATCAGTTATTTCTGTGTATTGATTTGTTATTATTGGTGCAGTGATGTGGAAAATACATTGGATACTCATGTTCCTTCAGTGGAGATTTTAGTGAAGACTTTGCTTGTTATATCATCTGCTGTTTTGGCTACTACTCAGACTGCACTTGGGCAACTTATATTCTGCTCTCATCATCCCTATTTGGTTGGCACAGCAAAAAGAAATGCAGTGTGGAAGGTATCTCCTTTCCAGTGTGTAGGGTTGTAGTCCCTGTTTTTTAAGTAACAAGTATATAGACAAAACAGACTTGAAGGGGTAAATTCTGTACAAAAAGAATTAACAGGAAACAAGAGGCTCCTGGTAGCTAGAAGCAGCAAACATCATCCAGAAAACTGGATTTAGTTGGTGTTACTCAGTTGTATTGCATTATGTTCACTATTATTAATTCATTCAGTTATTTTTGTAATTTACTTGGCTATATTGAAGCCTACATCAACATAAGGTACATACAGATAATTCTCTTCTCCTTCTGCTGCCTCTTTTTTGTTTTATTTTATTTATTTTCTTATTTTTGATAAAGAAAATGTGGATTTATGTCTTTACTCATGGCTTGTTAAGTTGAGTTGATATCATACCCAACATTTACATGGAGGAAGTAAATGATGAATTTTGTGAATATTAATATCCTTGTACATCCCTATGATAATTACGTGTATATAACATTGGGTTTGCTACTTGATTTCTAGACCTCTAGCCTTCTCTGTCCATGATCGTATCCTTTGAAGGCTATCATATCCTATGTCGTGTTTAAGTATTTACTGCCATGTTTTTGTTGGTCTTCCTCTTTCTCTTTTGCTACAACTTTCTTTCATTTCATCCACTTGCCTCACAAGTGCATCTATTGATTTTTCTTCTTAGATGTGCTAATCATTCACATCATATATTTTTGAAGGCAAGCCTTGGTAGCATGGGTAGGGTTGCTCCTTTGTGACTAAAAGGCATGGGTTTGAGTTATGGAAACAGTCTCTTTGTAAAGTGACGATAAGGCTACATACAAAGATGACCATCCCTTGTCCCTTAGGGACATTACACGGAACGTGGTATGTTCTGATTTGTGGTACGCATTCGGGTATGAGGTACACTACTTAGCTAGGTATGAATTTTGGGGGGGGGGGGGGGGTAGGATTAGTTGGTATGCCAGTTTGGTTTGTGGTTCACTTTGAATAATGTATTGGTACGCTTATTAAAGTTTAAAGGAAAAATTTTGTTCTATTCATAAGACATTGCAATGAAAATAAGGTTCAACTTAACTAAAAGCAAGTTTGCAATTACATAAAACCATAATAGTAGAACTGAATGCTAACACAACAAATTTAAAGCTAACAATCATCTCAAAAGCTTAATGATAAGAGCACCTAAATCCCAGAAATCCCCAATCTCTAACCATCTTATTTAGAATTTACTTTTTTCTCCTATTTTTAGAATTGCTTCCTTTCACAAGCTTAGATGATGGCTTGTATGTGGCAGCAAGCATAGCTCTTGAGCAATCTTGTGTAGCTTCCTCTTCATTTGGCATTTCAACATATTCGCTATCTAGAGAACTCTATTTCATCTCCTCCAATCTGGTAACAGAATTCTCTTATGTTATTATTGTCCGGATCAATATCCCATCTTCTATAAGGTCCAACTTCATAATTTTTGCAAAACTGTGATTGAAGATGAATATTTGAATGAATAAAAACGAGTTTATCAGCCCTTGTAGTGTTCATAATTTTGGGATCGCCATTTTTGGCGATCCAAGGTGGGTCCTCCCTGTTCCAGTATGCACTCGTACCATAAACAGATTTGCACAATCGGAAATGCAGTCGGGGGGTGGGGGGGGTGCCATGAATTGTGCACCCTTTTTGATGTGAAATATTTGTGTATAAATTAATGCTGTGGTCTTTTTATAGAAAGGCAGTCCTGGCACTTCTGTTGTGTAATTATTTGAATAGATGAC
This sequence comes from Diospyros lotus, assembly GCF_014633365.1. Classification (NCBI taxonomy): domain Eukaryota; kingdom Viridiplantae; phylum Streptophyta; class Magnoliopsida; order Ericales; family Ebenaceae; genus Diospyros; species Diospyros lotus. The sequence continues at coordinate 53,577,554 of NC_068338.1, forward strand.
TGATGAAACCGCTATTGTTTATTATATCTCCCTCTGCAGAGGCTGCAGAAATGTTTACAGAGGCATGGTTTTGATGTCATTGGCCTTATTAGTGCTGATGTGTGTACCATCTGCAAGGTAAATTACATGTTGTGTTCATGCTTTCAATGGGCTTATCTTTAAGGATTTTAAAGTGTCCATTGATCTTTGCAATGTTCCATTGTATGTTTTGTCAGGCATGTAGCCCAATAATTTTCTTCTTCTTTTTTCCTGACATAGTTGCTCTAACAATTGATTTTGGTAGTTGCATTTGCATAAAATGAATTAAGTAGAGTTAGATTAAGAAAAATTGAGTCAGTATTGTGAGTTTGGACTTTGGAGAATATAAGGGCTGTTTGGTTGTGGAATTTTTTTTAAAGTTTTCTATCTCCAATCTCTTACAAAATCTCTAGTTTTCATTTTGAAATAGAAACTTTGCAGAAGAAAGAAAAGAGAATAGAAGAGAAGAACTTGTCGAAATCAATTGAGATGAATGAATGAATGAATCTCAATCTCAGAAAATACAATAGAAAGGCTAGCTTATATATAGTCTTGATCATCTCTTCTACACAACGTAAATGAACTTCTACACAGCGTAGATGAACTCCCAATCCTCTACAACTGAAATCATAGACTAACAATACAACCAGCCAATCATAAAATACAACAGATAAAATACAGCAGATATAACAAACACTACAGAACAGTAAAGGCTACAATTGATCAACCTCAGTCTCTTCCACAGCACCACACTCAGGATCAGCATCAGTATAGACACTTAGAGGCAGATCAGCTGATGAGGGAGTAAAAACCAGACCTAAGCCAACTCAGAAAATACAATAGAAAGGCTAGCTTATATATAGCCTCGACAATCTCTTCTATACTGCGTAAATGAACTTCTACACAACGTAGATGAACTCCCAATCCTCTACAACTGACATCATAGACTAACAATACAACCAGCCAATAATAAAATACAACAGATAAAATACAGCAGATATAACAGACACTACAGAACAGTAAAGGCTACAATCGATCAGCCTCAGTCTCTTCCACAGCACCACACTCAGGATCAGTGTGGTGCTGTGGAGATTCGTCATGTCCCTACACAGCTGATGAGGGAGTAAAAACCAGACCTAAGCCAACTGTCCCTTTAAGATAGCAAAGTAACCTCTTACAAACCTGCCAATGTTGATCCTTAGGACAGCTTAAAAATTGGCTTAACTTGTTCACCACAAAGGCAACATCCGGTCTGGTATACATGAGGTATTGATCAGTGTGGTGCTGTGGAGATTCGTCATGTCCTACACAGCTGATGAGGGAGTAAAAACCAGACCTAAGCCAATTGTCCCTTTAAGATAGTGAAGTAACCTCTTACAAGCCTGCCAATGTTGATCCTTAGGACAACTTAAAAATTGGCTTAACTTGTTCATCACAAACGCAACATCCGGTCTGGTATACATGAGGTATTGAAGGGAACCAAGAATGGTTCTATAGAGAGAGGGATTGGAGAAGAGATCTCCTTCATCAGTTAATGAGGTGACAGAACTTAGAGGAATAGCATAAGGCTTACAGTCATACATAACAGTCTTTTTGAGTAAATCTAGGGTGTATTTTGACTGTATTAAGTAAGACCTGTAGAGTCTCAATAAGCTTCAAACCCTAGAAAATAGTTCATAGAACCAAGTGTCTTCAAGGCAAAGTGTTTTTCCAAATCACTAATACAATCATGCAAAGCAGCAGAGTTTGACCCGGTTATCAAGATATCATCAACATAGACAAGCACAAACAAGACAAACTTAGGGGTTCTTTTAATGAAAAGAGAGGCATCTGTGTATGCTCTTATAAATCTCCAATTCTATAGGGTTGTTTTGAGTTTATTATACCATGCTCTCGGAGCCTATTTAAGGCCATAGAGCGATATCTTTAACCGACAAACATATGAAGGATGTGACTGATCAAGAAACCCTTCAGGATGCGACATGAACACTGCCTCATTAAGATCCTCATTTAAAAATGCATTATTCACATCAACTTGCTGAATATCCCAAGCATATGTCACAGCCAAAGAAAACAATAATGGTTGGTCCCTTGACAACTAGGGGCAGAGCCAGGATTTTGGTACAGTGGAGGCGAAGTTAAATACAAAAAATATAATTTTAAAAATAAGATAATAATGATAATATTAAAATGATTTTTTCTTTTACAATTGTTTCTTATAGCTTTTTATACTAGAAATTGCAATTGTTCAAGAAAACTACATTGATTATTTGAATATTTAGACTCGTCATAACCACAAAATGTTAGTTTTTGTCGTAGAAGAAGTCGAACACAATCAATTGATGTATTTAGATGAATTCGATAATCACACAGTGTTTGTTCTAACTGCCTGAAGAAAACTATCTTAATATTTTGCTCTTGATTCATTAAGGTTTCACAGTTGTTTCAAGTTTAATTGTGTGCGCTATTAGCATCTACAACATAAACTTAAAGTCTATCTTTTTTTTTTTTTAAAATTACTGAACCCTTCTTTCATGAAAGAATCATTATCTCCTTATTCCACATTATTTGTTTTAAAAAGATAATACTATAAGCAAAATACGACATATTTGCTTATATTATATTCCAACCAATTACCAAATTCATTGAATCAAGTTGGAATGAATCGTCTTGATTTCGAGGTTGACATAGACCTCTTTGCAAGTAGACTCTTCTAATTTAATCTTAAAAATTAACATTGTAATCCATTATTGTAGTTCTTAGCTCGGGATCTATAGGAAGTTGTGCAACATCAATTTGCTCAATACTTGCTTTGTTAATTTATTCATTTTCTTCAATATAAATTTCCTCCATGCTTGCTTTCTTTGCTTCACAATTTTCCTCAATACTTAGTTTTATTTGCATCATCATTGTAAAAAAATAAAATTATGAGCAAATTGTAAAAAATACTGTGATAGTTACTAGTGGCCATTATATACTTGCTTTCTTCAATACTTACTACCGCCCTTGTTGACAACTGGACTAAAGGTTTTAGCAAAATTTATATCAGATGTTTGGAGAAATCCCTTAACAACAAGGCGAGCCTTGTGCTTTAGAAGAGATCCATTAGAATTATACTTTACATGAAAATCCCACTTGCAGCCTATCAGATTCATGTTTGAGGAGAATGGAATAAGTTCCCAAGTCTTATTCGTAGTATGGCCGAGTATTCCTCCTCCATGCCTTTAGTCCAATTGGGGTCTAAGAGAGCTTCTTGAACAAAATTGGGCTCTCGAGAGCTCACCAAGGCATAAGGTGAAGTAAGGGAAAACTGTTTGGCTTTAGCTCGAGTAAGCGTAGGATGTGTAGGAAGTGCTGGGGTCTTTGTAACCTTTTTAGGTTGAGGAGCAATAGGTGTAACAGGAGGAGATGACGAAGAGGAAAATTGCTTAGGAATAGTAGGATCAACGATGGTGACAGGACTAGAAATTAAGGAGTTAAGTGAATCAGGTTGTAGTGCTACTAAAGGTAAATGACCGGAAGAAAAATAAGGATAGGAATGCAAAACAGCAGTTGGCAAGCCCGTCCTGGACACAGACTTAGGAGCATGAGACTGTGAAGAAAATAATTGAGGAAATGGAAACTCATCAGGGTTAAAGAGAACATGCCTAGAAATATAGACTCTACCCGAAGGATGTAAGCATTTGTACCCAGCTTGAACATGGCTGTAACCAAGGAACACACACTTTGAGGAATGAAAGTTAAACTTGTGCTTGTTGTAAGGTCTAAGGTAAGGAAAACAAGTACAACCGAAAGGTTGTAACTGCATGTAACTTGGCTGTTTGTGGTATAGTTTCTCAAAGGGAGTAAGAAATCGAAGTGGTGAGGCTGGAAGCAAATTGATAGTATAAATAGCTGTCTGAAAAGCTTCAGCCCTGAATTTTAAAGGCATATTAGCATGTGTTAAAAGGGTAAAGCCCATTTTGGCAATGTGCCTATGTTTCCTTTCTGTCATACCATTTTGTTGGTGTGTGTAGGGATAAGAAAAACGAGGTTGAATACCAAAGGTATGAAGATAGGGTAAAAAGGCCTTATACTCTCCACCATTATCAGTTTGAAGATCTTTGAGTTTAAACTGATATTGCAATTCAACAAACTTTTGAAAGGTTTTGAAAATGGATAAGACTTCAAATTTGAGTTTCATTGGGTACAACCATGTATAATGAGTATAGGCACCAATAAAGACAATATAGTACCTACAACCCTCAACAGACAATATAGGAGTAGGGCCCCACAAATTTGAATACACTAGCTCCAAGGGTTGTTTTGTTGTAATTGGACAATGTGCAAAAGGTAACTGATCCAATTTACCCAACTTGCATGAATCACAAAATGACAAATCAATAGAAGAACAAGGAATGCTGATTTATTGAGAACTTGTTTCAATATAGAGAAAGAAGGGTGCCCCAGCCTAGCATGCCACTGTTGACAAATCCTATCAATACAAGCTACTCGCATGCTAGGTTTATTACAACTTCCCTGACTATTATTACAATTTTCTAAACAAAATACATATGACATAGGAGGCCTTGAAGGCTTTGATGAAGAGATAGCAACAAAAGAACTAGGAACAACTGATGGTACAACATGAGCGAATGTTGGATCCAGCTGATAGAAGCCATTTTTAAGAGTTCCTCGAAGTAGCACCTTGCTCGAGACCTTGTCCTTAATCAAGCAAAGATTAGAGTGGAATTTAGCAAAGACATCATGATCATTGGTAAGCTGTGAAACACTCATTAAATTATTTTTCATGGAAGGAACAAGAAGAACTTGAGGTAAGGAAAGAACAGAGGGAGGATTAGTTTGAGTAAGGATTTTACTGAGTCCAACGTTAGCAATAAGAAGAGCCTTACCATTTCTTACTTCCACTTTGTCACTGCCACCATAGGGAGTATGAAGAGAGGGGTTTTGAAGGCTAAAGGTGATATGGTTTGTAGCACTAGAGTCTACACACCAAGAGGTATCACTGAGTTGATAGGATGATGATGAAGAAGGTTGAGATTGTTCGTCCAAAGGCTGAGAGGATAGATCATGATGAGTCCGAGGTGCAAACCCTAAATTTGTCAAGAAAGCTCCATTAGCCTCATGAGAAGCCATAAAAGCCCGAGAAGTGGATTCACTGCCACCTCTACCAAAGGAAGGCCGCTGAAAGCTTATGTCAAATCTATGAAAACATCTATCAGCTAGATGTCCAGGTTTTCCACACAGTTGGCAATAAGTTCCCCTGCCATAAAATTGGCCTCTCCCTCTACCTCCTTTATAACCATTTTCTCGAGCATTAAAGCCACCTCTACTAGGAAGACCTCCTCTACCGGTGTTCACAGTGCTATTCCTAGCTAGTTGTGGAGCATAGTTAACATTCATAGCAACCACAGAATCAAAATTCTGCATTGTATTAGACATATTCTTTGTGGCCAACCTCTGTTCATGCATCATCAAAAGATACTGAACCTTTTCAAGATCAATTTCATCCATTTGATATGTAATTAAACCAACAACAGTGTCATATTCCTCATCTAATCCATGTAAAATAGTCATCAATAGATCCTGATCATTTAATGGTTCTTCAATTGCTGCTAGTGCATGATTAATAGTTTTGATTCGTAAAACATAATTAATCACCGTCATATCACCTTTCTTAATGGACCTAAGTTGTTGTTTCAATTGAAAAGAATGAACTGTTTGACGAGAAAATAAACTGTCAAGAGTGGTCCATACCTCTGTCGCAGATTCACACTGTATAACCTGACCAATTATATTGTCGAAAATAGTCACCCTAGTAGGAGTTGATTTGATTGCATCCAATTTAGAAAATCAGGATTGACAATCGGCTCGCTAGCTTTCGATTAAATGTATTTTGGCGGGAGATTTGTTTTGTTTATGAACGGTAGCAAGTCGAAAGCCCTAAGTGTGGCTAGGACTTCCGCTTTCCAATATAGGTAATTGCTTGAATCAAGTTTCGTAGGGATGAAACTAAAGGCTTTAGCAACGAAAGCAAAATCTGACAAAGCGACAGAGGACAAGGAGGAAGAAGATGAGTTCGAATCATGCTAGGCCATGGACGTGAGTCACGATGGCTTTGATACCATGAAACATAAACTTTGCAGAAGAAAGAAAAGAGAATAGAAGAGAAGAACTCGTCGAAATCAATTGAGATTGTGAGAAGTTAGAGGTAGAACTCTAACTTGAAAAGCCAGCTTAACAAGTGGAGGGATTCTCCTCCTTATATATAGCTCAGGTCTCCCTTGCTGAGGCGATGTGGGATTCTCACACTCCCCCTCACATCGAAGCTTCTCCAGTAACTGATACATGCCCAGGTAATCGGGCAGGGTATTAGTCCATGACCACGACTGAGGGTAGTCCCCTAGCCAAGGGTTAGCTCTAATACCATGTGAGAAGTCAGAGGTAGAACTCCAACCTGAAAAACTAGTTTAACAGGTGGAGGGATTCTCCTCCTTATATATAGCTCAGGTCTCCCTTGCTGAGGCGACGTGGGATTCTCACGTAGATGAATGAATGAATCTTAATCTCATAAAATACAATAGAAAGGCTAGCTTATATATAGCCTTGATCATCTCTTTTACACAGCGTAAATGAATTCCGAATCCTCTACAACTGAAATTATAGACTAACAATACAACCAGCCAATCATAAAATACAGTAGATAAAATACAACAGATATAACAAACACTATAGAACAGTAAAGGCTACAACTGATCAGCCTTAGTCTCTTCCACACATTTTTCACAGAAAATGTGGAAAGCATGTTAGATGTTAGAAATACAGAAAACTAATTTCCAATCTAGAAAATTGAACATATTTTCAAAAAAGAGAGATGTTTTTCTTTTGTGTAACTTGTGTTAGAGAAGGAGAAGGAGAAGGAGAAGGAGGAGGAGATGATTTGGGGAAAACAACATTTTCCAAATCTCCAAATTAATAATGAAAACTTTGAAAACTCATTTTAGGAGTTTTCCAAGTTCGGTTCAATTTTGTAGAAGCATTTTATAATTTTCTAAATCTTCATTTCTATTTGGAATTTTTTTCAAATTTTCCATTTATGTGGAGTAGTTTTCCATAAAACTAGGCTAGGCTGTTTTCCTCAACTGAATCAGAATCCCAACTTCTTCTTTATAGTGTTACTTAGTAAAGCATCATGTTGTGATCCATCTGCCTGATGTATCACTGAAGAAACCATTATCATCTGTTATCCCTTTAGTAGGATTACCAATGACACCAGCTTCATGTATTATGTGTTGGATAAGATATGGTTTATAGCTTGTAAAGTTGTAGAATGTGCTGATAAATAGATTTTCTATATGTTTTACAAACATGGTAGTATTAACATGATTATAGAACTTCTAGATGTCTTGAACACCCCATTATGTGTTTCTTGGGATAATATAAAAAATGGTGAACTTTTCTATATGTATTTGTAGTGTACTTATTATACTTGACTAATTCAGTGGATGGATTATTGTATTTTTCTTTGCAGAGTTTGTTAGGACCAACTGCACTCATGGGTTCTAATCATCTTGAACAAGAAGCAGCAATATATTCCTTGTCAACATTGATGTCTATCATACCCAAAGATACCTTTACAGAGTTTGAAAAGGTTGATTTCATATTTTATATTTAATAAGTTCCCTGGGATTAGGTGGACTGAGATCATATTGATTGATTTGAATTTTCTTGATCTTCTATGCCAACACCCAATTAACTCTCAAGACTTTAACATATGTTATTTTTAACAAGTTCATGTGGACTGTTTGAATGGAGATCATGTTTGCTGACTTTAATTTTCTTGCTTCCTATGCCAGCAATTGAACAATCTTCCGGACCGTCTTGCACACGATACTCTATCCGCTAATGACATTCAGGTGAGAAGTTAGTTTACTTACCTGGTCTTTTTTATTGTTTGCAGTGGATTATCTTGGTTATGAATAGAAAGCCACTAGTATATCCTGGTCCATGGCTTGTTTGCTATGTACTTTGGGTTACTTCATGAAGTCAATGTTATATGGACAAATAGCTTCCATTGTTGAAAAACAATTTTTTTTTTCACTTATGTTTTAGGGCCTTGAGTTTTAGAGACATTCTTGTACAATTGTTACTTTGACAGTTGAATCTGTTGGTTTTGTATCCAGTGTTCTAAAAATCGGCCAAGGTGTCGGTGAGGTGCTAGGCGGCCCTTGGCCACTGCGAATATGGCTTAGGCAGCCCCTCTAGGCGCCGACTCGATTAATTGGGCGGCGGCGGCGCTTAGCCGCATGGGACGCCTAATTTTTGTGTTTAAATTTTACCTTTCGTCAATTCCGAAGCCTCTTTTACTCCTCTCAGCCGTTGCCCTCTCATACTCCTCTCAGCCCAAGGCCGCCGCTGCCTCAACGCCGCTGGTACCTCCTCGCTACCTTGAGCTCCATCGCGACCTCCTCACCACCACTACGCCGTCAAGCTCCATCCTTGCTGTCGCGTCCTCGCTGCATTAACGCTACCGTTGTCGAGCTCCATCTCTGCTTTCGCTTCCGCTTCCGACCCCTCCTCTCTCTCTCTCGTGCGTTGTTGGGTCTCTTTCTCTCTCGCGCTGTTGGGTGTTAGTATTAGGGTTTATTATGTTATTTAATTTTTTTTATTTATATGTTAGATATATATATTTTCTTTTTTATTTATATGTTAAATATATTAGATATATATTTTTCTTTTTCTATTTATATGTTAGATATATATATTTTCTTTTCTATTTATATGTTAGATATATATCTAATATATATATATATATTCATGCCACTTTTAACTTTGATTTAATTGAAAATAACATCAAGTTACATCATAAAATTGAAAAAAATAAAAAAAATCAACAGTTTTTCTAAGCCCGCCTAGGCTCCACCTAGGCGCTCTAGACACTAGGTCCCAGCCTGACGCCCGATTAGTGCCTAGCGCGTTTTAGAACACTGTTTGTATCTGTGCCATATTAACAATCTGATTTATCAAATTCACTTGATAATTAGTGTTTGATCAATGGCATTTGGAAGTTTCCACCTTACATGAATGTTTTCATATGCAGTTTCTTATGCTGGGTTTCTACTAACATTGAACTTTTCTTTGTTGGTTGTTAATGTAAGTAGCTTCATGAAATAATAGTTTCCCATTTTTGAACATGATTGAGCTTTGATGATTTACTTGATTCTTGCCCTAATTGTTAGGATTTGGGATATCAACCATGCAACATGGCATATGAAAAATTAGTCTTATCAATTGGTACATTATATTTAGTAACCTGACTTCTAAATGTGTTGGGTTGAATGAAGAACTAAGAGAGAATATTGAAAGATAATTTAAGTGGCTGAGAATCTTTTTTGACATTTGCAAAGAGAAGGATTCAATTTTTGTGGTGGTGGTAGTTGATGTCATGGACTTGATTCTACTTGCTCAGATGGATTGGTTGGTTATAAAGCCTTGGTTCCCATGTCATCAGAAGTGATGGAAAATTGATTTTTAGAACGTGTTTTTGGCTATTGTCCCCTTGTTAGGGGGTTGAGTAGGATGTTTTGGTTTTTATCACCATTATTGGGGGTTCAATGAGATTGGTATATTTGTTGGGTTTGGGAGGTGTGGTGTGGCTTTATCTAGAAGGATTTTGTTTCTATTGACAAAGATAATATGGTTAGGTGGAACCAATGGAGGATGTGAAGTGGAGGTGGATTGAATTTCTTGCGTTGACTCATTATTGATGGTTTAAAAGTTCTAGAGTTGCGTGAGCAGAAGCTAGTAATGAATGGATTGGTTTTGACTTATAAACAACAATTTGTTAGGATTGATTTTACAAGTTAGGATTGATAATAGTGAAGTGTTTTCAGATCCCTCTCTAAATAGAACTATTATTGGCTCCCTACAATATTTGACTTACACTCAACCTGACATTGCTTTTGTAGTGAATAAACTCGATCAGTTTTTATCTTCTCCTAAACAACATTGGTTGGCCTGCAAATGGTTGCTCAAATACTTAAAGGGGACTATTGGATTAGGTTTATTGTTCACTCCTTCCTTTGATTTGTCTATTGAGGTTTCTACAGATGCAGGCCATGGCGGGTGTAGAATAACATGCAAGTCTACAAGTGGCTTCTGTGTCTATCTTGGTTATAGTATCTTGGTTTGGAGTAAACACTCAGTTGTTACAAGGTCAGTTGGGGAAGCCAAATATAAAGCTCTAGCTTAGGGAGTTACTCAAGTTTTGTGGCTAAAGTCTCTATTTGCTGAACTGGGCCATTCATTTTCTAATATTCCTATCGTGTGGTGTGACTATATGGCAGCTAAAAGTATTGTTGAAAATCCTGTCTTTCACTCACGCACCAAACATATTGAAATTGATGCTCATTTTGTTAGAGAGAGAGTTGAAAATGGTGAGGTGGAGATCAGATATATTCCCACATAATATCAAACATCTGATATTCTCACCAAAGGTCTGCCTAGAGACAAGTTTCTCTTTTTATGTAACTTTGCCTAACATTGTCTCCTAGCTGTGCTATTCAAGATAAACTACAACAGACTTATAAGAAGGATGTTTCATGATGATTCAAGAAGAAGACTCTAGTGCACTCAACAGAAGACTCTCAGATCTGCACAAGTTCCAGAGTCTAATTTGAGGGGAATGTTGAGAGAAGTAGTTCCGTTCATCCTGTACAAAGGAATAATAGCTGTAATTCTGTTAAGTTCAGTTAAGTTTGTTAGTTAGGACTTGTCCACTTGTTTTTGTATAGCTGCCAAGGTTAGTTGTATCTCTTAAATGAATCAATTGAGTTCATTGTCTATAACTAGTCAACTGCCTCTTCTGTTTCTCATGTCAAGAACCATTTTCAGCAAATTTCAGTTTTAGTTCTCTCTTTTCAGTTTCTTTCTTTTTCTCCATAGAAGCTCTTCACTTAAGCGGAAAATGTTCAATTCATATGTACTTGTTTGAAATTTATAAGCTTATGAAGGATTTTGTAGTGAAGAAATTTTTGCTAGAAAATTATTGGTAGTGGGGTTATGCTGGTCCACGTACTTGATTTCTTTGTTTCATTTATATGTAAACTGTAAAATGTTTTTGTGTGTTGTATAAAATTATGTTTTTCTAAAATTCAATTTAGTGATGCAAACTGAAGGTTATTGAACTCCAAATTTAGGTTTTCCCACTTTATGGCTTAGCATTTAGCTTATGGGAAGAAATGCATAGTAGTGCTTTTGAGGGCTAAGAAACCCTAATTTATTGTCTTAAGGGAACACTGCTTAAATTCCCCCCTTTTGCGGTTGAAAGACTTTTTGTCCATCTTTTTCCTTGTCTGTTGTTGAGTTTGTTGGGGATTAAATGGTCCTACAGGATTTTTGCTTCTTTTGTACAGGGTTTGGTCTGATGTCTTTCTTTTCTAATGTTAATTGCTTACAAAGCAAAAAAATTGTTTTCCTTCCACTTTTGGCTTGGTGCACACTGAATATTTCTTGCTTGTACATCATGAATTTCTTTTGAAACTCATATTTGCAAATTTTTGGCCTCAATCTGAATATTTCCCAGATTTCCTATTACTCATAGCATAGGTGGCATATTTGTAATGTAGCTCAGAATTTGATGAATTGGATGTGTATATTCATAGTGGTGGTGGACAATAATTTGGATTGGTTAAAAGAACTTCAAAATGAGAAGAAATTACACAGGTTTTTAATTTGGAAATTTGAATAGTGTGCAAGTATAATGAGATTTGCAGTGGAAAAATTGTGGCATCTTTCTTTGCTAGAAGAACTAGCCACTAGTACTTGCTCTTGTTTAGGGAAAGCTTACATTCAGTGAGTTCATAGGCTCATTAGCAATCAGTGCACTCATTCCTGTCCTATGATTAAAAGATGAGGTTAACCCTATGTGCTACATACCTCCCAATGTTGTTACCAGCAGGCGAGTCCTTAAGAAGTCAAGGAAAATTCAGGACTGATGTCTTAGAAAGGAACAATCTATTTGCGGAGGTTACAGGTCCAAGTAACTTGAAGGTGGTTCCTGTTACTAAGTATAATTAATGGTCAAGCACACCTTTTTTTTTGTATTACAACAGAAATACTTGCTGAATTTTAAGTTAGTCCTTCCTCTTACCAAAAATAATTAATGGTCAAGTACACCTTGTGTTTTTATATTCCAACAGCAGTACCTTGCTTGCTAAATTTATAAGTTTTCCAATTAACTTGTCAAAATTCACCCGGTTTAGTTTTTATGACATAGCCTTTTTATCCTCTTGAGGATCTGTGGAGGGTGTTGCTGATTAATTCAGTTTCGTGTTTTTTATTTTTCTGTTCTCTCTCTCCTCTCTCTCTAGCCAGAGCATGCTGCATTTTCTTTTGTTTCCACATACCTTGTTGTTTTGTTTCTATGGAACACTTCTAATGATGTCTTCCTTGTAAGATCTTATGTTGACAGGTGAATATTCAACATTGTGGATGGTTGTATTTCAGTTTTCCTTTTCTCTTATTTATTTATTTTGTCTTCATTACCATTATCTCAAGTCTATATATTTATCTGCATTTAGGTTACTGGATAAGCTCTCACTTGTCTTATTCCCTCGTTATGTCAGATTTTTCATACACCTGAAGGAATGCTTTCTGGTGAGCAAGGTGTTTATATTGCAGAGTATGTTGAAGCTAAGAACACAAAACAAGCCAAAGGCCGTTTTCGTGTTTATGATAACAATGATGAGATGGTGATTTTGCATGCATGTCTTTAATTTGATTTTGAAATGGTATTCTTGTCCAGAGCAATTGTTGAAATGTGATTTATTCTCTGGTTCAAGGACAATGCCAGCTCTAATCATTATGTCAAGAGGGAGCATGCTAGTGTTGGGAAAAAAGATGCTGGAAAGTCAACAAAGAAGGCTGGTATACTATCACTGCTTTCCTTTTAAGCTCAGCTCATAGTTTGTGTGGCTTGATACACACTAATCTAAAATACATATATGTGCGTGGGCGTGGTAAACTCAGATAAGGGAAAGACTGCTAAAGAAGAGGCACGTGAGATCCAACTCAGGGAGGAGGCATTTATACGTGAGAAAGTCATGGTCATACAGAAGAATCTCTCTTTGATGCTGAGAGCCCTTGGGGACATGGCCATAGCTAATCCTGTTTTCGCACATAGTCAACTTCCATCCCTGGTCTGTGTTTCATGTTATGTTGTTAATTTTATTAAGATTGTAATCATGCATGCTGAAATATATTTGTACTTACCATTCAAGTGTTCTGAAAGTGATTGGGTGAAATGTCACCTGTATTTGATTATAAATTTTATCTGCTTCATGACATCACCTTGCAGTATTAGTTTTTCTGCTACTTCTTGTGGTTTCATTCATTTCTATAGTTAAAAGAACTGGACAAATTCATTATGTAGAAAGCATCAAACACATGCCAGATACCACTCATGGACTATAGAGGATTTCATTCTTTTTAATTCTACCATAGTTGATATTTCTTTATTGTTCCTTTTTTTTGTGATTGTTATTATTGGTCTTTTTTTGGGTGAAGAATAACGATATGAACATAGAAGCTGCCTTGAGGTGGTGATACCTAAATCAAATATATCATCTAAAAATACTCCCAGATGACTCAACAGAGATGGACAGACAACCTCTATTCTGCAAAAAAGAGAAACATGAAATTTGTTTCCTTGAGGCAAAGTAACAAAAAGGACATCCCAAATTCTCTAACGCTCATCTATTTTTTTCCTCTCCAAATATGCTACATAACACAAAAAAGGAATAGCACTTCAAAAAGGATATGAAGAGGCTCCAAATATTATGAGCCATGAAACAATGAAGAAATCAGTGATTGATCTATTTCAATTCAGTAATAGGACAAGTTACAAATACAAATAATAGATTCATCCTCTGTGAAAACATATCAAAATAGGGAAATTGCTTTTAAGCACAATGTTTGTTGGAATTGATACTTCAAATCACTAGTTGAAAATATTCACTTGCAGTATACCATATCTGAATGCATTGAAGTAATTTTCCTACCACGTTTACATTTCAATAATGGTGGTTATTCCCTGTCTTGGTTACAAAGATAACACTACTTATTCATGATATGACCTATCATTTTTGTCAGGACCCGAGGATTGGGCCTAACTCGATTGGGAATTAGCAGCAAAGAGAGAGAAAGAGAGAACAAAAGTGAGAGAATTCTGGAATTACTTCTTCATTGATGCCTACTTCTTTACATGGGCAGTATTTATACAATCAATCCTAACAGAATAACCATAGTTGGTTATGGCTAACTTCCCGCCTTATAGCTCCTAACTAACATACAATGTAGGCTTATTCCCTAACTGCCCTTAGGGTCGTGACAATTGCCCTCCCCTTCAATCAATTCTTGTCCTCAAGAATTATAAGAGTCCGGCAGCCCGGGGAAACTGCTGCACCAATTCTAGTAAATTTTCCCAAGTAGTATGCTCCGGTGGTCGATTAGTCCACTGAACCAGTACTTGTGTAATAGGTAAACTGCCCTTGTATATGATCCTTCTCTCAACAATGGTGCGAGGCTCTACCTCCTCTTCCAGTTGCTCAGCTATGGGAGGTAATTCTGTGCTGACATTAGCTAGGGTCCCTTTAACTGGCTTAAGTAATGAAACATGAAAAACAGGGTGAACTTGCACCCCTTCTGCAGCTGCAATCGATAAGCCACTGCTCCTACCTTGGCCACAATAGGAAATGGTCCAAAATACTTAGGACTCAGCTTGGAAACTGGAATTGTGGTGTAAGGCTGTTGGAGGAAACGTCTGACTTTCAAATAGACCTGCTCCCCTACTTCAAATGATCTTTCAGTCCTCCTTTTATCCGCCATCTGCTTCATTCGGTTCTGGGCAGTGGTTAACTCCTTCCTTAGGATAGTTATCAGCAATTGCCTTTGTGAGAAATACTCGCCCACTGCTGCCATAGTAGGATTAGGGCCTGAAATTGCAGGTAGGAGGGTTGGTTTATACCCAAACATGGCCTCAAAAGGACTCCTTTTAATGGTACTATGGTAGCTAGAATTGTACCACCATTGAGCTAGGCCTAATCACTTATTCCAGCTCCTGGGTTTTGTGAAACACATGCAGCGCAAATAGGCTTCAACACACTGATTTACTCGCTCCGTTTGTCCGTCCGTTTGGGGATGGTATGCAGTTGACATATGCAATCCGACACCTAATTTTTTGAATAATTCTTGAAAAAGGCGACTGGTAAAAATGGTATCCCGGTCAGATATTATGGATTTGGGCACCCCATGGATCTTGACCATCGAATCTAGGAAGACTCGTGACACCTCTGCTGCTGTAAATGGGTGAGTTAAGCTGATAAAATGGCTGAATTTGGTCAACCGGTCTACTATCACTAATATCACATCCTTCCCTTTTGATCTAGGTAGGCCTTCCACGAAATCCATTGATATCTCCTCCCATGCTTGCTCCGGAATTGCTAAAGGCTGCAACAACCCAGGGTAAGGGACTTGTTCATGTTTACACTGCTGACAGACCTCACATGATAGCACCAATTGTACCACATCCCTTTTTAATCTTGGCCAAAAGAAGAGTTGCTTCACCTTTTGATAGGTGACCCTTACACCCGAATGTCCCCCTATTGGTGAGCAGTGTAAGGCCTTTATAATCTGCTCTTTAAGCGTTTGGTCTTCTCCAACTACCAATCTGCCTTTGTAACGAAGCACCCCTTGAGTTAAAGTATATCCCTTAGGATTTCCTTGCTGCCTTGCTGGTTGCATTGCTAATTGGGCTACCCTCTCCTTAATCCAATCCGTGGTGTCACAACTTCGTACCAACTCCTGAATCCACATAGGTAGAACAGTAGATATTGCATGACAAGTGCCCTTTTCATCCCTCCTGGACAATGCATCTGCTACCAAGTTTTCTCTACCCTTCCGATATTGAATTGTGAAATCTAACCCCATCAGTTTGGAGATGCCTTTCCGCTGTAATTGTGTGTGCAATCTTTGCTGTGACAAAAATTTAAGGCTTTGGTGGTCTGTTTTTATCATAAACGGGAACCCTTCCAAGTAATGTTGCCATCTTTCTACTGCTGCCAATACCGCTAGTAGTTCTTTATCATAGACACTCAATCCCAGGTGTTTTGGAGCTACAGCCTGGCTAATGAATGCCACTGGTCATTCTCCTTGCATCAGGACAGCTCCTATTCTTTTGTCACAAGCATCTGTCTCCACTACAAAACCCTTTGTAAAATCCGGTAATGCCAACACCGGGGCCTCAGTCATAGCCTTTTTAAGCTGAATAAAAGCAGTTTCAGCTTTAGGATTCCATTGGAAGGCATCTTTCTTAAGTAATTCAGTTAGGGGTTTGCTTATTGTCCCATAATTTCGAATAAACTTTCTGTAATACCCTGTCAATCCCAGAAATCCTCTCAATTCTTTTACAGCCACTGGTCTTGGCCATTCTATCATGGCAGCCACTTTAGCCGGATTTGTCCTCACTCCTTCTCCCGACACAATATGTCCCAAATATTCCACTTCAGTTTCAGCAAAGGCACATTTAGATAACTTGACGTACAATTGATGAATCCTAAGGACTTCAAAAGTAAGGTGAAGGTGAGTAACATGTTGTGTTAAATCAGGCCTATAGATGAGGATATCATAAAAAAAAACAAGGATGAACTTCCTCAAGTAAGGGTGGAAAATTTGGTTCATTAAAGCTTGAAAAGTTGCGGGCGCATTGGTTAACCCAAAGGGCATGATAGTATATTCGTACAGCCCTTGGTGTGTCCTAAAAGCGGTTTTGTGGATGTCATTAGGTGCCATACAGATTTGGTGGTAACCAGATCTGAGATTCAGTTTGGAAAAAACCTTGGATCCATGGAGTTCATCTAGTAAATCTTCAATTAAGGGTATAGGGAATTTATTTTTGACGGTGTGAAAGTTAAGCTGCCTATAATCAATACAAAATCTTCATGTACCATCCTTTTTTTTAACAAGAAGTACAGGAGAGGCATATGGGCTTTGGCTGGTACGAATTATAGAGGTTTTCAACATAGAATTGACTTGTTTTTCTATTTCAGATTTTTTGATGGGAGAGTATCTGTAAGGCCTAATGTTAATAGGGTCTGAATGTGGTTTCAAAGGAATGAAATGGTCCAAAGAACGTTGGGGTGGTAAGGAATGGGGCTCATCAAATAAGTTCTTAAAATCCATCAAAAGTAGGCGCAAGGTATCCGAATTATGTTACCTTCCTAGAGATTTGAGCTTCAATGGTCTGATCAGCTGGTTGTTGGCTATTTTGGGACTTGCCATCCTCCTGCACTGCCATGGCTTGTATAGAATACAGCTGTGCTATCTGTCCTCCTTTAGTGAGCATCATCTTGTGCAGCTTGCTGCCCTTAATCATCCTGCATTCTCCTTGCTCTAGGCTGCCCAACAAGGTAAGCCTCCTACCTTCCACTTCCACAGTCACCTCCAACTTATTGAAATCAAAAGTTAAGGGACTAACCGTCTTCATCCAGTCAACACCAAGGACTATATCGCATCCTCCCAACTCCAAAACTCAGGTCAGCCACAAATTCTTGATCCTGCATCACCCATTTAAACCCTTTGCATTTGTAATGACTGAACATCCTACTACCATTAGCCACTGTTACGGATAAGGGAGTAGTTGTCGTTAAGGCCCATTTCAAACTTTTGGCTGTAGTTTCACTGATAAAACTGTGGGTGCTCCCACTGTCAATCAATACCATTAGTCTTGTTTTCCCCACATGGCCTTTTACCTTAATAATTTGTCCCATGGGACTGCCTTTTAAGGCATGAAACGAAATCTCGCCCCCTTCCTCCTCTTGTAGTTCCTCTGGATTCCCTTCTTCTTCCTCTATCACTGCTTCTTCTTGATCCCCTTCCATTTGCATTATCTGTTTCTTGCATTGGTGTCCAAAGCTATACTTGTCCCCACACTTGAAGCAAAGCCCTAGCTGTCGCCTTTGTTCCATAACCGTATTCTTGGGCCCTTGAGGGTTGTAGGCCCTTTTAGGTGTTCCTTGAGTCACTAATGGAGTCATGGTCTTGAAATTACCCCCACCCGATTGGCCATTTCCCAATCCTACTCTCAGGGGTACCCTGTGTTTCTTGAAAATTGCTTCCAATGTCAACTCTTGGAGCCTCGCTTTTTCTGTCGCTTGACTTACAGTCGCTGGCATCATCATCTTCACCATTGATCGAAGCTCATCCCTTAACCCACTAATGAAGGTCGAGACTAGATATTGCTCCGTTAAACCAGGTTGAGCCAAGCACACAATGGCTCTCAATTCTTCAAACCTTGTTTGATATTCCACCATTGACCCTTCTTGTTTTAGTTTACTGAACTCTTCGATTACATCCCCAATACTCCTTTCCCCAAATCTTGCACATAGCTTTTCTGCAAAAACACCCTAATAACTTTCATGTTCTTGATCTTGGGCCCACCCTTGGTACCAACAGTCAGCCGTATCGTTTAGATAGACAGTGGCCATTGTAACCTTTTGCTCCTCGGGTATCTTATATAACTGGAAGAATCTCTCACAACGCCTCACCCACCATCTCGGCTTAGTTCCTTCAAACATAGGGATTTCTAATCGTGGGCTAGGGTTATGGTTATGAGAATTATATAGAGGGTTTCGCACCTGAGTTTCTTGATTTGACCTCGACTCCTCCGCCCTTAGCTAGTCTCGATTGGGTACATGATCCTGGGTTGATAGTAAGGATTCCGAGTTCCCCCTAGGAGGAAATTCTAGTGACAATCGGAATTGTGGCAAGGACGATAAGATGCCCAAGACGCTTTTCAGTCTTTGTCCGTATTGTTCTAAAGCTTCACGGGTTCTTTCCGCATCCCCTTTTATCTCGTCCTTCATCGCTACCAGTTCCTCTTGCATCTGCGTCATCGCTTCTTGAGTCTGGTGCACCTCAAATTCCATCGCCTCCATCCGTGCTTCCGTCTGCCACGTCCGTGTTCCTTCGGCCATTCTCTCT
Organism: Diospyros lotus; assembly: GCF_014633365.1. NCBI lineage: Eukaryota > Viridiplantae > Streptophyta > Magnoliopsida > Ericales > Ebenaceae > Diospyros > Diospyros lotus. The sequence continues at coordinate 53,596,610 of NC_068338.1, forward strand.
AGTCCGTTCGCCTTCGTCCATCATAGGCCTCTACCCACCCACAGTCGGTTCGACCGGCTCTGATACCACTATGTCAGGACCCAAGGATTGGGCCTGACTCGATTGGGAATTAGCAGCAAAGAGAGAGAAAGAGAGAACAAAAGTGAGAGAATTCTGGAATTACTTCTTCATTGATGCCTACTTCTTTACATGGGTAGTATTTATACAATCAATCCTAACAGAATAACCATAGTTGGTTATGGTTAACTTCCCGCCTTATAGCTCCTAACTAACATATAATGTAGGCTTATTCCCTAACTGCCCTTAGGGTCGTGACAATTTTTAGTTTATTGGACGTAGGAATGGCACTAAACAAGGCATTCTAAATGAAAAGGCCACCTTAGGAGGCCCTTTTTGACCTTCATAAGAATTTTCAAGCAAAATACGTCTACTTTTGTTTCAAATAGCAATCTAAAATCAATGAATCTAGAATGTTTCTTGGTTTTACAAACTTAACCCATTTATCCTTCTCCTACTCAACCTTGGACGGATTGTGAAAAGATCTAAAGACAGCCAATGTGGAATCAACCTCCCAATCATGAATCTTATGCTTTAGAAGTGTGGACCAAATACATAACCATATATATAAGCAAGAAGAGTAATCCCTCATACAGGCTGTCCTATTGCTATGTAATTTTATACAAAGTTGAGAATAACTCACTCAAAGTTCTAGAGCTACACCCACCTCACCATAACAGAAACTCACTAAAAGATTACATACTTTTCTTAACTCAATTCCATGAGGTGAGCTTAGTGAACTCATGGACCAACCAGTTTAAAGAACCGTGCTGAATATTAATTGGTTCTTTTTCAAATAAATTTCTCATTCGCAAACCCCTAAAGCCACTTTCCTAAATGGGCCTTGTCAAAGAGACCTTTAGATTTTTGATACATAGACCGCCCCCTTCCTTGGTAGACAACCTTATCCCAACTCACCATTAAAATAGTTGAATACTTCTGTAACCACACCCCCACCCTTCCAACCCCACACACATCCTACAACAAAAGAAGTCCCTTTTGCAGTCCTATAATCTAAATGCAACTGAAGTTGGAATGAAGAGTAAGGAGACAAAATAAGTAGGGACAGGAGACAGGATGATTTAAGAAGAGGCCCCTCTCTTAAATATATTGCTTCTTCCAATATGCAAAGATCTTTTTTTATTACTTCCCAGGAATGAGCATTGATGTTTTATGAAGAACAATCTTTTGGTCGTTAATTGTCACACAATTATCAACAGTGTTATGTTCTCTTTCTATTATTTATAGTAGTTTGTGAATTGTAGTTTTACTTTCCTGTGGCTCCTAGATTCTGTGGATCTCATTGTGTTTGAAAAACTAATAGTAACTCTCGTTTCTCTCCAAGATGTGATAAACCTCTAAATCTAGTAAGTTGTTAATGAAAGTTCTATCTTTTCTCCTGCTGCATTTCAGTTTCTAATTATTCTTTGTTTTAATTCATCATCAGGTTACATTTGTTAATCCTTTACTACGATCGCCAATTGTGAGTGAGGTTGCCTATGAAACTTTGGTGAAACTTTCCAAATGTACAGCTGCTCCTCTATGTGATTGGGCCCTTGACATTGCTACTGCTTTACGTCTAATTGTGACTGAGGAAGTCAATGTTTTGTTGGAGCTGGTGTCGTCTGTTGGAGAAGGGGATACCGACCAAAGGCCATTCTTGGGACTTTTTGAGCGAGTGATAAATGGCTTGTCTATTTCTTGTAGATCTGGAGCTCTTCCTGTTGACACCTTTACTTTTATTTTCCCGGTAGCTTCTTTTACTTAATATTTCTTGAGTAATTTTTCTGATTGTCATTTTGTGGAGTTCATCTCCATCGCTGATTGACATGGTACTTCAATTTTTTGTTTACAGATAATGGAGAGAGTACTGTTGTCTTCTAAGAAGACAGCAATTCACAGTGATGTTCTTCGGATTCTGTTTCTGCATATGGATCCCATTTTACCAATACCTAGGCTTCGAATGCTATCAGTTACGTTTTAATATTCATTGCCCATAATTTTCAGTGCATATCTTGCTTGGTTATTTGATAGTAAGTTCTAAATTATCAACAAGAAAACAAAATGTTTACAGTTTTGTTCCTATATCTCCTGCCTTGTGTACTGTAGGCCCTTTATCATGTTCTTGGTGTTCTTCCTGCTTATCAAGCATCTATTGCACCAGCATTAAACGAGTTGTGTCTGGGTCTACAACCAGATGAAGTGGCACCTGTATGTACTCCATTTGTTGTTTTTGCACTTTTCTTGGTTGAAAATTTCAACTGATTTGTTGAAATGCTCTTTGCAGGCTCTTTGTGGGGTTTATGCAAAAGATATTCATGTCAGAATGGCCTGCTTAAATGCTATAAAATGTATACCTGCTGTTGCTAACCGTTCATTACCTAAAAATGTTGAGGTTGCAACAAGCATTTGGATTGCTTTACATGATCCGGAAAAGGTGGAACTTTCTAACCGACATCTATTTAATTATGAACTTAGTATCCTTAATTTGATGTATATGCGAACACTGGAAAATAAATTCCTAACAATATTGTGTATTAGCTATGAATATTTGTGAAATGCATAATTAAATATGCACCGCATTATAGGAGGTGACTAAAATGGTCATGTGGGCAAGTAAATGAATGTGATAGACATGTACATGGAGGTTTATGGATTTTGAGAAAGAAATAATGAGGGCAAAGTTATTTTGGATTTTGCCATATCATCTAAGCTCGTTATAGCTATTACTAGGTTTAAGAAACAAGATGAACACTTGGTCACATAAAAAATGTTTATCAACTGCCAAAGTAGATGAACTAATTTCTTGTGAGACGAGATGGCCACTTATGTTGTAAGGGTTGTATAGTTATACCAGGAAAATGCCTAACCACTCAACATATGCTTATGACCCCTGATGTCCTTATTATAAAATGATGGAAGAAGAAGCCTACTAATTAAATGGTGGAGAACAAGAAGTTTGCAAGGAAAAATTATGTGATAGAAGAGATTGGACTTTAAAATGAGGGGCTAATGAAATGTGGATTGAGATGGCCATTGCTATTCAAAATATAACAAAACGATTGTACAAGATTGACTACAGAAAGAGAGGCTATTCAAACGTGGATTGAGAGGGCTATTGCTATTCAAAATATGATAAAAATTGTTGTAGAAGAGTAGAGGGAAGAATTTTCAAACCAAAAAAAGTCTTGGTGATGGATTAAAGAGGTACAAATAAAACAATCAATGCCAAGAGAACTTGCTACAAGAATTTACATGTGTGTTGTAATAAAGAAAACTTTAAGTGATATATTTTGGCAAAAGGGGGTGCAAAGAAGGCTGTTATAAAAAACAAGTGATTTGAGCCAAGTGAAATGTGTAAAAGATGAAAATTTAAAAGGGTACTAGTAAGTGAAGTGGAAATCATGGAGAGAGGGAAAGAGTATTTCTTATGGTTATTCAATGATGGTGACTTAACTAGTTTTTTATTGGGGCGTCTAAGTAACTTTGAAGAAGATAGGAATTACATATTTTATAGGTGTATTTATTTGAATGAAATAAAGAAAGCATTGAACAATAGGAAGAGTAATAAAGATGTTGGACTCAATGATATCTTGATGAGTGGAGAAAGAACTTTAGTGCCTTTTTATAAGAAGGGTAAATCGCACCCCTTGTAGTTTGGGCCATTTGCATTGAGACCCCTTGTGCTTTACAAATGACTTTGAAGATCCTGCGGTTTAGGTTATTTTTATTTTTATTTTTTGGCACAACACGCCCTCCATTGATACCTTTGTCAACGAATCCTTTATTAATACAAATTTAGAAAATTAAACCCCTAATTAAACCAAAATAAAAAAAAAAAAATATGGCAACAACCATTTGATGATAGGTTCTTGGACACTCACACAAAGATTGATGAAGACTCAGTTGATGGAACATATAGATGCTGCTTCTTTTTCTTCTTAGTGCGATGAAGATGCAGTTGATGACATTCTTTTTCTTGCCTGATTCTTCTTCCTTTTCTTTGTCTTCTATGATTCGTCTTCATCTTCTTTTCCAGTTCTTCCTCTTCTTCTTCTTCTTCCCTGATTTTTTTATTTTTATTTTGGTTTAATAAGGGCCTTCGTTTAACTTAACATTTAATTTAGCTTAACTAGGGCTTAAGTATTAAAGGGGCACTTTGTGGAAAAAAAAAGAAGAAAAACTAGATCATAGGGACCTCTAGAGGCATTTTTAAAGTGGAGAGGGTCTCTGTGCAAATGGCCCAAACCATAGGGGGTCTTGGTGCATTTTACCCTTATATGAATAAAGGAGATGTTCAAAGTTGTGAAAATTATAAATGGATTTACCTAATGCACCACACTAAAACTTCGAGAGGGTAATTGAGCAAAGGCTAAGGAAAGGAACTAAGGTCTTCAAAATCCAATTTGAATTGATGGCTAATGGGTCAATAGTGGAAACTATCTATTTATTGAGTTACTAATGGAAAGGTCTAAAGATAAACAAAAAAAATTGCATTTGGTCTTTATAGAATTGGAAAAAGCATATGACAAAGTCACCAGAGAAGTCTTGTTGAAGGTGTTGGAAAAGAAAAAAGTTGGGATTGCTTCTTACAAGTTATTAAGGACACATATCATCAAGTAGAAATGTGTGTTAGGATTCGTGAAGCATATACTGAGGTTTTCCTCATCACAGTCAGATTATATCAAGGATTTGCATTGAGTCCTTACCTTTTTGCTCTTGTGGTGGATGAACTCACAAAGCACATCCAAGAAGAAGTACCTTGGTCTTTGTGGTTCTGCATACGATATTATCCTGATGGAAGGGAAAAAAAATGCATGGATAATAAACTTGGATTATGCATTTTGAATGTTGATCATACTGAATGCGTCTATCTTTCTGACAACTTGGTTTTTGAAATCATGTCCATTACACTCTCGAGGCATTCTTTCCCTGTACATGTTCCGTATTACTTGTGAAATCATAGGTGACTGTGGTGTTGTACACTTTGGAACACCTTCTCTGTAGTTTGGTTATTCTCCACGTGTGACCTTGGCAAGAAAAGGGCACCATTGGGGATTGTGAAATCCTTATTTGAATTGGAAATGATCACCAATGATTTATGGTGTGCCATTGTTGTTTTTTGATAAAGTAATCAAAAGAAATGCACTGCAGTTTTTGTTGTGTATCATTTGTTCACTGTCTGTTTGTTGGTTCTGTTTGCTTGGTCATTCTTACTAATGTATGGTCTGTTTCCTGCCATTGGTTCAGTCGGTTGCAGAAGTAGCAGAGGATATATGGGATCGTTATGGTTTTGACTTTGGAACAGATTATTCTGGACTTTTCAAATCTCTTTCACACATTAACTATAATGTTCGATTGGCTGCTGCAGAGGCATTATCTGCTGCTTTGGATGAAAGCCCAGATACGATACAGGTGATGATGAATTTGAACCTTCATGCATGTAAGAAGTTCCAGTGTTGGTTCTTATGGATTGATTATGTTTTCAGGAGTGCCTTTCGACTTTGTTTTCGTTGTACATTCAAGATATTGGCTTTGGTCAGGATGATATTGGTGCTGGTTGGATAGGCAGACAAGGAATTGCTTTGGCACTACTTTCAGCAGCAGATGTACTTGGAACCAAAGACCTTCCTGCTGTTATGACGTTTCTGATATCACGAGCACTGGTAAGATTTGTGTTTGTTACCACATTTTTGACAAATATTTCATAACATTTTGCCTTGCTTTGCTATGTTTGCTGATTAGAAATTTTTTAGAAGTAATGTGATAGAGAGAATAGAAGTGTGGATTTTTTTATATTAAATTGTTACTGGATTAACTTTACTTTATAGAAGATAAGGGTGTGGACAAAAATGACTAGCTAGCTAGACTGCATGTAGCCAACCCCACATAATGGGATAAAGGCTTATGGTATGTTGTTATTATAAAATCTTGGATGATAGCTTGTGGGAGTGCCTGTTTCTCCTTATTAAATGGACTATGAGAACTTTGCATGACACCATATTTCTGAAAAATGAGCCAAGCCATTCACGAGTGGCTTGGTGTTTGGGTCGACAAAAGTTCGTTTGTTAAGATAAGCGAACCGAGCTTGGGCATAATTTTGAAACTCGATTTGTAAACGAGTCAAGCCGAGCTTGAGTTCAATAAAACTTGGTTTGTTAAAGCTTAAGAACATGTTCGATTAGATCCTCATGAATACTAATAGGCTTGATTAGAGGTTTTGTAAACATGTTTGATTAGAAGTTCGTGAATAGCTCGTGAACAAGCTCGTTTATAAATATATTAATACATTTATTTATAATTTTATAAATATATTATTTAACATAGAGTTATCAAGCTTTAAATTATTATAATAATATAATTAAATTGAATATGTTTAAAATTATTATGTATATTAATTTAATCATTTAACATAATGTAATATATGCGTATATAATAAAGCAAAATAGCAAATTAGGTTTAGCCAAACGTTATATAAATTGTTGTCTAAATTAAAAACCCTAAAAAGTGAAGAAGATTGAAGAGGAAACAAACCAAGAGCAAGAGGCAAGCACGGACATCGTCCACAGTCAGAACCTACTGTTAGGGTTGCAATCGAGCTTGAGCTGTGTCGAGCCAAGCTTCGCTAAGCTCATTTCGACTCAGCAAACCTTAGCACAGGCTCAAGCTCAAGCTCAAGTCGAGCCTAGAGCTTGGTTAACATGAACCGAGCTTGAGCTCAACTCGTCAATTCGGTTGACGAGTCTAGCTCGGGCTCGCCACATAGAGGAGGGTATGCTGTAGCGGAAGCAGAGGGAGAAGTGTGCAGCGGCGGAGATGGAGGATGAGCGGCGGTCGATAGCAAAAGGCAAGGCTGTAAGAGGAGGGGTGGCGAGAAGTAAGGTGGCTAAGACGAGAGGAAGGCGGCGAACAAAAGAGGGCTACAGAAGAAAAGGCGGCAGTGAGACACATGGCAGTGGCGACGGCAAGAGGAAGGCGGCAAAGGGAAGAGGGCTGGAGAAGAAGAGTATCGGTTGGCCAAGGAAGGGAAGAAGAGAGGAGAGAGGAAGGGAAAAGGTGGGTGGGTTTCTTGGGGGGAGAGTGGGGGTTCTTGGGTAGAGAAAGGAACAAAGAAGGGAGAGAAAGTACCGGGGGGGGGGGGGGATTAATAATAATATGTATAATATATAATTTAATAAATAATATAATAATATTTATGTATATTAAATAATATATTTATAAAATATATATCTAATATTTTATACATACATATATTATTATATTTAATCATGAACTTCTAATCGAGTCAGTTCACGAGCCTCTAATAAAGCCAACTCGCGAGCTAACGAGCCGAGATTTACTGAGTTCAAACTTGGCTAATTTACAATTCAAGTTTCAAAGTTAGGCTCAACTTCGTCTCGTATACCTTAACTAATGGACTCAAATGAGTTTTTTCCTAGCCAAACACCGAGTTGAGCCCTAACAACTCGGCTCATTTGCAACCCTACCTATTATTGTCGTTGAAAGCCTCCATTTGAGGCTGAACCACTGCCTTCCACCGCCATAGCATGCTGCCTTCCATTGTTTTACCTTCACCATTTGTGCACTATCGTCGCTGCACACACCCCTGTTTTGATGCCGTCGCCTATTGCTGCCTCCCACCATTATACTGTCACCGCTTGCCGTCACACACCCCCTATCTTTGCCAGTATGTGCTCAAGCCAAGCTCAAGCTCTAGCCAAGAAATTGACAAGCCGAGCCTAGCTTGAGCTCAATGAAGCTTGGCTCGGCTTGGTTTGATTGCAACCCTACCCAAGCTAGCATCTACCCCCATCACAACCTCGTTGCCCCCACGAAAGAAAAGTTAAAAAAAAAAGCTCACACACTCAAAATGCTTTTCATTTTGCCTCCCCTTTCATAGCCAGTTTGTCATAATGTGTTTTTGATGCATTTATTGAAATATTATTGTATCTGATTCTGGTGGGTGGGGGTTTCTTTTACTTCGGGACTTCAAGGTGAATTGACGTAGCGTGTAGCGTGGGTGTGAAAAAAATACACCAAAATAAACCCTTGAAAGAACAAACTTCAATGGCCGAAGCTTGGCTTTCAAGAAAATGCAAAAACAAGACTGTTTTGCTAAGAAAATCCAAATAGGTTGCTGAAATTGTATTGAGAAAAACTTGATTACAAACTCTAGATTCTAGACATATTTATAGTATTTGGCTAATTCAAATCCATCTAATATTTGGAAAACAAAATCCAATTAGAATCCTAATAGAAACAAATCATAAATAAAAGTTAACTGGAATCCTAATAAAAATAAAATCCTAATCAAACATGAAGTAGAATCCTAAATCAAGTAGAAATATGAAGTAGAATCCTAAATAAAGTAGAATCATGAATTAGAATTTTAGATCAAGTAGAAACATGAAGTAGAATCCTAAATCAAGTAGAATTCTAAAACTTAAGAAGTATTAAAATAACATTATGGCACTACTATTTTGGTGATACTGTTCCGGTTTGGTTGGGTCGGCCTTGGGCCGAGTCTTGATTCTTGACCGCATCATTCACCTTCACTTGAGAAAAAATTCGACCTCAAATTTTAATCCTGTTTGGACAAATCCACATCCGGTAAGTACGAAGAGAGATTAGCCACATTGAATGTTTGAAAATACCCATATGATTAGGCAAATCCACAACATAAGCATTATCATTTATCTTCTTTGTAATCTTGTAAGGATCATTCTTCTTTCGCTTGAGCTTGTTCTGTTGTCCTGCTGGAATCAGTTCATTCTTCAAGAATATCATGACTTCATCTCTAATCTCAAATACCTTGTGTTTTCTATGCTTGTCAGTTATCGCCTTGTACTTCTTATTTGTGCAACCTTTGCTTGACACCTTCCTGAACTGCTTGAACTTTTCTGCTAAGGGAACATGAGCAAAGACATTCCTCCCCTTCTTAGCCATATCTGCATTGGCATGGGTCCAACCATTGCTATGTTTGTTGCCCTCTACCTCCATTGTATTATTACTATTAGATTGAGGATGTTGAACATTCCATCTTAAGCGATTCTCTAATTTGGTAGATCTTATCACAAGTCTTTCTCCTCTCATTAGCTTTCTTGATTTTGACTCCTTAACGGTTTCTGAATTCATTCGTAGATTTTTCTTGTCAGGAGAAGCATTCTTTTGCAATTGTTTCGAATAAAAGCTTATTCCATGACTACCAGCAGTCTCTCCATCACTTAAAATATTGACGCTTGAATCCTCTTTTGGTCGAAGCACTTGATCAGCTATAGCAGCAGTTGAGTTAACTAGCCTAGGAGATCCAACACCCCTATCCACAAAGAGACCCATGTGACCATCTTGCTTTTGCAATTGCGAAGGTGAATATGTTCTTATTGCCTTAGATTCAACCATGCTAGAGCTTGAATAAACTGTAGAAGGATTTGCTACCATGACCTCCATCTCTTTTACAGTCACAAGTCGATAAGAAGAAACGCCACCATCATTGGGTTGTGAAGCAATGCTTGAGCCCTCGGGACTGGAAAATACCCCAGTATGAGTCAATAACCTTGAAGTTTTTGTCATGTTAGTAGCATAAATCAGACCTGAGTTTGTAGACGTTGAGGTTGCTGGGACAACATAATCTTTGAAATCAAGCTCCAAACTCATCGAAAAACCATTCTTTAGTTTATACTCATCGTTTCCCCAATGGTTGTGTTGTTGTGCATTCCTCCTAACCCTTTTACCACTAGGGTTGGCTATCATACGCCAAGATCATCCTCATCGTCGCTATCATCCACCATTGGTCTTCTAGGATTAATGAGGACAGGATTAATGGCTGGTCTTCCCGGTTTAACATAGCCGGCTTGATTCATGCCATTAGTCCGGTTTCGATTATCCTTAACTCGTTGTAAAACGCCCAATTGGTTGCGGATTCGCTCCAATTGGTGCTCCATTGTACGAGTTATTTCCCGTTGTTCTTTGATTGCTCTCCAAACTGCGAGCAGCCCCCGATCACCGTCACGAGGCTGGTTGCTACCGTTACCTTCAAGATTGGCCATCTGATTGGTTGATGAACCGCTCTGATACCACCTGACGCAGCGTATAGCGTGGGTCTGAAAAAAACACACCAAAATAAACCCTTGAAAGAACAAACTTCAATGGCCGAAGTTTGGCTTTTAAGAAAACGCAAAAACAAGACTGTTTTGCTAAGAAAACCCAAATAGGTTGCTGAAATTGTATTGAGAAAAACTTGATTACAAACTCTAGATTCTAGGGATATTTATAGTATTTGGCTAATCCAAATTCATATAATATTTGGAAAACAAAATCTAATTAGAATCCTAATAGAAATAAATCATAAATAAAACTTAACTGGAATCCTAATAAAAATAAAACCCTAATCAAACATGAAGTAGAATCCTAAATCAAGTAAAATCATGAATTAGAATCCTAAATTAAGTAGAAACATGGAGTATAATCCTAAATCAAGTAGAATTCTAAAATTTAAGAAGTATTAAAATAACATTATGGCGCTACTATTTTGGTGATACTGTTCCGGTTTGGTGGGTTGACCTTGGGCCGAGTCTTGATTGGTGACCGCATCATGAATGCTTCAATTGGAAAAATGCGCAAAATGATGGAAAACTACTTTCATGAATTGATGAGATAGTTATTCGTGATAATATCTGCTTTTTAAATGTATCTCTTACTGAATTGATTGACCTTTCAAACTTCAGGCTGATACTAATGGAGATGTTCGAGGAAGAATGATTAATGCTGGTATTATGATTATTGATAAGCATGGAAGAGACAATGTGTCTCTGTTGTTTCCAATTTTTGAGAACTATTTAAACAAGAAGGTTAGTATTTCCTTGAAGTCGCAAACTTATATTTGAAATCTAAGCATTGTGTACTTCGATTTTTTATGCTAAGATACTTGTGTATGTCTTTGTTCGTGGGACTAGTAAGTCGTGTTCGTCTAATAATATCTCACTAGAGCTGTTAAATATTCTTATTTTTCTTATTGTCTTTGTTTAGGCACCTGATGAAGAAAAATATGATCTGGTTCGTGAAGGAGTAGTTATTTTCACTGGAGCATTGGCAAAGCATCTGGCAAAGGTGTGAATTTTATTTTCTTATATTTGTTTTTCAGTAAATATTGCTACCTTCTTTAGTATCCAGTTTAGCATTGACACATTATCTGAACAGGATGATCCTAAGGTTCATGCTGTTGTAGAGAAGTTGTTGGATGTGCTAAACACTCCCTCTGAATCGGTTCAACGGGCTGTCTCAACCTGCTTATCTCCACTTATGCAGTCAAAGCAAGTATGTAAAAGGGTTTTTAATGAAAGGATCTGGATTGTGGAGCTGGTTTTCTTTTATTGCTTCCTGTTTGATTCTGTCCGTTTGACAGAATGCTTTTGAGAACCAGCTACTCGGAGTTGAATTTGTATTTGTTTCGCAGGAAGCACTGCATAAAACGGCTTGGTTCTCATTTCTGTGATTTTTACACAGCTTCTATTACTCAGTGGCCACAAGCATTCCCTGAAACAGATATGTTTGGACCACAGTTTGATGCCCAACAGCATCTCTCTTGTTATCCTGGGTTTTTCTAGGAGACAGTTTTTAGATTACTCTGAAAAAAAGATATTTTTAGATTAGAATTTTACTTCATTTTTGAATCTGCCATGGAAATTGTCAAAGTATTTACTGAATCTGCCGAATCTGCCATTCAGAACATGTATTCTGAAGAATTTGTGCTTTCAATCTTCTGAAGATTATTTTGTTCTGTATAACATATTTTTCTAAATCTGAGCTGATACCCTGGTATAGAGTTTAGTAGGCCAGCCCAGTCTAATATCTGTGGGCTTCAATGTGTTCAATTTTCATTTTTTGTCAGTCTACACACACTCACTGACTTTCCTTTACTATGGAGGTAAAGAAAATATGTTTATGTGCAATTCATCCTATATATATGCAAGGTTATGGTACATTTGATGATTGGGGGCAGACTTGTTGAGCTGGTAGAATATGTAGATTTAGGTTAAACGGGGATATTTTCTATGTGAACTCTGTTTGTTCTAAGCTTATTTATGCATTTGGGACAAATAAATGTACCTATTTTGTTTTGGTATTTTTGAAAACCTAGCTTTATCGACAATTTTATACTGCATTTTATTATATCCATGTTTTTGGTTCATTGTGTTGCTCATCTTATTTTGAGATTTCCATTGTTTTAATGGATTTCTCTAGGCTTGTTTGAAGCGCAACCTTGAATACACTTTGATTCTGTGAAACCTGACACTTTTTTTTGGCAAGAGTTACATTTCTGTCTGCTTTTCTCCTTTTCATGTTGTGCCCCTATGTTTTAGTGTGTTCCTTCATTGTAAGGATTAGTTTTTGGTGTTGGTATGTGATCTTTGCACTTGTTTTCTTACTAGATGCTGTCACTATTAGCTTTTTATCAATCTCATGATTTTTTGTATATATTAGTTTTCATTTAAATTGTGCATTTTCTGAATTGGCCTTTTATATTTCCTTTTACATGCTTTATTTTCTTGGATTAGGAAGATGCGCCAGCACTTGTTTCTAGGCTTTTGGATCAACTAATGAAGAGTGATAAATATGGGGAGCGCCGTGGAGCAGCATTTGGACTTTCTGGTGTTGTCAAGGGATTTGGAATTTCATGCCTCAAGAAGTATGGTATCGTGGCAGCACTACAAGAAGGTTTTGCAGACAGGTTTGTGCTGTGTCAATTATGTTATTTTAGTATCCATGGTTTTGTTTGTCTACATTGACAAGATTGACTAACTTTTAGTTAGATGTGCTACTGAGTATTTGAGTAAAAGAGGATCTTACTTTATATGCACGTATATGTCACCCATTGGTTTATATATTTAAATTGTACATTCACTGTAATTTATGGAGTTAGCTTGTCTAATGTAGCCGATACCTTCATGCACAGGATTAATTTGCCATCTGAACTATTTATTAGGTTGTTTATTGTGTTGTAATTTGGTGATATTCTTGGTTTTAGGGAAAGTCTGTCTTTTTCTTCTTCACTACCTTGAGATTCTTTGGCTGTAGATAGAAATGATTGGAGACCTATAATTCATGTAGTTGATCCCGGATAAAGGCTTGGTATATTGTTGTTTTATCCTAAGCTTCGTCTTAGGTTATTTCAACAATATGAATATTAATTTAGAAAAATTATTTTATTTTCCTCTTCTATTATAATGATAAAATGAGTCATTCTATTTATATTAAAAAAAAGGAAAAAAACTAGAAAGATCATTTCATTTTTACCTTTTCTTTGTTATGTGTAGATGATTGGTTTAGTAGAGATCCATGTAACTGATCCTGCCTAATGGGATTAAGGCTTGTGTTGCTCTTGTTGTACAAAAATATGTATTGTAAAATGAAATAAATATTAAGGCCCTCATTACTGGTTTGGGAGCCAAATATCTCTTTCTGTTCTTCTTCATCATTACAAGTGTACCTTATTTTGTATTAGTACTTCTATCTGGTTATTTTTCATCCTTCTACAATCTAGCGTTTTTTTGTGAGCCTTCTCCTATAACCATATATCCTTCTGATTTTGAACTGAATCTTGTACGTAATGTTGTTACAGAAATGAATTAATCATTTGTGCCCTGACGACCTGCTGCATATCAGAGCACTTTCTGTGTAATTTTTTAATTCTTATTTGATGGAACCTTCATATTTAATAGACACATACCCTTGTGCTTAATATCCTTCTGTTTGATTGTTTAGTTATTGATCTTTTTCTCTAAACATATTTTAGACATCACTTTTTAGTTTCCATCTGATTTTTATATTTTTTTATGTTTTACTGTTTTCCCTTGTGGCATTTCTGCGAGGAGATTATTTTGAGATTGATTATCAGCTAGTTGACACAAGAATGATATTTTGATCTTTTGTTATTGAGGAATCTCCATTAAGTGTATTGTTCCATGGAGTGGCATCCTTCTATTGGCACTTTCATTCCGAAAACCATTACCATGAGGCACCAATCTAGATTGTACGAAGGCATGAAAGTTTGTCTTGACTGAGGAGACTGGAATCTTGTTCCATGCCTCATATGCAGCAGCTAGTTTTGGACTCCATTTGCTAGATGTGATAATTTTGTCTCAGTAGACCAAATGGAAGTTGGCAACTGATTGCCTGATTTGTTTATCTTCCTTTTCTCAACATTTTGAGTTGCAATTGGCACATCTGACATTGGAAGTAGAGCCATTTTGCGCCAAAATGGGAGCCTATAATATTGAAGTTTCAAATTGGTTCTTTACTGGGCTCAAGTTTATGTTGCTTTCATGTTGTAATGTTTTAATGAGGGGCTTCTTCCTGCCTTTATATATTTTTCAGTTCTTTTAGTCAGCATTCTGTGGACATATGAACTTATATTATTCATGGCTTTGCTGATGATGGAAAAATGTTTACATGTCACAGATAATGAATAATGGAATCTGTTTGTTTATTTATTTTGAGATTGTAGGAATTCTGCAAAATACCGTGAAGGAGCCTTGCTGGCATTTGAATGCCTTTGTGAGAAACTTGGAAAATTGTTTGAACCGTAAGTAGAAAACTATTTTCCCGAGATGGTATTTTCCAGGTTGCCTGAATATGGAGCTAATTCCTACTGTTCTTTTGCTTGTCTTCAGGTATGTAATTCAAATGTTACCTTTACTTCTTGTTTCTTTCTCTGATCAAGTTGTTGCTGTTCGAGATGCTGCTGAATGTGCGGCTCGTGCCATGATGTCTCAGCTTACTGCTCAGGGAGTCAAGCTTGTTCTCCCGTCACTTCTGAAGGTTATAATCTCAGCTATGCATGCTCATTCTTATATATATATATATATATATATGTGGATGATTGATAATGAAGGTCAGAATATATTAGGGTGTAAGTAATCTTCCATTTATGGTTTGCTTGAACACCATATTTTTCACAATAGTTGTTGGGTGGCTGCGTGGACAAACAAGCAAATTTTGAAGCTTTTCTTTTAATGATCAATGGTTTACTCTCCCATCATTTTCTTCTACAGCTGTAATGTAAACTAAAATCATATATTTATTGCATTCATTCGGTCAACTTAGTATTAAAGAAAAATGGAACTGCAAAATAATTGACTTAAGTTTGAAATGTTGGAATGGCCTTGAAGGAATGAATTCATAATCACTTAACTAACTATAGTTTAGAAACGTTAGGATGTAGAGTGTAAAATTTGGTTTTTGAAAATTTAACCACTTAATATGATCTATTTAGCGACTGGCTGTAACTAGGAGAGCCAGTCATGCTATCATAATTTGCAGTGTCCCTGGCATGGTTTTCTTTTCTGACAGTTGCTTATTTATTATTTTCATTTCTCCACAAAACCGTGCATGTGCAGTGCAGGTGTTAAGATCTGTGCAAATTTGTCATTGAAAAGGAAAAGAGTTGTGCAAATTTGTAAACTTTATGTATCTTATAAACAAGGTTGAGAAAATATGTTTCTCTATTTCTTAAGATACATTATATGTTGATTCCTCTTTTCTCTTTAGAGAGGAAGAGAATAATACAAAAGGAAAATAATAAAAAGGAAAGAGGAATATACACAGAATATACATAGCTTCTAAAATATACAAAGAATATTCTATATTAAAAATACTTCTATTTCTACACTCCCCCTCAAGCAAGCTTGAAGATATTTTTCATAGCAAGCTTGCTCACAAGTTTCTCAAACTGAGTTTTATGTAATCCTTTTGTAAGAATATCAGCGACTTGGTCAACTGTTGGAATGTAGGGCATACAAATTACTCCATTATCAATTTGTTTCCTTAATAAAGTGTTTATCCACCTCTACATGCTTCGTCCTGTCATAAAGAACTGGATTATGAGCAATAGAGATTACAACTTTATCATCACAATAAACTTTAGCTGGTAGGGAAGTGGAGACCCTCAAGTTTGATAGAAGCCTCTTTATCCGCATGACCTCACAAATACTATGGGCAACTGCGCGAAATTCAGCTTCAGCATTGCTTCTGGCCACCACATTTTGTTTCTTTCTCCTTAAAGTAACAAGATTGCCTCCCACAAAGGTGCAATACCCTGATGTAGGTCTTCTGTCAGTTACACTGCCTACCCAGTCTGCATCTGTATAAGCCTCTATATGAAGATGTGCACATTTTATAAAAAGTAGACATTTCCCAGGGGTTCCCTTAGGTACTGCAGAATTCTATAGGTAGCTTCAAAATGTTGTGAATCAGGTGAGTGCATAAATTGACTTACAAAACTTTCAGAAAAGTTATGTCTGGTCGAGTATGAGATAGATAGATAAGTTTACCCATAAGTCTTTGATTTTTCTCCTTTTCTACCACATTCTTGGCCTTGGCAGGTTGAAGTTTTAAGTTGGATTCAATGAGAGTTTCAACAACCTTACACCCAAGCATTCTTGTTTCACTGAGTAAATCTAGTATATACTTACGTTGGTTGACAAAGATCCCCTCTTTAGATCTTGCAAATTCCATCCCAAGAAAGTACTTTAGAGGACCCAAGTCCTTGATCTCGAACTCATGAGCTACTCTCCTCTTAAGCTCTTCGATCTCTCCCTTATCATCACTAGTCATTATTATATCATCCACATACACAATTAAAATTGCTTTCTTACCGTCACTAGCGTGCTTGAAGAACAGTGTGTGATCTGCTTGGCTCTGAATGTAATCATAGCTTTTCACTGCCTTTCCAAATCTTTCAAACCATGCTCTCGGAGACTGTTTTAGACCATACAAGAATTTTTTTAAACGACATACCTTGTTTGTACCGAGACTCTTCTCAAATCCTGGTGGAAGATCCGTCAACACTTCTTCTTCTAAATCACCATTTAGGAATGCATTCTTTACATCAAATTGGTGGAGTGGCCAATCAAAATTCACTACAAGGGAGAGGAGAACTCGAATGGAGTTTATTAAAGCTACTTGAGCAAATGTTTCTTGATAGTCGATGCCGTATGTTTGGGTGAATCCCTTAGCAACCATCCTTTGTTTTGTATCTTTCTATGCTTCCATTTGCCTTACATTTTATAGTAAATACCCACTTACAACCTACCGTTGTTTTGCCTTCTTGTTTGTTCACAATCTCCCAAGTTCCATTCTTTCTAAGAGTACTCATTTCCTTCTGGACTGCTAACATCCAATCTGGGTCAC
This sequence comes from Diospyros lotus, assembly GCF_014633365.1. Classification (NCBI taxonomy): domain Eukaryota; kingdom Viridiplantae; phylum Streptophyta; class Magnoliopsida; order Ericales; family Ebenaceae; genus Diospyros; species Diospyros lotus. The sequence continues at coordinate 53,613,854 of NC_068338.1, forward strand.
CAAGGGCATCCTGAATTGTTCTTGGGACATGCATGTTAGAAATATTTGAAAGAAAGGCCTTATGATAATTACACAATTTTTGGTACGATAGGTATTTAGCAATCGGGTGTTTGGTACAAGATCTCACTCATTTCCTAGTAGCAATAGGGACATCAAGATCAGACAAGTCAAATGAAGAATAATTTGAAGGAGTGAGTTTAGAGTTACCATGAGAAGAAGAAGTACTATCGGAAGGCACATCATTCGAAGACGTCGATTGTTCAATTGTTAGAGGAGTATTTGGATTGATAGTATTCTTCAGGGTTTGCCTTCTTGTATAAAACTGAAGCTCCGATTTTGAAATATTTTGATCCGTTTGTGGTAATTCTCCCCCTGATTCCAATCCCATCACGCTAGGCACCTGTGAACCAGACACACCCTGTTCCACAATGTTTGGAACATTTTATATCCTTGAGTTGTTTATCAGAGTGGAGGGCAGCACCAATCATGGTAGGACGAGGATCAAAATATTTCAAAATCGGAGTTTGGAACATTTAACGTTAAGGAATTATCCTCCTTAACGTTAGAATTCAAAAAATTATCTTCTTTCTCAATATGCTCCCCCTGAAGATGATTTTTGAGAAACTAGGGTTGAGTTTCGAGGAAAGACACATCTATACTAATATAAGTTTTTTTGGTGACAAGATTAAAGCATTTGTATCATTTTTTATTTGGTGCATAGCCCAGAAAAACACATTTTTCAGTTGTGGGATCCAATTTGGAACGAAATATTTGAGGAACATAAACAAAGCAAGTGCGTCCAAAAACTTTTAAGGGTAACTCAGAATATATACGGCATAGAGGAAAGAGTTATTTTAAAGAGTATAAGGGAGTTTGAAACCGTAGAACATGAGTGGGCATACGATTGATGAGATAGGAAACAGTTAAAATTGTATCTCCCTAGAGGTATTTAGGGACATTCATAGAAAACATGATGGCCCTGGCAACCTCTAGTAGGTGTCGATTTTTTCGTTCAATAATACCATTTTGTTGGGGAGTTTCACGACGAGTGGATTGATGTAAAGTTCTTTTTTCTTTTAAAAAAACCCACAAAGATTCATTAAAATATTCAATGCCATTATCAGATTGAAGAATACAGATTTTTGTGTTAAATTGAACTTCAATCATATGAAAAAAATTCTTAAAAGTTCTAGGCACATCTGATTTCTTTGCAAGTAAGTAAACCCAACAAACTTAAGTATGATCATCAATAAAAGTAACAAACCACTTTTTGTTAGACAATGTGAAGACCTTAGAAGAACCCAAACATCACTATGTATCATATAGAATGGTTTTGAAGGACAATAGGGTTTTGGAAGAAATTTAACACGATGATCTTTGGATAAATAACAACTCTCACATTGAAACATAGAAAGATCCACTCCTTTAAACAACGTAGGAAATAAATATTTCAAGTAAGGAAAACTAGGATGGCCTAGTCTAAGATGCCATTGCATTAGTTGATTATTAATAGAAGTAGAACTAGCACCACTCAACCCGTGAGCTTTTTTATTACGCAAGACATCCCCATCCAAATAGTAGAGCCGGTTTATTTCTCTAGCACTGCCAATCGTCTTCCTCGAGTTTTGGGCCTGAAAAATGCAATAGGAATAAAAAAAAAAATAACACCACAGTTAGAGTCTTTGGAGAGTTTACTAACAAATAGAAGATTGCAGACATGTTTAGGAACATGGAGTATTGATTGAAGATTAATATTGTCAGAGAGTTTAATGAGACCTTTACTTGTGATAGGTGAAAGACTATCATCGACTATTCTTATTTTTTTACTACCAGAACAAGGAATATACGAGTTGAATAGATGCGATAAACCAGTCATATGATCAGATGTTCCTGAATCAATGATCCATGGAACAGATTGAAAAGAACTAGATAGGGCAAAGGAATTTCTACCTGAATAGGCCAATAAACAATTGGGTGTACTAAGGGACATATTAGGCTTTAGCAGTCGCAAAAGTTGAATCAAGTTGCTCTTTGTTGAATGGTCTTTCATCAACTTCATGGGTAGTAGGTTGGGATCGCTTTGATCTAGGCTTCCAATTGGCTGGCTTGCCATGAAGCACCCAACATGCCTCTCAAGTATGGCGTGGTTTATTGCAATGATCACACCAAACACGAGGCTTTTCTTCCGCCTTTCGTTGACTCGCAATATGCTGTCCACCAGCATTAACATCAGTAGTCACGAGCGTCATATTTTCAGATAGCCCACTTTCACCACTCTTCTTCTTGCCCAACATAACCAATCTTCGGCTTTCTTCACGCCGAACTTTAGAAAAAGTTTCACTTAGAGACGAGAGTAGATTTCTGTCGATGATCCTCCCTCGAACTTCATCATACTCAACATTGAGTCCAATAAGAAACTTAAATACCCGGTTAGCACCGACCATTTTCTGATAATATTTGCAATCTTTTGTTTTTTTCCACTCATATGTGTTGAAGAGATCTAAGTCCTCCCATATACGCTTTAAAGAATTAAAGTATATGGTGACAGCATCACTACCTTGTTGAATCTCACCAAGCTTCAAGTTGAGCTTGTAGATTTGTGTTTGATTTCCCAAATTGGAATACATGACAGTGACTTCATCCCATAGTTCCTTTGCTGTAGAGAAGCACATATAGTTCGAACTTATATCTTTCTCCATGGAGTTAACAAGCCACGTCATCACCATTGAATTCTCGGCATCCCAAATATCATATAGTGGGTCTTTACTGTCTGGGGTTGATGTGTCGCCAGTCAAATAGCCAATCTTTCCCCGACCTTGAATGTACATACGGACAGATTGCGACCAACGTAGGAAATTGGTACCATTGAGACGAATGGGCGTAATCTGTATCGGATGTGAGTTGGAAGAGTTTTTGGGAACTCGAAACTGGTCTTGAGAGGACTGAGATTGTTGGGCCGGAGTGATTGAAGATGCAGAGGCAGTCATAGCGGCTAAACAACCAGATCAGGGTATGAGTGGTGGCAACAAAAGCTAGGCAGTGCAGTGCGTGACCAAGGAGTGGCTGGATTTGGGCACGATAGTAGTGACCCACAGATCTGGGTGCTTGGATCTAGGTACCTAGGTGCCCAATTTGAACAATAGAGAACATGAACTTATCTGGGTGACAGAGGCAACGAACGACGACCAAGGACGACAGACAGGGGTGGCTCTGATGCGCGATGCAGAGGCAACAAGAACAACGACAGGTGCGATGGATGGAAGCCGACCTTTTCGAGAGGCTAGGAGGTCGTGGCCATTCCAAAGGTGGGAACCCACTGGAGAACAACGACGATAGTAGTGGCGGCAGTGGTAGAGATGGCTGGATCTCAGAGGCGGCGGCCGGTGTAAGGGCGGCGACGGCCTGAGGATGGAGCGGTGACAGGCGACCGGTGTAAGGGTGGCGGCGGTTCCTGGGTATAGCAGAGGAATATAAGAAGTTAGGGTTTCACAGTGTACGACTGTGATTTAATCCCTAATTTCCGCTTTGATACCATATAAACAAAGTTGAGAAAATATGTTTCTCTATTTCTTAAGATATATTATATGTTGATTCCCCTTTTCTTTTTATAGAGTAAGAGAATAATACAAAAGGAAAATAACTAAAAGGAAAGAGGAATATACAGAGAAGATACATAGTTTCTAAAATATACAAAGAATATTCTATATTCAAAATACTTTTATTTCTACATATCTAAATGTAAGTTCTTTGTCTTTGAATATAATGCCAATGATTCATTGTAAACAAAAATTTGCTCCTAATTTAAACTGTCTTTATTTTGTCTCAGTTTTGGATTTTGAAGTTGTACGCATGCATGGATAGTTTTTCGAAGTTAAATTCGAGGTTGCGCCATTTGCTGAACAATTGCCATATTGTGATTTATTTTTAAAGTTCAAAACATTTCAAAATAAAAAATATATTGTGGATCTGGCTGTGGGGGTTGTTGGGACTTAAAGTTGCTTTGGTAGTTGGCACAATGTAATATGAGGCATGCTCTATTTGTTAGGCATGCATAGATGACAAACAATATATTGTTTTTTTGGTATGCATGCATGCTCAATCTGTTGATTATAGTGATTCAAATATATCTTTGGGGAAAAATGTTTTAAAACACTTGCACTTTTTATTTTCATTTTGTTTCCTCCCGCCACCCCCTTCTCTTTTTGTCATGCCTCATATTTGACATGATTTCCAAATGTAACACTGCTGCTGGTCTTTGCACTTTGAAATTGTAACAAGCTTCTAAAATTTGAGATTTTGATCTTTGAGCAAAAAAGATGGTTGCATTGAGTATTCCTGTTTCCAATTGTAAATTATGAGCTAGGGCATAGATTAAGGTACAAACGAAGAGGAAGAAATGGTCTGAATATTTTACTTCAAAATTGAAGAAGAGAGAATGGAATGCAGATAAAGTAAGGCTAAGCTGATTATATACTCAGCAAGAGCCTAAGCTACCGACATAACAAAGATGCGCTAACATAAGTGCAAGGGGCAAGTCCAAGACTAACTGCTACAACATACAGCAACTTATACAACATAATTAAAGAACAGAAACATCAAATACAAAAGCTTGAGAAGCTGATGAAACACTGCTTTTCTGTAAAAGCTTGAGAAGCTGATGCTGCTTGAATAGGTGATTCCTTTAGGTTGATTTTGTCACACAAATACTGAAACCTGCTTCTTGGCAAACCCTTAGTGAAGATGTCAGTTAATTGATGTAAAGTAGGCACATACTGAATTTCAACCTCACCATTTTCAACCTTTTCTCGCACAAAGTGGACATCAATCTCAATATGTTTAGTGTGAATGAAATATCGGATTTTCAGCAATACTTTTAGCAGCCATATTATCACTCCACACTATTGGTGTTGGACCACACTTATACCCTAGCTTGGAAAACAGAGATTTCAGCCATAATATTTCAGTCACCCCTTCACAATAGCTCTATATTCAGCCTCTCCAACTGATTGAGCAACCACTGTTTGCTTCCTTGAACTCCAAATTATCAAATTGTGCCCAAGAAATACACAAATACCACTAGTAGGTCACCTACTAACCTTACATCCGGTGTGATCCGCATTAGTATATACAACCAGTGGTAAGTCAATAGGTGATGGTGAGAAAAAGAGGCCTAAACCAAGAGTGCCCTTGAGATATCTAAGTAGTCGTTTACAAGCTATCCAATGCTGTTGTTTTGGAGAGGATAAGAATTGATTGAGCTTATTGACTACAAAAGAGATATCTGGCCTAGTGTAGGTCAAATATTGTAAGGAGCCAATTATTGTCCGATATAAAGATGGATTTTCAAAAGAATCACTCTCATTGGTTAGTGAAACAACAGAATTCATAGGGCGGTCGAATTAGAATCGGTGATCAATATATCATCCACATACACTAGTGCAAACAACACAAACTTAGAAGTACGTTTAATAAACAGTGAGGGATCAGATACAACCTTTACAAATCCCCATGACTGCAAAGCAATTCTCAACTTGGTGTACCATAGAGAGATTTTCTAAGTTTACAGACATGGGAGGGATACCGAGCATCAATAAACCCTTCAGGTTGGGACATATAATCTTCCTCAGTCAAATCTCCATTCAAAAAGGCATTATTAATGTCTACCTGCTGTATGTCCCAACCAAAAGTAACAGCCAAAGTAAATAAAACTCGAATAGTTGGAGCCTTAACAACCGGACTAAAAGTTTCTGCATAATCAGCCCCTAGTGTTTGAAGAAAACCCTTGACTACCAACCTAGCCTTGTGCTTAAGGACTGTTCCATCAAGATTATACTTAATTTGATACACCCACTTGCGGCCAATAAGGTTCATGTCTTCAGAAAAGGGAACTAAGCCCCAAGTATGGTTATGCTGCAAGCTATGAACTTGAACTCTTCCTCCATACGCTTAACTCATTGTGAGTCTAAAAATGACTCATGAACAGAACTAGACACTAGGGAACTGGTTAGGGCATGAGGAGATGTAAACTGAAGCTGCTTGGCCTTGGACCTAGTTAGCATAGGATGAACAGAAGGAAGAGGTGCAGCAGTATGTTTAGGGTTATGTGCTGCAAGTTTAGGACAAGGCTGAGGAAAAACAACAGTAGTAGGAGTAGGAGAATTACTAGAGACAGAATTTGTGGATTGTGAGGGAACTGCAGTGTTTGATAAGGAAGAGGACACGTGTCGTGCTACTTTAGAGGAAGCAGGAGCAGAAAGAGATTCAAAAAAGAGAGTAGAAAATCCATTTGGACAAGGTTGAGATGCAGCAGGAGAAGAAAATATTTGATCAAAAGGAAATTCATTTGGATTAAATTGCACATGTCGAGAGATATAAATTCGACAAGAAGGATGCAAACATTTATAACCTACTTGTACATGACTATACCCAATGAAAATGCATTTAGTTGAATGAAAGGCAAAATTGTGCTTGTTATAAGGGCATAGGTAAGGAAAACAAGCACAGCCAAAAGGTTGCAGCGTCATGTAATTAGGTTGCTTGTGATAGAGAAGTTCAAAAGGTATTTTAAATTTGAGAGAAGAAGATGGAAGCAAATTGATAATATGAACAACTGTTTGGAAGGCTTCAACCCAAAATTTCAAATGGCATGTTGGCATGAGATAACAAAGTAAGTTCCATTTATGCTATGTGCCTATGTTTCCTTTCAGCAAAACCATTTTGTTGATGAGTATAAGGACAAGTAAACCTTGGATTTATGCCATAGCTATGAGGATAGGGTAAAAATACCTTAAACTCTCCCCCATTGTCTATTTGTAAGGCCTGTAATTTGGTTTGAAACTAAACTTAAGCAAATTTATGAAAGGTTACAAACGTGGACAGGGCATCTGATATATTATTGATGTCCTTCAATAGACAAATTAGGAGAAGGACCCCATAAATTAGAGTAAATCAATTCAAGAGGTTTCTTTGCTGTAATTAGACAATCAACAAAAGGAAGTTGATTAAGTTTTCCAATCTTACACGAATCACAAAAGAAGACATTTGAATGAGAACAAAGAAGACGAATTTTGTTAAGAATCAAACGCAGTACATTAGATGATGGATGCCCTAGCTTGGCATGACATTGATGATACATTCTTTCATTTTGTGCTACATGAACACTAGGTGGCAGTCCATGACAGAATGGAAGCTGTCCCTTACATTTATTTGAAGGAAAAACATTACATTCTAACAAAGATGTACTACTAGAAACAGAATTAGACTTAATAGGCTGGCTGGAGCACTGGAAATAGTGGAATTAAGTGCTGAACTCAGTTGATATAGCCCATCCTTAAGACATCATTTGAGTAGCACTTCCACGGTATTCTTGTCCTTAATCAAACAAGAATTAGAGTTAAATTCAGCAACAAGATCATGGTCTCTTGTAAGTTGTGAGACACAAATTAGATTCTTTTTCATGGTAGAAACATGCAAAACATTTGGTAAAGAAATAGTTGAAATAGGTGTGGTTTGAGTACACAAATGTCCAATACCAACATTAGAAATAGTAAGTTGTTTACCATTACCAACAGAGACTTTATCATTGCCGTTGTAAGGAGCATGAATGGAGAGATTGTTAAGGTTTGAGGTTATGTGGTTTGTAGCTTCGGATTCAACAAACCAAACTAGATCTATTAAAGAAGGCTGTGACAAAGGTGTATTATCAACAAGTTGAGAAAAATGATTATAATGAGTTCTTGTATAGAACCTAGATCACTCATGTAGGCCTCGTTAGAATCACTAAGGGAGGCTAGAAAAGCTCGTGAATCTGATTAGGAATCCATTGGTGGTCTTTCAAAACTTGAACTAGACATAAGAGAATTCCGTTGAAAGTTTCTATCAAACCAATGATAACATTTATCAATAAAATGCTTGTGCTTGCCACAAAGTTGACAATAAATCCTCTTTCTTGATTGTCTGCCTCTACCTCTTCCTCCTCAATTTACAAAAACACCTCTATTTTGAGCAACACCTCCTCTATTATTTACCAAATTTCCAGAACTCCTCGGTGTGTATGCAATCATATTTACGGCATAACTAACTCAACATTGACGAATGAAGTATGTGCTGAATTCTTAGAATTTAATCTTTGCTCATGCATTAGAAACAAGTATTGGACCTTCTCAAGGTCTATATGCTCCATTTGGTAGATAATAAGATTGACTACTGTCTCATAGTCATAATCCAGTCCATTCAAAATTGCAAGAAGCAAATCCTTATCACTTAGAGACTCTCCTATGGATGCAAGTGAGTGGCCTATAGTCTTGATCTTAAGAATGTAGTCATTTATAGACAAAGAATCTTTCTTAACTGACCTAACCTGCTGCTTCAATTGAAAAGACTAGTCAATTGTTTGACGAGAGTATAAAGTTTCAAGTGACCATACCTCGGCAAATGATTCGCCATGAATCACCTGCCCCAAGACTTCTTTGCCAATTGTCGAGAAAAGCCACCCAAGCAGCAGCTGATCTAATCGCATCCTACTCAAAAATTCTGGATTCATCATAGGTGCTCCATCTTCGCTAGCATTAGGATCTGTTACATTCTTAGCTGGAGTTGGTGATTTATTGAGAAAAGATTGATGATCAAATGTGCTCAGATTGTTGTTGAAATCTTTGCTTTCCAGAAAATGTAATTGTACGGATCAAGCTTGATAGGTATGTAGCTAAAGGCTTTTGTCATCGCAGCAAAATCTGATTGCGAGGCAGAGGACAAAGATGAAGACAATCAAGGAGGAAGAAATGAAGAGGCACTATGATCTGTATTGAATCCCATTGACCTTGGTCGTGGCTCTGATACCATGTAAATTATGAGCTAGGGCAGGGATTAGGGCACAAACGAAGAGGAAGAAATGCTCTGAATATTACTTCAAAATTGAAGGAGAGTGGAATGCAGATAAAGTAAGGCTAAGCTGATTATATACTCAGCAAGTGCCTAAGCTACTGACATAACAAAGATGCGCTAACATAAGTGCAAGTCCAAGACTAACTGCTACAACATACAACAACAAATACAACATAATTAAAGAACACAAACATCAAATACAAAATTAATGCTAGAAAGTCAGCTTCATGTAATATTTTCTTTCACATATTTGACCGGATTACTACCTTAGGGCCTTGAAGATAAAGCTTGGCGGACGAAGCAGAGTAGTGTTCAACTTCTTGGTGCTATGGCTTACTGTGCACCTCAGCAACTTTCTCAATGCCTACCTAAGATTGTGCCGAAATTGACAGAGGTCTGTCTTAATAAAAAATGTTAATATTTCAAACCTGGTTTTGACTTTTACTATATTTCCTTTAAGAAAATAACAGTTTTATTGAGTAATCTTTTGGTTGCAGGTGCTAACAGACACCCATCCTAAAGTTCAGTATGCAGGGCAAACAGCTCTTCAGCAGGTGGTACTTCATATTATTAGTTAGTACTTTTCATTTTCAGCTATTGGTTCTGAATTCTAATTACTGTTTTTCTTCCGTTTCTAGGTTGGGAGTGTGATAAAAAATCCAGAAATCTCTGCTCTTGTCCCTACCCTTCTAATGGGTCTTACAGACCCTAATGAGTTCACAAAACATTCTCTTGATATCCTCCTCCAAGTAAGAATTTGATATTCATGCAATCTCTTAATATACAACTGTTCATTTATTATTCTTTTCCAAATGAAATCACTTTTTTTTTCACCTTAAAAAGAATAAATAAGTAACATGGATTAAATTCTTATTGCCTTATTTCAGACAACATTTGTGAATTCAATTGACGCACCTTCATTAGCATTATTGGTGCCCATAGTGCATAGAGGGCTAAGAGAGAGAAGTTCGGATACTAAAAAGAAAGCTGCCCAGATTGTTGGAAATATGTGTTCTTTGGTGACTGAACCAAAGGATATGATTCCTTACATAGGCTTGCTACTTCCTGAAGTTAAAAAGGTCCCATTCTACTCTCTGGAGTTTAACATGTTGACTATGCTGATGAACGCTTAACCATTTATCGTGTTCTCTGTGAAACAGGTTCTTGTGGATCCAATTCCTGAGGTTCGATCTGTTGCTGCAAGGGCTCTTGGTTCACTCATAAGAGGAATGGGAGAAGAAATCTTCCCAGATCTTGTGCCATGGTTGTTAGACACATTGAAGGCTGATGGTAGTAATGTTGAACGCTCTGGAGGTGCTCAAGGACTAAGTGAGGTTAGATTTTTTATTTTCCTTTGTGGTGTTTACCCCATTCCTTTTCCATATTCAAATTTCTGTTCGCCTTCAATCATTATGTGTTCATTTCGAAAGCTTTCTTCTAATTTGTTTACAAAATTTGGGGTTTGTTTATATTTCCACACCTGCAATTATCGCTTTAAGAAATAATAATATACAAGTGAATATGCTTATTTGTGATGTAAAAAATAAAAAGAACCATGGGATCTTTCTTTGAAGAGGTTACGGATATATTCCAATATAACTTTCTGTCTTTTTCCAGAGCACCAATCCAGAACGAAATTTGAAATTCTTAGTCGTGATCCATTTCTTTTTATCTCATCAGAGAGTCAACTGTAATACCCCTGGTTTAGATTTAAGAATGTTGGATGAATAATGAACATAGAAGAACTGACCTGAACCTTGACCAAGTTTGACTTAATGTATCAGCTGATGGATGGAATTGTCTGATAGCATCACCAGTTAGACATTGGCTGGTGAGGAGGTGGTGGTCTATTGGTACCAGCAATTGAGCAGAAGTCGACTTCTGAAGCCGGCATTCACCCAACCAAGAAATTTCTTAATATGGACAAGGTGAAGGGTCAACTTTGAGGGCCACTTTGGGAGGCCAAATGGATGGAAATTTTGATTGGAATTGATTTATCAGGAATAAAATTAGACTAAACCATTCTCGTTAAACTAATCAAATTGCTGGAACATGGACAATGTTCTAGAACCAAGTAGAGAGGTTTGCTTCAGCTGAAGCAGCAGCTAAGTGGCAAGAAAAATGAGTTGGCCATCAAGCAGCTACTAGTTGCCACTGCCTGCTTCACCTCCTTGCTTAGCTTGTTTAGGAAGCCTTATATGGACTCTCGTTGAATTTTCTCCTAGTGATTAATTATCATGGAGTTTTGTGTTAGTCATTTCCAAAACTGGTGTTTTTTTAATTAGTAGATAATAAGGAGAGTTGATGAAATGGAACAATTAGTCAAAAAAAGAGGTAGAGGCAGATCTAAGAAGACTTTGGGAGAGACATTAAAGTTTGATACGAAGTGTATGAGCCTAAATGAAGATATGACAAAAGACATAAATACATGGAAGTCTAGAATTCATGTAGCCGACCCCACATAGTGGGATAAAAGCTGGATATGTTGTTGTTTTTATAATAAGGAGGTTGCTTTTCTATTTTCTCTAGGTTTTGGCTGCACTAGGCAAGGACTATTTTGAGCAGATACTTCCTGATATCATTCGAAACTGTTCTCATCAAAAGGCATCAGTTCGTGATGGTTTTTTGACACTTTTCAAGGTAAAGAGAAACCTAATATCTAGCTATATCTGTTAGTATTGTGTGTTTTGTGGCAAGTCTTCATTGATATTCTTTAATTGAATCTCTTTTGTAGTACTTGCCGAGGTCGTTAGGTGTACAATTTCAGAATTATTTGCAGCAGGTGTTACCTGCTATCCTAGATGGTAAATATTTGGTTTCACCTCATGTTCTGTTTTTGGGCATGTTTACACATATCTTATTTCACTATACATTTTAAATTTGCAATGTCTCTTCCAATTATTCTGTCTGTTTTCTATATTGTCTCCTTCCAACATTATACAGGTCTTGCTGATGAGAATGAATCTGTACGAGATGCTGCTCTCAGTGCTGGTCATGTCTTGGTTCAGCATTATGCAACAACGTATGTTTTTTCTGCATGCATTTTTTTTTACCCGTGATCCTATATACTTTCCCCAATTAAATCTGGAGTGGAGTATGTGATCAATAAACAACAACGTATCAAGCCTTTATCCCACCAAGGACTCAGAAATAAGTTGCAAAGAAATATAATGTTGCCAATTTTAGTCTGTAATAACATTGCTGTCTCATGTCAGATCTTTGCCTCTGCTCCTTCCCGCTGTGGAGGATGGCATTTTTAGTGATAGTTGGCGTATTAGACAAAGCTCCGTAGAATTGTTGGGTGATCTGTTATTCAAGGTATATGCTTTGCATCCTTTTCAAAGTTACCTTTGTGAAATTTTTTGTTGTTTATCTAACTTTGTCTATTTCTCCAGGTTGCTGGGACTTCTGGGAAGGCACTTCTCGAGGGTGGTAGTGATGATGAAGGTGCAAGTACCGAGGCACATGGGCGTGCAATCATTGAGGTGCTTGGTAGAGAGAAACGCAATGAGGTCCTTGCTGCATTATATATGGTTCGAACTGATGTGAGCATAACAGTGCGTCAGGTAATGCTAATAATGTCCACATTATTTACTATTCCGTGTGTTTATAAATTATTCCGCTTCTATATTTTTTACCTGGAGACTGGACGGCTCTCTCACTCCCACAACCTGCTCTTGCAGGCTGCTTTACATGTGTGGAAGACCATAGTTGCAAATACTCCTAAGACACTGAAGGAAATAATGCCAGTTTTAATGAACACTTTGATTACATCTCTAGCATCATCATCCTCAGAAAGGCGACAGGTATGTTATTTCTTGTTATTTATTTATTTATTTTTTGCCAAGGTAAAATCTCTGAATCAAACACCCTAAACTTGATACAATTTTTTAGTTATGATATGGTTTGGTACTTTTTCAAGTATTAGAATCAATTCATGTTTTTATAGGCTGCTGGGCGAGCGCTTGGCGAACTTGTTCGGAAGCTTGGGGAAAGAGTGCTACCACTGATCATTCCCATTTTATCCCGCGGTTTAAATGACCCTGATGCAAGCAGAAGACAGGTTAGGCTTTTCCTATCTAAATTTTGCTTTAAGGATCTTACGTCTTTCTCAGCTCTTTATAAGACTTGATAAGATGCTGATAACTAGGTTTCTCTTTTGTTTTGATTGATCGAGTTTTGCAAACATATATTGACTGATGCATGCAGGCATGATTTGTGTACTTTTCCTTTTCTCTTGTTGCTGGGTAGATTCTTGATGATGTTGTTTCGAGTACCACGATTCCTCAGCTTAGCTCACTTCTTGTTACGAGTCCTGCTAATGTTGCAGAATAGGAATTGCAATGAGTCTGAGGCTTGGAACTCTTCAGTCATATAGATAGGCATTGTCACATACTGGTTATGCTAACAACCTGGACAAGCGTAAAGGGTTAAGTTGGATTCATGTTGGAATGCATGAGCAGTCATGTAATGCACATGGTGGGCTGATTGGCATATGTCAAGACATGACTTCGGGTAACCTTGGTATTTTTCATAGTATTGGATAATATATGGAAGCCACAAAGAGTCCAATGCAACTGCAAGAATTGGATTTCGAGATAAGGAAGTTTTTTGGGGCTCTGTGGGAAATGATATCAGTGGATGAGTTTTATCTGTGGAGAAATGCCAGGCCTTGCATGGGTTGCCTGTGTATCACGCGGCGTGGTGGTTCCCTTGTGATTGTGCATTGCTGTGGGAAGGCTTGAAAGGGGTATGCCTGATGATGTGTGCTAGTAGGGCCCTGAAAGGTGGGAATGGCTTGCGGTTTGTTGCTTGAGCGAGGCATTATTTTTGTGGGGTAGAATCAGTATTGTAGAACCCCTAGACATACAAGGGCAAACATGCTAGATTGCAACAAGGTGGCAGTTAGCTGTTGCAAAGATGGCTAGCAGTTATGTTTATTTATTTATTTTAAAGTTAGTTTATTATTTGTATCTTGGGCTATGAGTTAGTTTGGTACTTGTCTGTTAGTTTGTTGTAAACATTCTGTTACCTGCACTATGAGTTAGTTGGTGGATAGGTAATAGTTGAAGAATTAGTTGAAGAGTTTCCTCCAAAAATCTTCCCTCCACTATTTTAGTATAAAAGCTGCTGCTTTCCAGATATAAGAAAAGGTCAAATTTCAGTTTCCTTTCCATTTCTTTCTCCTTGGATTTCTCTATCTCCCTCATTCTATTTAGGGCTGACCACTAGCCAACAGTGAACCCAAGTTCCTGTAGCCTTATGTTGAAACTGGAATTTAGAAACCCTAATCTTGATAGTCCTTTCAGCCAACCTGACAGTCTATGAAATGTTGGGTCAGTTTTCCAGTGGAAGAGTGTGATTTGTGGTTGGGGGGGGGGCAAGTGTCCATGAGGTGGCTATCAATAAGGTTGCTACTGTGGCAGATTGTTTTTCCATCACTCTTAGTGGAGTATCATGCCCCTAGGGATTTGGGAAACTCTTTTAAGATGGAAGATCAACTTGTTGCCAAATTCTCTTAGCCCACTTAGATATGCTTTCCTTTGATAGGATAGTAGGATAAGAGATTGGTGAGCAAAGGACTTCTATTTTTTCTTTTTGTTGTGCCCTTTTGATTAAGGACCTTCAAAGCGTTCTTGGAAAGTGTTTGGTTGGCACATGCAAGTATAGATTGGTTCTTCTTTTTGCGAGTGGTAGCCAATCTATAGGCCATGTAGTCCCATGGGTTTGGCATTTTTTCTTTTTCACTTTGGACCTAGAATGGATTATGCCTTCCTCAATGTGTAGGTATTTGAGGTTGTGGTGTAGGAGTTGGCCATCTAGTCTATGGAGGTTGACTTAGATGACTATCCCTCCGTTCATTGGACGGTGTAATTGGAAAGAGAAATTGGAAGGGTATTAAGGGCATGGAGTATTTGGTTTTATTGGTCGAGGATGGATATCCTTTTTGTTATGCCTCCATTGGCAATTTTTGGTTTTTTTTTCTTAAATTTTTAGTGAGAACTGGTGGCTTTTATCTGTTCGTTTGGATAAATTCCACCTTGACTCCTTATAGTTTGCTCTAATTTTTACCAACACCTCTTTTGATTTATTTTTAGTATTTCAGGTTCTAATGGGTTTTTTTCTCTTTTCAAAACATATTCTTCTGTAAGTAAAGAATGTGATAAAAAAACGAACCATATGGACCTGAAATACTTAAGGTAAACCACAAGGAGTGTTGGTGAAAATAGCTCAAAACACAAGAGGTTAGAATGGAATTTACCCTATTATTTTATATAGGTACACCACCTTAAGGAATTTACCCAAAAAAAAAAAGTTCTCACATATTCACCTTTTACTTATAAAAAAAAATAAAAAATCTGGCAACTCCATTGACTTACACAGAATCTAATACATGAATGTGTCGTGTACCTAGGGTTTGGATTGAAAATTGGAAGAATGAGGGGGAAATTTAGAAGAAGAATAGGGAGGATCAGAAGAACAAGAAGTGAGGGTTGAATGATCGAGAGAGGGAGAGGGAGAGAATTTGGAGGAGGAAATCAGAATTGTTTCAATTGTATTCATTCATACCATGAATTATGCTAGATCAGTCTTATATACTGATCCAAATAGCAGTGATTTGGCGCCAATAGGGCTGCCAAATATTCAAACCAATTATAACTAAAGGCTGTTGCTTTCTAGGTACAACTGCAAACTACTTCTAAGTATAATTGTTTCAATCCAAACTAACAACAAATACAAGGAATACATCCATTATCTATTACTACCATACCCTGGGGTCGTGACATTCCCCCCGCCTTAAAACATTTCTTGTCCCCAAGAAATGCCACCCTTCCACAGCTTCCAATATGAGTTTTTCTTCTCTTCCACAACTTGGATGGCACAATCTTGAAAAACTTTTTCAAGCCTAACACATTGTCCATAGTTCTCTTGGACTCATCGGTTGAAATAAAATCCAAAGCAACCACTTGCTGGTTGTCGTAGTGAGCAGTTGAAACCTATTGGCTGCTGTTCACACCAATTTTTCCCATCACCAAAGCAGTGTTTTGCTTAACTGGCACACAATGCCATAACTTCCCTTGAAAAACTGCATTGTCTAACTCATGCAAGACCTTGTTTCCAAACTTAAAGCCTACTTCAGGTCTTTTCTGTAGCTATACTTCGATTACATGTTGTCCCCATACTTCCTTATCAAGTCCACACACCTTCACAACATTGAAAGATATTTCAGCTGGGGATATCCCTCCAAACATACCATTTCCAACAACAGTAAGGGACTCGAATTCATTCTTAACATGATTTATAATCAGATTATCCAATGAAACAATATCCTTGGCCAGCATATCAGGTGCATGAAAGCCATCTTCATAGCAGTTCTCATCTCCCATTTGATTTATAGCTTGCATATCCACCAAATTATCTGCTTCTTGCCCTTGTAAAATGTTGTCTACATGGATCTTTTTATCCAAATTCTTTTCATCTCTGAAATTTTGAGTTACCATTGAAAAGTCAGTTGGTTCCTCAAATCCCTGTAAATTGGAAACCTGTTGAAGGACTCCAGCATCAGGTTCCTTAATATCGACTGATTTTTCAGTTGAAACCTCCTGATTCCATGCAGACAATTCAGCCATATCTATTTCTTTCTGTTTGCTGGAATATTCCTCTTCATGAACTTTTTTTTCAAAGGGATTGGATGGTTCCTTTGGATCTGCTGTCCCAACAACTTGATCGCTATAGTTTCCTTTTAGATAATGCTTTTCACCGCAAAAATTATTCCCGATATTGCAGTCATCCTTCTGTATAGACTACTTCCTCATGAGACAAGAGGATCGGTTATGTTGTAGGGATTGTAAGGTGATATCGAGGGAGTGCTTGACTACTCAACATTGACTTTTGGTACTTGACATCCAAATAAGAAATTGGAAGAGAAAAAATCACATAAAACAAAATCCAATAATTAGGTGGTGGGATTTAAAAGAGGAGAAACAATTAATCTTCAAAAAAAAATTAAAGGGTAGAAGGGAATGGAATGGAGAAGGACATGCAAACCAAATGTGGAGGGAAATGGCTACTGCTCTGAGAAACACCACAAAGATAGTCCTTGGAGAGACAAATGGTAGAGCTCCAAACCTTAAGGAGTCTTGGTGGTGGAATGAAGAGGTACAATTGAAAACTAGAAATAAGAAAACTTGCTATAAGGCTGTATATCAGTGCAACAATGAAGAAAACCTAAAAAATTATAAAGAAGTGAAAAAGGCAGCAAAAAGAGTTGTTAGTGAAGCAAGGTTAAAAGCATATGAGATTTATATAAATGACTTGATACAAAAGATGGAGAAAGAGATATATATAAATTAGCTAAAGCAAGAGAAAGAAAAACAAGGGATCTAAACTAAGTGAAATGCATAAAAGATGAAAACCAGAATGTATTAGTGAATGAGGGACTAATTAAGGAGAGATGGAATGAGTATTTCATAAAATTATTCAATGATGGTGGGGACATAAGAGTTAGGTTGGGACATAGTAGTAATTCCGAAGGGAATTGAGCTATACATTTTATCGACGCATAAATGTAAAAGAAATAAGGCAAGTAATAAAAAAGATGAAAAATCATAAGATAGTGGGGTCAAATCCCTGTAACTTGCATGGGAGAAGAGGGCGTCTCCTGGTTAATGAAATTATTTAATGCGATCCTTAATTCAAAAGAGATGCTAGATGAGTGGAGGAAGAGTTCCTTGGTTCCTATATACAAGAACAAAGGAGATGTTCAAAACTATGAAAATTACAGAGGAATTAAGTGAATGAGTCATATCATGAAACTCTAGGAGAGAGTAATAGAGTAGAGGCTCAAAAAAGAAATAGATGTCTTGGGAAATCAGTTTGGTTTCATGCCTGGTAGATTAATGTCACGACCCCAAAGAGGAACAAGGACTTGATTGTAATTAACTAAGGGGGGCATGGCTTTGATTAGTCTAACACATGTAATAAGTAGCGGTTGTACCTAGCAGGTGTAGCTATAGTCGCTTGTACCCATTCGGTTGTAGCTCAAGGCAGCCTATAAAAGGAATCCAAGCGCCTAAGGACGGGAATTATGAATTGAATGAGAACATAATTATTTCACTCCAAATTATTTCCCTCCTATTCTCTCAATTCTCTCTTAATACTCCCTCATTCTTTCAAATTCTCTTTCACTTTTCTACCTAAATTCCCTACGGCTACCAGATCACATAAGTCTCAGATTGGAGACTTATCAGTCAACAATGTAAGCTATATATCTACTGAAGCGCCTGATGGAAAGGTATCGGGATCATCAGAAGGACCTACATATAATGTTTATAGATCTAGAAAAGACCTATGATATGGTCCTTAGAGAAGTATTATGGAAGGTTTTAGAGAAGAAAGGAGTCCGAATAGCCTATATACAAGCCCTTAAGGACATGTATCATAGTGCAGAGACAAGGGTCAGAACATGTGGAGGGGATATTAAACCATTTAAAATTACAATGGGACTGCATCAAGGTTCTGCACTAAGTCCATACTTATTTGCTTTAGTAATGGATAAACTCACTAAACACATTTAGACAAAGGTGCCATGGTGTATGTTATTTGTAGATGACATAGTGTTGGTGGATGAAACAAAAGAGGGAGTGAACACTAAGCTTTAGTTGTGGAGAAACAATTTAGAATCTAAGGGATTTAAATTAAGTAGAAGGAAAACATAATATATGGAATGTAAATTTACTAAGAATGCAAGAGTGGAGGATGTTATAATAAAATTGAAAGACCAAATCATACAAAGAAAAGACCATTTTCGATATTTGAGATCAATAATTCTAAAAGATGGAGAAATTCACGAGGATATCACGCATAGAATTAAGGCGGGTTGGCTAAAATGGAGAAATGCATCGGGAGTGTTATGTGATGGTAAAGTCCCATTAAAACTGAAAGAAAAATTGTATAGGACAACTATAAGAGCAATTTTGTTGTATGGCTCAGAATGTTGTGCAGTCAAATACCAGCATTAACTGCTATTATCTGTCAGAATTGAGAAGCGATCGTTGTAGACACCTATAAACTCGCTTCCAAGACTTCCTCCATCAGAATCAATGAAGTTGAATTCACCTGCAAAATTTGAATACGGACTCCCGATCGCTACAATAGTTTATGAAATGGATTCCAAATCCGTCGAATCCACTTCAACTGTGCCACTATGATCCGCTCTCAAACTAGTAATTGCAACTACAACGGTTTGAAAAAAAAATAGCAACAAATCAACCTGTTCCTCCGCCTTCGCAATTTGTACCTTAAATCATGCCAAAATCCACCACCGTAATTAATCAACTTAGTTGTTCGATTAATTCTACTGCTGCTTTCGAAAACTCCTACTGCCTTCTTATCAGCCTCCTCTGATCTGCAATTGACAGTCAATCAAGACTAACAGCAGCCACAACTCAACAATTTCCCCATCCAAGCCGATCATTGGGAATCACTACTCCCGATCGCTATGGATCAACTATCGCTCAAGATGCTCTTCACTAACTCGCATTATCACCCTCTAGCGACTGTGTATTAGCGTCGGAAATTACAAAGCCGTAGCTAAGGACATCGCTAGGGATTTTTTGTGTTCTGTCTCTACATCCTGCTGTTAGGATAGTCGAAATTTGCACAAGATGAAGAAATCAAGGCAATCTCATTGTTGAGAGTCATCCGTCGCTCAACTTCCTAAATCGCTTATCCGCCGTCAATCACGTCCATGCATCGAAATCAAATTTCAAGAATCAATCTTCCGTTGTACTCAAAACCAATTCCGAGTCTCTAGTACTCCACGTTGCTTCAGAATTCAAGCGACTCTGCCTGAATTGTTTTTGGACGTCGCCTTGGTCGATTATTATAACTTCCTAAATCCTAGCCAAGAAACCAACCAAGCTCGCTGAAATGCTCGAACTCGCCAATTTCGTTTAATCACCAAACCCTGGGTTTAATCACTGAAATTAATGTCAGCAGCCTTCAAATCAAATTGGAACCAAAGCCAGGGAACAACTATTGCCCAATCACCGTCTAATAGCTACAGAACCACTGGAATTCGTCGAACTCTACTCGTTGATTAGTTGATAGGATTTGACAGAATCATAGCCAAGAATCATTGGCTCTGATACCAATTATTGTGTACCTAGGATTTGCCTAGGGTTTGGATTGGCAATTGTAAGAATGAGGGGGAAATTTAGAAGAAGACTAGGGAGGATCAGAAGAACTGGAAGTGAGGGAGGGAAAGATCAAGAAAGAGGGAGAGAATTTGGAGGAGGAAATCATAATTGTTTCAATTGTATTCATTCATACCATAAATTATGCTAGATCAGTCTTATATATTGATCCAGATAGTAGTGATTTCTCCATTATCTATTATTACTATACCCTGGGTCCTGACAGAATGGTAATTGATGAACTTCACTTAAGGCCAAACCGCAATTTGTTTGCAACGTAAAGTAAGATCTCCCACTAAACATGGTCATAAGGTTTTTCAGCATCTAATTTACAAATCATGCCTAGAATATTGCTTCCTATACTTTTTCTTATCAACATTTTTTAAAATCCCTTAAAAAAGTTTGTAATTCTCCACCTAATGTTAGCAAGAGGCTGTAGGAGAAAGATTGGGTAGTTGTTGGACATGTTTGACTAATGTAGTTACTGAGCTTTTTTAAATACTATATAGACTTTAAATCCAAATGTTCTCTTGTTTCTATAGGCTTTTGAGGTTTTCCTTATTTCTGAAACTAATTCAAGATATTTTTCTTATTTTTGTAACACTTTTCAAGTTTAAGATCCAAGTTTGAAGTTGATTTTTATGTAATTTGACACTGAAAGTTGTTTTCTTTCTTTTTAGTTTTATTATAATTCCTTCAGTGATGGCCAAGTCTTGGTGTCACAAAAATTTGAGTCTATTTGAATTGTGAAGAAAGAAATATATGCTTGTACTATTTCCTTGTTTGCTTTAAAAAGGATTAGTTGCATATGATGGTTCTGAGAAGCTGCTTCTCCTGTGGGACGACCTATGAGCTTTAGCTGCAATCTGCAATGAAGAGACTCAAGTTCTAGGACCATTAAATTAAATATAAGTACAATATATACATATATGTGAGAAACTTCTGTTGCATGATTTCCTTGATTTGTTTCTTTCCTGCTTCTTCCTGTTCTTCTATTTGTTCTTTCAGTCATCAGGAATGAAAAAAATCCAATGGTTGTTTTCCATCTAGACTTTTTGTCCTCTTTTAACTTTTATGTGGTCTGTGAATATAATTTTCTCTTCCCTGACAGGGAGTATGCATTGGTTTGAGTGAAGTGATGGCCAGTGCTGGCAAGCCTCAGTTATTGAGTTTCATGGATGAGCTCATTCCTACAATTCGCACAGCCCTTTGTGATAGGTTTGTCAATAATTTTCCTTGAATGTACTTGTTCAACTGCATTATGCTTCTAATTTGTCTTGATTTTATATCTTGTGCATCCTGTATTTAATTAATAGCACTCCTGAGGTTCGTGAGTCAGCAGGCTTAGCATTCAGTACACTTTACAAGGTACTTTTTTTATAGTACTTTTTTCAATTATTTAGGATTAATTTATCCCATGGAATACTGGATCCGAAAATGAGTAACTAATTTTAACCAGAGTGCTGGATTGCAAGCAATTGATGAGATTGTCCCTACACTTCTGCATGCTTTGGAGGATGACAAAACCTCTGACACTGCCCTTGATGGTCTCAAACAAATCTTAAGGTAAGATATTCTATCTGTTTGATTAACTGCTGAAGTTTAATCTCACTCTGTTGTCCTAAAATTTCTTTGTACACATTAATTGTAGTGTCAGGACTACAGTTGTTTTGCCTCATATCTTGCCCAAGCTTGTGCATCCTCCTCTTTCGTAAGTATATGAATTTCCACTGTAAAATTGATATAGTTTGGAGCCTATTCTTTGCACTAAGTCCTTGGATATCCATCCAGTGCCTTCAATGCCCATGCTTTAGGTGCTCTAGCTGAGGTTGCAGGACCTGGTTTGGACTTCCACCTCAGTGCAGTTGTCCCTGCTTTACTTGCTGCAATGGGGGACGATAACAAGGTATAAAATGTAATTTACAGAAAAAAAAAAAAAGGTATAAACTGTAATTCTGTATATAAATATATTATATTATTTTTGGTACATGTTATATACACATAGATACACATATTCTTTTGATAAGAAAATATATATAATCTATATAAATTTGTATACATATTATACATTTACATATACATTTGTTTGTTTGTTATTGTTGTATATATTATATAGTTTCAATTACTATGGTAATAGCTGTTATTGCTGTGACTGTATTCATTTTTCACTGTTTTTCAAAATTTAGGAAGTTCAAAATTTGGCAAAGAAGGCTGCAGAGACTGTTGTTTTGGTCATTGATGAGGAAGGCATAGAACCTTTGATATCAGAGCTTCTTAAAGGTGTAGGTGATGTGCAGGTATGGTTTTTGCTAGATTTTTTCATTAGTCACTCTCTCTCTCTCTCTCTCTCTCTCTCTTGACTATCTCTTCGTTGCAGGCTTCAGTTAGAAGAACTTCTGCATATCTGATTGGTTACTTCTTCAAAAACAGCAAGTTATATTTAGTTGATGAAGCCCCAAACATGATAGCCACACTGATTATTTTGCTTAGTGATCCAGATTCAACTACAGTTGCAGTAAGTCCCTTTCTATTGCCATAGTTTGTTTTTGTTCCTGCACATGATGTGTTGTTCCTTATCAATTATCCTCCACAGGCTGCCTGGGAAGCTTTGTCAAAAATTATCAGTTCCATTCCCAAGGAAGTTCTTCCCTCGTACGTGAAGTTAGTTCGTGATGCTGTTTCTACATCCAGAGATAAAGAACGTAGGAAAAGGAAGGTAAGTGCATGGTATTGTTGCAATATGAGTAGTTACGAGTTAAAAGTGCTATGGATGATGACATCAGTAATTACCTGGCCTCAATTCATTATTATTGTTATTATCTTTTGCCAACAAGTTTGTTGGGCCTAATTTATTCAAACACACTTGAAGTTTTTATTGCTGACTTGTAGGGAGGGCCTATTCTTATACCTGGGTTATGTCTACCGAAAGCGCTTCAGCCATTGCTTCCTATCTTTCTCCAGGTATTCCTGCCTTATCTGAGTCATGGAAACTCTTATACTATATTTAGTAACACACGTGGCTTTTACTTAAGCCATAGGATGTTTATGAATAATCTTTGTATATTGAGTGTTCAGGTTTCTATTTCTCTGTGTCTCTTCTTATAATTGCTGCACCAATGCTTTAAGATTTGATAAACAAACTTGCAGTATTGAGTGGTAGTTTTTGACAAGCAAAGTATAAGGAATCAGTTCTTTAAATAAGAACCAGGATGTTTATCTGATTTGCAATGCTTGGAACATATTATACATAATTAATTCCATTTTTGTCATTATAGAAGAATCACCCTGAACCACTAAATTGCTATATGAGCTAGTATCAACTGTCAGGTCTGTGCAAGTGTCTAAGCATCAGATTTGTCTAATTCCCATGCCCAAGAAGATAGGACACAGCTAAAAAGAAAAAAAAAAAAAAGACTGTTAAATGAACAGTATGTCCTCTTTGTATCTCAGTTTCTCTTCTTCTTTGTCTCTTTTTCTTTTCCCCCTTCTCTCACATTCACATGGATATCAATTGTTTAAATGGTCATTTTCCCAGCTTTAGTTGTGTGGTAAGTATATAGTATAACTAAACTAGAGCATTGTCACAAAGCAAGAATTGTTTTTGCATTCTTTCTTGTGATCACCTGTTTATCCAAGCATACCATAAACTGTATTATCCCTTTGTCAATTTGCTTGGTAGTGAGTCTATTTTTGTCTACTCAGCCAGGATCTGTTCACTTTGCTGGTTGAGTACAAATTTCCTGGTCAGAAATTTTGAAAGTCTACATTCATGAATGCTAATTGTTTATGAACTCTGGAAAGATCTACTCTAATATCGAATACCACCAGTCGGAGAAGTAAGTTCTATAAACAAACTATGTACAACCAGGTTTGAGTGTGCAGAGTGAGCATTTAACAGATGATGCTAATAAAAATATGTTTGGAGAAGGACTTGGATAGAAATGATTGGTGAGCTATACTTAATGTAACCAGCCCCACATAGTAGGATTAAGACTTGATACATTGACTTAGAAATTATCAAAGACAATGTCTTGATTAAATTAAAATGAATGTGTACAATATCCTCTTTTAAGAAGAGGATTATTAGCAAAGAAGGAAAGAAATAATAGATAGCATTGTACCATCCTAATTTACATTATGGTCTTTCTATATTTACATAATATTTACATAAAACACTAATCCTAGAGATCAGCCTTAATTGAGCATAATTCCAGCACTCTCCCTCAATCTGGTTTATAGATATCTTCCATAGCTAGCTTGCCAATAAGTTTATCAAACTGCTTCTTGTGAAGACCCTTAGTTAGAACATCAGCAATTTGTTCAATTGTTGGAAGGTATGGCATGCATATTACTCCAGCATTGATCTTCTCCTTGATGAAATGTTTGTCCACCTCTATATGTTTTGTACGGTCACACAACACTAGATTATGAGCTATAGAGATGGTAGTCTTGTTGTCACAGTAGACTTTTATAGGTACTGAATGAGAAAACTTCAGCTCTTCAAGTATTCATTTGATCCACATTCCCTCACAAATTCCATGAGCAACAGCTCTAAACTCTGCTTCTGCACTACTTCTAGCCACTACATTTTGTTTTTTGCTTTGCCAGGTGACTAGGTTACCCCCAACAAAAGAACAGTAGCCCGAAGTAGATCTCCTATCATCAACACTTCCTACTCAATCTGCATCAGTGTAAATCTCAACTTGCAGGCGACCATGTTTCTTGAACAGTAACCCTTTGCCAGGTGTCCCTTTTAGATATCTTAGGATTTTGTAGACCACCTCGAAATGCTCTAGCCCTGTTAAGTGCATAAACTGACTTGCCATACTGACTGCAAAAGCAATATCAGGTCGCATATGAGACAAGTAGATTAACCTGCCCACAAGTTTATGATATTGTTCTCTGTCCTTCACTTCATCAGCTTTAGCAGCCTGTAGTTTCACATTAGGCTCAATGGGAGTCTTCGACATCCTGCAACCGAGTAAACCTGTTTCTCCAAAAAGATCAAGAACATATTTTCTCTGATTGACAAAAATACCTTCTTTAGATCTTGCAAACTCTATTCTAAGAAAGGATTTTAGAATTCTCAAGTCCTTAATTTGGAACTCCTTCGCAAGTTTCTGCTTAAGGGCTGCTAACTCTGTCTCATCATCACCAATTAAAATAATGTCATCAACATAAACAATCAAAATTACAACTTTACCATCTTTTAAGTGTTTATAAAATATAGTGTGATCTGTCTGACTCTGAAGGAAGTCATAACTGGTAACTGGCTTTTCAAAGCGTGCAAACCATGTTCTTAATGACTGTTTGAGACCATACAAGGATTTCTTCAGCCTACATACTTTGTCACTCCCAAGTTTCTTTTCAAATCCCGGAGGCAAACTCATGAAGACCTCCTCTTCAAGATCACCATTAAGAAATGTTTTTTTGACATCAAGCTGGAGTAGAGGCCAATCTGAATTTACTGCAAGAGACAATAAGACTTTGATAGAGTTTATTTTAGCAAAAGGAGCAAAGGTCTCCTGGTAGTCAATTCCATAAGTCTAGGTGAAGCCCTTAGCCACAAGTCTGGCTTTGTACCTATCAACACTCCCATCAACCTTACACTTTATTGTAAATACCCATTTACACCCTATTATTTTCTTGCCTTTGGGAAAATAAACTATCTCCCAAGTGCCACTTCGCCTTAGAGCATTCATCTCCTCTATGACTGCTAATTTCCAATTTGGATCATCTAAAGCTTCTTGTACATTCCTTGGAACAAACAAGTGTGAAATCCTAGATGTGAAAGCTTTATGATTTTTTGATAGTCTATGGTAAGAGAGATATTTAGCAATAGGATGTTTAGTGCAACTTCTGACACCTTTCTTAATGGCTATAGGAACATCAAGATCAGGAATAGTAGATAAATAATTGATAATAGTTGAAGAATCAACTGGGGAACTATTGGGCACAGTTGAAAGAAGTAAACTAGAAGTTGAAATGAGATTTTTTGAACTTACAGTGCCATTGCTCGGGTTTTCAAACTAGTTTTGTGCAGAGTTGATATTCAGGTCTTTGTTCCTTTGATGAAATCTCTGCCTAGTATAAACCTGAAACTCAGAATTCAGATCATGATGATCAGTCTGTAGTACTTCTCCCCCTGCACGAGAAACCCTTTCACTGGGCACCAAAGAACTAGAGCCAGAATCTCCTAAGTGACCATTATTAGAACCATGTGGTTCTTGAGTAGGACAAATTGCTTTTGGAAGTGGGACAGAAACATTCCAAAAATTATCTTCAATTCCATGTTTCTCCCCCTGAAAAGAATTTTGGGTAAAATAGGGTGGTTTCTCAAAAATGAAACATCCATACTGATAAAGAATTTTTTTGTGTGAGGATCATAACACTTATAGCCTTTTTGATGTGAGGCATAGCCTTTTTGATGTCAAGTTTGGAATGAAATTAATTAGGTATTTGAACATACACAGCACATCCAAAAACTTTGATAGGAAGATCCAAATGTAACCGAGTGTTGGGAAAAACTGCTTTCAAGCACTCAAGAGGTGTTTTTTACTTTAATACATTAGTGGGCATCTTGTTTATCAAATAGGACGCCGTCAAAACAGTTTCACCCCATAAATATTTTGGAATATGCATAGAAAACATTATGGCACGTGCCACTTTGAGTAAATGTTTGTTTCTACGTTCAGCAATGCCATTCTGTTGAGGAGTATTTCGACAAGTAGATGTGTGGTGGATACCTTTTGTTTTCAAAAAATCCCCCAAGTGCTCGTTAAAATACTCGATGCCATTGTGAGAGTGTAAAATACCAATTTTGGTTTGAAATTGATTTTCAATCATAGTGTAAAGATTTTTGAATAAGTATTCCACTTCAGATTTTTTTTGCATCAAATAAATCCAACACAAACGTGTATGATCATCAATAAAGGTAACATACCATCGTTTTCCAGAAAGAGTAGAAATTTTAGATGGACCCCAAACATCACTATGAATTATATAAAACGGTTTGGATGCTTAGTAAGGTCTTGGTAAATATGTAGAACGATGATTTTTTGCCAAGATGCAACTGTCACATTGAAAAAATGAATAATCTATTCCTTTAAACAAATCAGGAAATAAATGTTTCAAATAGGCAAAATTAGGATGGCCAAATCTAAGATGCCATAGCATAATTGTGTCTGGAACATGAATTGAACTAGTACTCCAAAGCCCTGAGCTTTTTTATTATCAACAGAGATATCATCAAAGTAGTAAAGACCTTCAATCATCCTAGCATGCCCAATCATCGTCCCCAAGGTCTGGTCCTGAAATTCACAATGAGAGTCAAAGAAAGTAACATGACAATTAGAATCTTTACACAGTTTACTAACAGACAAAAGATTGCAAGCTAAGTTAGGAACATGAAGGACAGAAGTGAGATTAATATTCTCAATCAGTTTAATAAGCCCTTTGCCTGCAATGGGTGAAAAACTACCGTTAGTGATTTTGATTTTTTCATTGCCAGAGCAAAGAGAATAGGTATTAAAGAAATGAGAAGAACTAGCCATATGATCGGAGGCTTCGGAATCTATAACCCATGGAGAGAAATGAAGACAAGAAAGGGCGTCAGGTTTTCTACCTGTGTGTGCCAAGGAAACACTAGGAATACCAGATGAGGAATTGGATCTTAATAGCTGCAAGAGTTTATCAATTTGCTCTTTGTTGAAGGGACCAGTATCAACCCCATTGGCAGTAGGGACCCCACGGTGGCTCTTTTCTCCTTGCTTACTGCTCTTCCAATTAGCCAGTTTGCCATGAAGTTTCCAGCAAGTCTCACGAGTATGGCGTAGCCTGTTGCAATGGTCACACTAGACCCGAGGACGCTCATCGCTCCTACACTGATAATTTGCAGCCTTATAAGCAATAATTAGGGCAGATTTTTCAACGGACTCACCAGTGGTCTTTTTTCCTAACATGACACTCCTTCGGCTTTCTTCTCTTCTAACTTCAGCAAATACGTCACCAATAGGAGAAAGGGGAGACTGGCCAATGATTCTTCCTCGCACTTCATCAAATTCGATATTGAGACCAACAAGAAACTTGTAAATATGGCTATCTTCAACCAGTTTTTTGTGGTGGTTGCAATCATCTGTAGATTTCCACTCATACGTGTTGAAGAGATCAAGATCTTGCCACAATCGCTTCAAAGAATGGAAGTACTTAGTGACAGAATCATCTCCTTGTCGGACCTCTCCTAATTTCAGAGTCAATTCAAAAATCTGAGATTGGTTCCTCAGGTCTGAGTAAATTTGATTTACATTATCCCACAATTCTTTTACAATAGGATAGGACATATAATTGGAACTGATATCTCCATCCATGGAATTGACGAGCCATGTCATTACCATGGAGTTTTCAGCATCCCAAATAGAGTGCAATGGATCATCTGCTGCAGGTTCCTTCTTCTCCCCTGTGATGTAGCCAATTTTCCCTTGCCCGCGAATATACATTCGAACAGATTGAGACCAGCGAAGAAAATTATCACCACTTAAATGAATGGTGGTGATTTGAACAGAATGGGTACTGGAATGGGTCACTGGAATTCTTGTCTGGATGGCAACGACAAGATTTGGGATGGATTCAGATGTAACTTCTGACATAACTGAACTAGTTGGAAGCGGAAGAATAGGAAGAGAAACACGGTTAACAAATACTGGGAGGTGGTTGCTGGTGTAAGGACAACAGCAACTCTAGGATGCAGCGGCGACTTTGGGTTGTGGTGGCTGGTGGTCGAATGGCGTCTGAAACGGCCGCGTTGGGTGTGGCAGTCAACGGCGTTTGAACCAGCCGTGTTGACGAGCTCTGAAGAGGCCGCGACCGATGGCTATGGAAGACCGATGGCTTTGAAGCGGTCGCGTTGATGGGTATCAGACCTGAGATCATTGGCGGGGGCTAGGGTGGCCGATGGCAGCAACAGTTAGGAGGGCCGATGGCGGCGGCTAGGGATGGCCGTAGGCTGATGGGTATCGGATTTGATGGATGAAGAGGCAGCTTAGGGTTTCACAGGAAATGGAAGGTTGTGATTAAAAGGTTGCCTGGGGTTTTTCACAGTGTATGGCTGTGATTTAATCCTGCTCTAATACCAACTTAGAAATTATCAAAACAATCTCTTGATTAAATTAAAATGAATGTGTACAATATACTCTTTTAAGGAGAGGATTATTAGCAAAGAAGGAAAGAAATAATAGACAGCCTCCTACCATCCTAATTTACATTATTGTCTTTTTATATTTTCATAATATTTACATAAAACACTGATCTTAGAGATCAGCCTTAATTGAACATAATTCCAGCACGTTGTTGTTCTCTAAGATGGTAAAACACAAATCAACTGAACACCATGGCCAAGGAATAAAAAAATTTGCTTCTTCCAACAAGAACTACACAACTATTGAGAATGTAAGGACTGACTAAAAGATAGATATATAACATGCATAAATCACCTTCCACGTGCTTGTTTGAACTATGAAATTTCCTTCTCACTTCTCTATGAAGAAATGTATCAGGAGAATATGTTCTGTAAATAAAAGCCCACTTTCTTAAGAGTTTGGAAGCAATAAATGTACTGAGTTGAAGAAATCACAAAAGCTCCTGCATTGGGAGACTGGTTAGCCTTTTGAGTAAAATTTTACCTCCTCACCTTTTTGTTACAAGTAATGAGGTATGCTCAAAATACTCGGCCAACCTACTGTTATTTTTCTGTATTCTGCAAAGCTGAGTCCTTGAATTGCTATTCCAGTTTGTCAGACTGTTGATTTTATACTATTGCCAACCACATTGTTGTAAAACTAACACTCTCACCCTGACACAGTCTAGAAGAGAAACCCAGTAGGTGTACTAATCTCCATTCTTTCCATAATATACATGTGATTTATTACTGGCTCGGGATCAGAACCTGTAGGGCTATTAAATATTTTAACATCAATGGAATTGAATTCTTTCTCTCCTTAGGAAGGATCAATTTTTCATTTAATTTAATCCTTCTTTCCAACTTGTACTTCACTTTATTTGGACTCGCTTTTACCCAACTGCCTGCTGGTCCTTTTACCACATGCTTTTTTTTTTTTTTTCTATCCAATCTTAGATACGAATTTACTTCCATGTTCACTATAATGGACTCATCATCAGGATGCGACATATTCTGCAACTCATGATAGAGAAGGATAGTCACTTGACATTGTATTTCATACCCCTTTTTAATGCTTTTAATAATTCCTCAACCATACTGCTCTTTTAAGATATTTAGATTTTAAATGATATTCACACTTCTAGGAATCTTCTAGGCATGCTAGATTTGACAGATATCATTACTGATTGTCAAAATGTATTATCTTTGTCATAGTATGCATGGGCATGATCATACACATGCCACATCCTTGCATGGCCTGTTAAGCATTATGTACTTTTTTTTATTCTAATCTTCTGCTGCTGCATCTCTAGGGCCTTATAAGTGGATCAGCAGAACTAAGGGAGCAGGCAGCTCTTGGTCTTGGAGAGTTAATTGAAGTGACAAGCGAGCAAGCACTTAAGGAGTTTGTTATCTCTATTACAGGGTATGTACCTTACATACTTTCTGTCTGTCAACAGAACCAATTTTGATGTTCTACTACAGAAACCAGGGATGGAGCTAGAAATTTTGCTGAGAATGGCCAAACAGTTTTCATATAGTAATGCTAAAACGTTTAATAAAAATATATTAAATAAATTTTAAAACTGCATTATTATTAGGTCTTACCTCAATATCTTACATTGGATGTTGAGTTTCTGGCTGTTTTAGAAACTTAGACTTGATCCCATTGATGATTTTAATCCCATAGATTTCCTTGAAATATTTGTAATCACAATAAGCATAACTACGTAGATTATTAACAATTTATTTTTATTTTCTATGTTTCTAGTCTTATTTGTTTGGTGATAGGGCCTCTGTTCGTCACACTTACCAACAACGTAAAATGAGGGAGACACAGGGGCAGTCAAGGAAAAAGACACAAGGGCAAAAGAGTCACATTCAGTCGGGGAAGAATAACAACTCACGTGACTGCAACAAACTAGGGAATACATATAAAAGGCAGGGGAAAAGGAGAGAAGGGGGGTAGCTAGAGAATTTGGAAGGCGTTGTGGGAGAGAAGGCTCTCTCGAATAGGCCAATATTTGTTTTCTTTTGTTGTGTGCCCATTCATAGCTTTGTAATCGGAAATTCCTATTGTTTGATTGGGAGATTCAATCATTTTGTGAGAATTCTATCATTTTTGGTATCAGAGCACTGATCTATGTGAGTGACCATCTTCGAGAGAGTGGGAGAGTTGGAGAGCTACCAATAGTAGATAGAGGGGAGAATGGAGGGATTGTAAGTAGGATTGGATTCAATGAAAATTGAGTTCCACAAGGTGCAAAATATAAAGAAGAACATGGCAGTGATGTTGGACCAATTCAATCTGTTGATGGAGAAATGGGAGGAGCAGGAAAAGGGGAGGAAAGGGAAGCAAAGTGGGGAGAACAAACTTATGGATTCCTCTCTCACCTTGGAAGAGACGCCAGATCTTGGGGGGAAGAGTAAGGACGTAGGCAGTGGATCTGATGGATTCTGGAGGCCAAAAGTACGAAATCAGCAATTGGAGATGCCACTCTTCATAGGAAAAGATCCTGATGGATGGGTATTCGGGGCCAAAAGATATTTTGCTGTGAATCAATTGATGGACGCTGAGAAGTTGGATTCCGCAGCCCTTTGTTTTGAAGGTGCTGCTCCTTCATGGGAACAGAAGAGATGACGGGTGAGGAGTTGGGAGGAACTCAAGGCGCTGTTGAGGAGTCAATTTTGGTCCACGCAGGAAGGCACAGTGGAGGAGAGATTTCTAGCTCTCTCTAGCAGTGGGGATTCGTCAAGGATTAACGCCTTTGCTTCATGACTCTAGCATCACCACTCAAAGACATGTTGGAGGCCATGCTGGAAGAGCATTTTATCAATGGGTTGAAACCGAACATAAAGGCAAAGATGAGGGTGTTAAGGTCTACGGGCCTGGAGCAAATAATGGACCTGGCCCAACGTATTCAGGAACGAAATCAAGTGATCCATGGAAGTACTTTCGGATCCGATCCAAGCAAAGGTCAGGCCTCTTAAACCTCGATCCCAAATTATTGGCAAATGGCGATTCTGCCACCTTTACATCTTTCCCCCAAATTAGCGATGCCCAGCCCAGTCCCCTCATGCAAGCCTCTGACTTTTGGAAAGTTGAGTAGCCCACTTTTCAAACGGCTTAGTGAAAGCAAGCTACAAGCCAAACAGGCAAAAGGATTATGTTTTCACTATGATGAGAAATACACAATTGGGCACAAATGCAAGAACAAGGTGTTATAGGTGATGGTCATTTATGAAGAAGAAGAAGAAGGGATGGAGGGAGTTGAGGCAGGGGAGAATTTGATAGGTTTGAAATGCTATGGCACACACCCAAGAGGGGTGTGAATTGGGTAATTTTAAAATTATGATAGAACTTGAAAACTTCTTGATGAAAAATAAAAATTCAATGCAGGTGAGGATTAATGAAATGTTTGGAACAATAAATGAAATAAAAAGTATAAGCAACAGATGAACACAAGAATTTATAATGGTTTGGCTTAAACCAAGCCTGATCCACTACTTTAGTTCCTTACTCAGCATTTTGTAAACCAATCCACTATAACCTCCTACTTGAACCTAAGTAGGCCCTCTAGTTCAAGATTAGGAAATACAACATCCTACTTACACAAGTAGACCCTCTAATTACACAAGTTAGGAAATACAAGAAATGTTTAATAGAGAGATTCTAAGAGTATACACTCTTAGTTACAATGTCTCTTAAAATAAGATACAAAGGCTTGAAACTAATTTTACAATATGATACACAAAGCCTTTTTGAGAGAAAAATAAAGCTCTAGTACAATTGAGAATATGAATAAATTTTGCAAGCTCACTTCACTTCATTCCCATCCATTAGCTTCTTCTTGATCATTCTTGATTTGTATTTATAAGTTTCCCGCAAGCTTCAAGAGAAAAATAGCCATTTATAGCCATTGGATTTTGAAAAACTAATCGTCGAAAGCTTTCTACAAATTAATCGGTCGACAGATGACTTAACTTGATCGACAGATTGAAAGCATTAGTCAATAGATGCAAAGGTCAGTCGACAAATGAAATGACTTAGTTGACAAATTCAAGGGTTAATAGACAGATGAAATGCGATAAACAACAGATTAAGGCAAAACGATTTTAATTACGAAAACGTACACACCATCAGGCGACAAATGGAAATGGATAGACGACTAATTAGTTAAGAAACACACATCATGCATGTTGTTGACGCTTGATCAAGGAGGATTAGTCGACCGACAAAAACCACATCAACCATCAGATGACAGATAAAAAAATCCAGTCAACTAACACCTTTATAATCTTTAAAAACTCTTTTTGCCTTAAACCTCAAACTCATTTAAAAACATTTTGAACTTTTAATATAAATACAAAAACATGAGATACTTGCCATTTGCCTTGAGATATGATTTCCAATATCACTTTATTTAATCTCTCTTTGATCCTTATTTGAAATTGAAAGATGTACGCTTGAAAGATATACACTTCAAATATCATCAAGAAAATTATCACAAGCTTTTTAACATTGAATTGCTGAAAATAATTTTCATTCAACATCTTTAATCAAAAAACATAATATTCCAAAATGCCATAAAGAAATTTATCATAAGATATTTTGGCATTGGATTTAATATTCTTTCAACAATCTTGATCAAATAGAAACACTATTTCAAATGTCATAAAGAAATTTATAACAAGATTTTTGACATTCAATTGTATGATGGAATTAATTTTTATTTTGGTGCTTAATAGAATATATAAAAATAATTTAGAGCACCAAGTCAAACATCAATAAAATAATTTCATTATCAAAATACAATTTACTTTCATCATCAAAACTATATCAAAAGCAAAAAAACATCAATCTATCAAGAACATACATGGTCTTTTGCCTTTGAAAATGTTTTGCTTCATTTATTAATGGTTCAAAACCAATTTATAAAAATCATTTAGGAGATTCTTTTAAATCTTAATACTTGTCTTTGCAAATCTCCATGTATAAGAATAAAGAAAATTATAATTCATTTGATTTTCATTTTAGCAAAGTACTTGAAATTGATTTTTGTTTGAAAGTGTGAAAACCATATATTTGATTTAAGATATAAATCATTTGTTTTTCATCATCAAAACAACACAAGAGTAAAACATCATAATTCTGGGGATTTGGGAGACATGGTCAAAATGGGAGAAATGGTTGAGTTATCATTGAATTCAATAGTGGGGTTAACACCTCCATAGACGATGAAGGTAAAAGGGAAAATAGAAGGCCAGGAAGTGGTGTCTTTATTGATGGTGGAGCTTCCCATAACTTCATAGCCGCTGATCTAGTGCAAAAATTGGAACTGTTACAGACACAGACTTGAGATTACGGTGTGATCATGGGTTCGGGCATGGCAATATAGGGTGCTGGAGTATGTAAGGGGGTGACTCTGTCATTGCAAAATGTAGAGATAGTCAAGGACTTTCTGCCATTAGAACTGGGAAGCTCAAATGTTATTCTCGAGATGAAATGGTTAGCCACACTTAGGGAGGCACAAGTGGGTTGGGGCTCATTAATTATGAAGTTTAGAGGGGGGGGGGGGAACAACCATAACATTGCATGGGGATCCCAACCTCAACAAAACGTTAGTAACTTTGAAATCGATGATGAAGGCATTCCGAGAAAATGGAGAAAGAGTGTTGCTAGAATTGGGAAGCCTGGCAGCTGAAGTCAAAGGGGCGAAGGTGGAAGTTCCTGGTGAAAGTAAAGCAAGATCACTACGGGGCAAACAGCGTAATTCAAAATTTTTGAACTTACCCCGATCCCAGCGATTGGATCAACGTCGAAATTAAATCATTCACAAACAAATAAATAAATCTAACCTTTAGATTATCGAGTCGTTCGCGGATTCGAGCCGTCCAAGCGTCCGGCCTCTAACTCGTGATACGCAGCACGCGTCCATTGGCAAAGAGAGCAGAATAGGAGTGCTAGCTCCTTCTCCTTTGCGCGGCTTGTGTATGGACGGTAAAAGAACGCCTTCGCTTCGTATTGATGCCAAAAGAAACGAAGAAGAGTGAACGGCAATACGTTTTTCAACTCTTAAAAAACGACACCAAAAATCACTTTAATTATGGGCAACCTATAAAAGGATATTTATAGTGAAATATCCTAGGGTTTCTAAAATCCTAATGGATTGAGCTAGCCCATTAATTCTAATTTAATTAGAATATTAAGTGGGCTTATTCTAGTCCAACTAGAAATATAATTAAATGGCCCAAATCCTTTTATAGGTTTAAATAAAATATTTTGGCCCAAATCTAATTCAAGCCCAAATATAATATTTAATATTTAGCCCAAATCTAATTTGGTCCAAATATAATATTTAATATTTGGCCCAAATCTAATTTAGTCCAAATATAATATTTATTTTAATATTTGGCCTAAATTCAATTTAGTCCAAATATAATATTTAATTTAATATTTGGCCCAAATCTAATTTAGTCCAAATATTAACTTAAGCCCAAAAATATTTTATTTCCTATTTGCCACTCCAACAAATAGAAAATTATTAAATTAGAAACTCTTTCCTAATTTAATCAATTGTCATTTTAGGAAACTCTTTCCATTATGACGACTCTTCGTCATATTGACGTCATTACGTCTATTTGTTCTTTTTCCGTGAGAACCTACGACGGCAAAACTTCTTGCCGAAGTGTCTCACTTGACCATACGTCCACTCTCCTGGTTTAAGCCAAAGACCGTGCCTATTGCGTATGACTCATTAGACTTCCGAATATGTTGGCAATGTGTCGGTACAAACACATAAGACAAGATTGGCCTCTAGCAAGGCATCATGCCTACCCAATTATTCAGAAGGATTCATAATCCGCAAATAACCTTTCACGAGCATGGTTACCGTGTAATTCGATCCTCTCGTCAATGTATCTTATGTGACCTCAAGTATGGCGATGTGTTGCTTGATAACGATCACATGAGTTTTCTTGGGTCTTCTGGATATCTTCACTTAATAGAAAGTAAATTAATAACTCCTTATTGATCTCTTTTACCATGGCCATGGATTTAAAGTGAATATCCACTGAAGACGCCTTAGATACATCATCCTCTATCAAGGGATAGACGAGTCCCATCTTGGTTATGCACCCATCTCCATAAGCCTCACGATATGCCCAACGATCACCCACGTGCAGCCTTTATCTAGGCCCATCGAAACGATGTCAAAGCATTCTTCTTATGAGATGACCGTGACAACCTCAGGTCCAAGGATTAATTACACCCATCTCGTATAAGAATTCCATCAACATATAACCAAAATAGATTCTCATAGCGAGTCATGTCCAGTGACACGTTCTCCAACATTGGTCACCTATGTACTTGTCTAGGCATCCCCATGCCTATGGGTGTGAGACCCCAATTGCTATCACATAGCAAAAACACAGCACATACAAGTCTTACCGCAATTGTCAATGTCTATTTTTGACATTGCTACGACTTGGGACGTTTAATGATGTCTAGAAACTGTGATGCATCATCTCACATCTTTATAAATTATTCACAGTATACATCATATGGACTTCTATCTAGTTTCATTCGGTTATTACAATAATAATAAGAAACTAATAGAATGACTTCTTGTGAATTTGAATAACTCTTTATTCAAATAATAACATGATTACAATTGTCAGTGTACAACATGCCCAATTTGATTGGGTCTAGAGTACCTACACTAACACCTGGCAGTTTGCAAAAGCTGCTAACAAAATTTAAGGAAGTCTTTGAGGAGCCATGTGGGCTTCCCCCACACCGAAGGTGGGATCACACTATTACGTTGCAATCAGGGGTTCCTCTGGAAAGTGTAAGACCTTATTGTTATCTCCTCCTCTAGAAAAAATGAGATTTGAAGGCTGGTTCGAGAGATGTTGGCAGCAGGGATCATTGGGCCAAGCATTAGCCCATTTTCCAATCCCATGTTGCTAGTCAAGAAGGAGGACGGTGGGTGGAGATTTTGTGTGGACTACAGGGCTTTAAATAATGTAACGATCTCCAATAAATTCCCAATCCCAGTTATTGAAGAACTATTGGATGAACTAAATGGGGCTACTGTTTTTTCTAAGTTGGATTTGAAATCGGGTTATCATCAGATACAAATTGCACCTGATGATATTCTAAAGACTACTTTTCGCATACATGGGGGTCATTATGAATTTTTGGTGATACCGTTTGGATTAACAAACGCACCCACCACATTCCAATCCTTGATGAATGAGATTTTTATGGAGCACTTGAGACAGTTTGTCTTGGTATTTTTTTATAACATTTTGGTCTATAGTAAGAGTATGGCAGAACACAAGGAGCATTCGAGGTGCGTATACGAGTCCTTACAACTCATTAGTTGTATGCTAATGCAAAAAAAAAATGCCAATTTAGGTTAAGGGAGATTGAGTATCTGGGACATGTTATTTCACAAGATGGTGTGGCTGCAGATAGTGTTAAAGTCAAGGCTGTTATGGAGTGGCCCAACCCTAAATCTCTACACAAACTCCAAGGTTCTTAGGTCTTACGGGGTATTATCGAAGGTTTGTGACTTGTGAAGAACTGCGACAAATTGGCGTGGTCGTTGACAGAGCATCTCCAGAAAGATAACTTTTATTAGGATGAGATATTGAAGTAAGCATTTCAGTAGCTGAAAGGGGCTATGACAAATCTATCGGTGTTGGCCTTACTTGACTTCTCAAAGGAATTCATTGCGGAGACATATGCTTCGAGGCATGGGTTAGGGGCAATTTTGATGCAGGAGCAACGAGCTCTTGCTTTCTTTAGCCACGCCCTAAATCTAATTGGTCAAAATAAATCAGTGTATGAGAGAGAGTTGATGGTGATTGTCTTCACAGTGAAGAAGTGGAGACATTATCTGTTGGGATGGAAATTCGTTATTCAGACTGATCGACGAAGCCTTAAGTTTTTGATGGAATAGCATGTGGTTAGCCCGAAATGTCAAAAATGGGTTGTGAAGTTAATGGGGTACGACTTTGAGATTCAATATTGCTCTGGTTTGAAGAACCCAGCAACTAATGCCCTTTCATGCCTCCACTCCCCTGTCACACTCATGGCACTCATCATTCCTCAAGTCTTGCAGTTGGATCATCTAAAAAAAGAGGTAAGAGGAAAATAGTAAACTCCAGCAAATCATTAAGGAGGTACAGTCTAATCCCTCTAGCAAACCAGATTTTGCATGGGTGGATGGCCATTTGCTATTCAAAGGGAAGTTGTATCTTCCTAAAGGCTCCACTTTAATTCCCCTAATGTTGAAGGAGGGACACGATGGGCAGATTGGGGGCCATTCTGGTTTCCTCAAGACATATAAACGAATCTCAGCCAATGTATATTAGGTTGGGATGAAGCCGGACATTCATCAATATGTTCGGCAATGTTCAGTGTGCCAGCAAAATAAATATGCGACACTCTCTTTGGGTGGTCTGTTGCAGCCACTCCCTATTCCTCGTCAAGTCTGAGAGGATGTGTCAATGGATTTCATTGAGGGGTTGTCAAAATCAGCTGGAATGGATTCTATTTTGGTGGTTGTAGATCAGCTAAGTATGGACATTTTATTGCTTTGAAACATCCATTTTCAGCAACCAGTATAGCAGGGGTCTTTGTGAAAAAGATTATCCGGTTACATGGTGTTCCTAACTCTATCATTTCCGATAGAGATAAAATCTTTGTCAGCCATTTTTGGGAAGAACTTTTCTGATTGCAAGGCACTAAGTTGAATAGAAGCACCTCCTACCACCCTCAATCCGACGACCAAACGGATGTCCTCAAAAAAACTTTGGAGACGTGCGTCAGATATTTTTCTTCCTCCAAACCAAAGGCGGGGTACAGTTGGCTTCCTTGGGTTGAATATTGGTATAATACTTCCTATCATATCTCCTCTAAATTAACTCCGTTTCAAATAGTCTATGAACGTGAACCTCCCACTTTGCTAAGATTTGAGAAGGGAACAACGGTTATCTCGATGTTGGAACAACAGTTGCTGGAACATGATTTGGAGAAGTTGCAAGCTCAGTTGTTGCGAGCGCAGGCAAAAATGAAAGATATGGTAGATAAAAAGCGACATGACATTCATTTTGAGGTTGGCAAACTGATTTTTGTGAAAATCTGCCCCTATGGATAGAAGACATTGGCTTTTAGGCCAAATAAGAAATTGTCACCGAAGTTTTATAGACCCTTTGCAATAGAGAAAAGGATTGGGAAGGTGGCATACAAGTTGTCTCTACCACCCTCTTGTGCAATTCACCTCGTATTTCACATCTCCCAGCTCTGCAAGGCTGAAGCTGGCGCAGTGTGTAGCGTGTGTGTAAAGAAAACACACAAAGAAACCCTTGAAACAATAAATTTCAAATACCCTTGAGAGAACAAACTTCAACGACCAAAGCTGGACTCTCAACTAGGCGCAAGAACCGAAGGTGCTTGTTGGAAAAAATCGAACTGGTTTGCTGGAATTTATTAAATAATAAAACTGATTACAACTCTTAGTTTCTAGGCATATTTATAGAGTTTGGTTAATCCATCTAATACTTGTAAACAATATCCAACTAGAATCCTAATAGAAATAAAACTCTAATCAAACATGAAATAGGATCTTAAAACTTATGAAGTTTCGCTACTGTTCCAACGCTACTGTTCCTAGCTTCCCGGTTTGGGTCAAGTCGTTCTTGGGCTGAGTCTTGATCAATAACCGCATCAGAAGGAGCAATGCAGGAGGCTACCAATATCCCTAATCAGCTAACTACAGAGTTGGAGATGAAGGTAGAATCAGAATTCCTACTGGGGGTAAGGCCGGGCACGTGAAAAAACTTGAGGAGCCTTGATATTCTTATCCAATGGAAGGGGTTGCCACCCATGGAGGCCACTTGGGAGCCATACCATCAAATATTGCATCAATTGAGTTTCGCCTTGAGGACAAGGTAAATCTCATGGGCAAGAGTAATGATAGGGCCCTTGTTTGTCACACTTACCAGTGACAATAAGGGGAGACACAAAAGAGTCACATTCGGTTGGGGAAGAATAACAACTCACATGGTTTCAATGGACTAGGAAATACATATAAAAGGCATGGGAAAAGGAGGGGGGGTAGCTAGAGAATTTGGAAGGAGTTGTGGGAGAGAAGGCCCTCTCGAATAGGCCAATATTTATTTTCTTTTGTTGTGTTCGTTCATAGCTTTGTAATCAGAGATTCCTATTGTTTGATTGGGAGATTCTATCGTTTTGTGAGAATTCTATCATTTGATTGTTATTATTGTTACTTTTATTTGGAACCTAAGAATCCTTTTCAGTTATTGATCGATGATGACTTTCTTTGTGATTTATTCATTCTGTAACAGGCCTCTGATCCGGATTATAGGTGATCGGTTCCCTTGGCAGGTGAAGAGTGCAATTTTGTCAACTTTGACTATCATGATACAGAAGGGTGGGATGTCCTTGAAACCTCTTCTTCCACAGCTTCAAACAACATTTATCAAGTGTCTGCAGGATAGCACAAGGTTGGTTTGAAAATTTTCCTTTAGACCTTTCCAGACAGTTGGAACAGAATTAAATGTGTTGAGAATTATGTGCAGCTGCCAACTTGTGTCTTTTTTTAACTAGCATGCATTTACTAGGCTACTCATAGTAAATTCTTTTTGTTTGGTCATACTTTATTTCTTCTACTAACTTGCATTAGGAGCAGTTTTCATAACTACAGACTGTTAGCTTTACGTCTTGTGGTTTATGATACCATGTAATCCAGGACTGTGCGGTCAAGTGCTGCAATCGCACTGGGAAAACTTAGCGCACTCAGTACTAGGGTTGACCCTTTAGTTGGCGATCTTCTGTCCAGTTTACAGGTGATACTTGTGTCTTGCATCTTGCATACTTTCTAGATGTTTGGTTTTATAAGTAGATATTTAACACTTCTGATACTGACTTGTCAGGCATCAGAGGGTGGGGTTCGTGAGGCCATTTTGATGGCTTTAAAGGGTGTTCTCAAGCATGCTGGGAAGAGTGTGAGCAGTACTGTTAGAACTCGTGTTTATACTCTTCTTAAGGATATAATTTATAATGATGATGACCAAATTCGAGCTTCTGCTTCAAGCATATTGGGCATCATTTCACAGGTTTGTGTAAATAGCTAGGAACGAACTTTTATTCTGTGTGGAAACATGCTGACATCCATGTAAAATTCATTAGTTGGTATTGGGTTGCATTATACTAATTCATATTGATAATTGCTTATTACCCCAAAGATCCTCACTGAGAATATATGCTTTCAGCATTTAGTTGTTTATTGTTGACCCAGTTCTGAGTCTATGGCACTGCAGTATATGGAAGTTGGTCAAATCTCAGAGCTCCTTGAGGAACTCATAAATTCAGCCTCTTCTCCTAGCCTGTCTACTAGGCATGGTGCAGTCCTAACAATGTCTTCCATGCTCAAGCATAATCCTTCTGTGATTTGTGCATCTCCAATGTCAGCAATTGTAAAATCGCTCCAAGATAGCTTGAAAGATGAGAAGGTGTTAGGTCCTTTCAAAACAATATTTTTTGCTTTATTGGTAATTTTTTGGTTCTGACAAACTTCCTCATATAGTTCCCTGTTCGCGAAACATCAACCAAAGCATTAGGAAGGCTTCTGCTACATCAAGTAAAGAGCGAATCCCCAAATGCCAATGACCATACAGAAACTCTTATGCCGTTGGTATCAGCCATGCGGGATGACTCTAGTGAAGTAAGAAGAAGGGCATTATCTGCTCTAAAAGCTGCTGCAAAAGTACGTACTCTACCATTTGCACCCTCTGTGGGTTTCTCATTAAAGAAAGTAACAGTTTTAACATTGAAAATCTATGGCAGGCTAATCCTACAGAAATTGCGAACCATGTTGCACTATTTGGACCTGCAGTTGCTGAATGTTTGAGGGATGGAAATACTCCTGTTAGACTTGCAGCTGAAAGATGTGCGTTGCATTGTTTCCTGCTGACAAGAGGTATTTCTGCTATAATTTCTGTATTATGTGAACTGTGAGCTATCTATCCTCTGCTTGTTTGTTGAGCTTCATGTATTGCTATGGCCATTTAGGTTTCAACTTTTGTACTCGAGCTCTTTACCTCAAATGTCATTATTTGGTATGTAATAAGTGGCTTTCAATCTTTTTCTTTCTCCAGGTACAGAAAATGTTCAAGCTGCTCAGAAATTCATCACGGGTTTGGACGCTAGACGGATATCAAAGTTACCTGAACAAAGGTATGTCATCAAGCTTTTCCTTTGTGTTGATATTGCAGACTCATTAAAATATCAAGAATCACATTAAAATTACTAAGTGTAACCCTTCAAGTGCATTTCATACCTTCCCAAAGCCTTTAGTTATTTGATGGAAATAAGGAGTTCTATTTAGTTTAGAATTTTAGTTGTGTTAGGATTTTATTTATTTAATAACTTTGGAGGGTGGTTTTCTTTTTTTTTTTTTTTGAAGTTTAACATATTTTAGTATTGGATGGTATATTATAATAGAAAGCCAAAATTCTCTAGTTCTCACTGGAGCCCTTACATGATTTTGCGAAGCGGCTAGGAAATATCCATTACATAGGCATGGTCATGCAATATGAGATGCAAACAAACAGGAAAAGCTTTGCTTACAGAATAGTGGTTCAGTGTTGTTAGGTCAAGGCTTTCCCTCTCTACTCTCTCATTCTTGTTTGCATTGGCACATATATTCCCTTGTGTTTCATTTTATTTGTTGGGTAGCTTAACCCATTACCATACCTGCCTGGATGATGTAAACCAGCGACGATAGCGAAGACAGTGAAGATGAAATCATGTCAAGTGGCTGATAAAGTCTTGGTAGTTTCCTCCACCAAGATGGGAATGGGAGCCTGCCTTTCTTCGGCTCAAAATGATTAACAAGTTGCAGCAAAACCTTCAAAGGGAATGGTTGTAGTGTTGTACAGACGCAGAAGAAAATGCATGCTTGCTTGTTAATTATACCCAATTTTCTTATATATATGTTATACCCGATAGGATAGGGGATAGGAGATAGGAGCAGAATCAAGAGTTGAGAAAAGACCTGGATGGGGAACACAACACATAACATCATATAAAGAGGCCTCTGCTTCTTTTACAAGTTTTGTCTCCGGCGTGGCATTTTATTTTATTGAGAAATTCGAGCAAGGGCCCTTGTTTGTGTCTCTGTTTGGTAACGGAGTGTATTGTTGTATTTTTTTGCTTATTAATGCCAAAAGCACGTAACAATGTGTTTGGTTAATATCTTCTTCTTGTGTTGTAAAGATACATAATAGTATTTGTTAAGCACTTAAACAATTAATTTAAAGTATGAATGTATTTATTTTCTTTAGGCAGTGTTTTGTTAATCAAAATATAAGATATAAGAAGTATTTCAGACTTTTTAGCTTTTCAATGTGTTTGT
The DNA here is from genome assembly GCF_014633365.1 of Diospyros lotus. NCBI lineage: Eukaryota > Viridiplantae > Streptophyta > Magnoliopsida > Ericales > Ebenaceae > Diospyros > Diospyros lotus. The sequence goes on from NC_068338.1 coordinate 53,657,557, forward strand.
TAAATTTATCTAACAATTTTAAAAAAAAAATTATATGATTTCTTATTTGAATATTTTAGATAAATTTATCTATCTCTTTTAGATAAATTTATCTAAAATTTTATAAATAAGCATAAATTATTTATATTTTTTTGGTAAGATAATTAATTTTATTTAATATATTTTTAAAATTTAAATTTACTAAGTCTTATTTTTATAATAAAATTAATTTTAATAGAATTTATTAATTAAATTTTATAATTAATGTTATTTAATATATTTTTAAATTATTATATATTTTAATAATTTTTAAAATTTAAATAACCTTATTTTTTTAATCAATTTTTTAAATTTAAATTTCTCTCTATAAATGTATTTTATTATCTAATATATATTTCTTTTAATAATTTTTTAAATTATTTTATTTAATTTTATATTATATTATTTAATATGAAAATATGTTTTGATAATGTTTAATTATCTAAGTGAATTTATTGTAATTTCATCAATAATTATAGTATTTTTAAAATTTATTTTTGAACATAGAAAATAAAATATTTTTTTATTTTTTATTTTTATTTTTTAATAATTCATATTAATTATAAAATATTATTTTAATTATAAATTTATTGTTGGTGCTAAAATACAGTTCTAAATAAATTTGATAATAAAAAATTTTTATCTCAATACTTATCATATACATTTAACAAATATATAAAAAAAATATAATTCTCAATAAATTTTAAAAAAAATTAACAAATAATTTAATATAAATTTTATAATATTTTACAAAAGTATCTTTAACAATTCTATAATTTAGTCTAGAAAGTATTTTAACTTTATCTTTATATAATCTTATTTTATTTATTTTAATAAATACTATTTTAAGCAAAAAAAATATTACCTATCAAAATCCAAAAAGTTATATGCCTAGGACTCTTCTTTTGCATTGTCATGTAAATATGTTGAAAGATTGTGGGTAAAATTATAATTTGAGTTTTGAGAGTGATAGAATCTCACTAAAAAGAAGTTATATTTTCTTTAAAAGGTGCATCATTAAAATGTAATCACTATAAATGGGTATGCTTTTTCATTAAATAAACATAATTTATTTTCCAAAGGTTATTGTTTTTGAAAAGTAAATTAATTACTAATAATTATCAAATGAAATCAAAAGCAAAGTTTAGGAAAGAAAATCAAAGTTGGGTGTGGAATACAAAATGAGAGGTGTTCAAGGTTTAATATTTCAATGTGTTTTTTATTAAATAAATATTTTTTTATCATTTCAAGTATATAATTAATTTAAAACTATATATGTATATTAAATTTTAATATTTTTCTTTTTGCTTTGTTAAATCTATATTAATGGATTGACTATGAAATGAATTTGATTTTTTATAAAGATTTTTTTATAAATGAGAAAGACACTTAGGGTGTGTTTGATTGTATTATCTAGAATTTAATTCTAGGTAATAATTGTCTAAAAAACAAAAACCGTCATATCCCTTGAAATTTCATGGAAATAACATTTAAATACTGATACTATATACATTTTTCATTATTACACATTTTTTACGATAAATATGTATAATCAAACACACTCTTAACATAAAAATTACACAAGTCTCTCGACTATTCAAATAAGTTGAACAATTGTCACCCTTTCATTCAAGTTTTTCTTGTCTTCGTTGAATTTATAAATAAGTTGAACAATTGTCACCCTTTCATTCAAGTTTTTCTTGTCTTCGTTGAATTTATCTTGATTTGCAACATGAAAATTATAAAAGTCTCTCAACCATTCAAAGAAGTCAAACGATTGTTGCCATTTCATTCAAATTTTTCTTTATCTTTGTTGAATCTATCCTAGTATAAGGCATGTTATTCTATAATCTTAATCATGTCTCTATGTTGAATCTATCATGGTATGCTGTATATTATTCCATAATTTTAAATTTTATCTCTATATTGATATAGTTTGAGCGGGAATGATTCTAGAGTTTTAACAGGACCGTTCATTCAATAAAGATTTCATCTAAAAATAACTTGTATATTTGTCGTGAAGCATAATTTAGGGAATATTTTTGTTTGTTTTGCTAAAAAGGTGGAGAATGTTTTGTTGCATTAACTTAGTTGAAAAAAATTTATTTTATCTTTATTTAATGTTACCCCATTGATGTGACTAAATTTGAGGATTATGGAGTGAGTGATGTGTTAGTTTTATATTTAAAGTACATCTAACACTAAGGCTAACTCTAACAAGCAAGACAAATCACTCATAAAGTCAAAATCTAATAGGCCAAGCAAAAAATCTCACCTTCAATGATGCTCGTTATTGTTAAAATTACTCATCAAAATTTTGGCAAAATTCAAAACTCTCACCAGACTTGGCGAGCAAAATCAACCAACCCACTCTTGCCATTTCTCCCCCCACAATGGGCATCAACGCTGGAAAAAGCCCAACTAAAGGTGATGAAAGACAAAATCGGTTGAAGAATGTATCTAACGGACCAAATAGAAAATCTCACCTTCAACAATGATCGCCACCACAAAAATTACTCACCAAAATTTTGGCAAAATCCAAAACTCTCACCAGACTTGGCGAGCAAAATTAGCCAATTCACCCCTCGTTATCTCTCCCCCAACAACGGGCATCAACGTTGGAAAAGACCGGACTAAAGGCGACAAAAGACGAAATCGATTAGAGAACGTGGGTTGAAGACACATCGACCATCAAATTCGAAGAAGAAAAGTTGTAGGCGCGGTGGAAGAAGAAATTAGGGCTACGACTACCAAATTTGGCAAAGGCAACATCTTTTTTAGCGATGAGTAGATCTAGCACTGGGTTTGTGATTTTAGAAAAAAAATTTACTTATTTTTGTATTGAATCAATTATATTGTGTATTTGGTTATTGATTTGCTTAATTTTGTATGTGCATATATTTGATTATTTTGTATATTTAATTATTGATTTTGTATGTGTATATCTAATTATTTTATATATTTGATTATTGATTTGTGTAGGTTAAAATAAATAGAATTAAAATTTATTAATAAATAAATAAAATAAGAGTGAAATAAAGAATATAATAAGGAATATTGTTGTAGTAAATAAAAATTTTAAAATAAATTATTAATAATACAATAGGGCAGATATGGCTGGCGTGAACCTTACATATTCAGTCAGTCCACTCTGTTATTGTTTGTTTGTTTAAAAAGAATAAAAATTAACGAAAAATATTTTTTAATTAACGAAAATATCAGCTTAAAATAGCAGTCCTACCGAGGAGAATGGCTTCCCATCTGCTCAGCCCTAAAGCACCGCCTCCGCCAGTCTCCTCGCCCTCGCCGTCCGGCTCTCTCTCCGGCGCTCGCCCTCTCTCCGGTTCTCTGTCACAGAAGTTATTCGGCCGAACACCCAAGGGGGGAGTTGCCTCTGTCTTCTTGAATTTTGTTTCAACTTTTGGGGAAAAACACTCGAGGTAAGGTGTACGAGCAAAACATTGATCCAGCTGCTGCTGGTTTATATATCCTGTTGTGGATGAGCTTCTTCCTTTTTTTTCATTAGGCAGCCCTCGAGGATCTTGTAAAAATGTCTGTAACAGCAGGTGTCAGCGATACTGTTATTACTATTAGGGATAAACTTAGAGGTAAAATTGGGCAAACGAAAGTTAAAAGATATTGGCCTGGTAAAGCTCCTGAGTGGGCAGATGATGCCGATGAAGATGGGGATATTAGGATGTCTAGAGCAGTTGCCCTGGAGAAAGCTTTCCCTCGGCAGGAAGATTCAGACATCACGAGACGTGATGATCCTAGGTTGCGTCGTTTGGCTGAGAGTAGGATAGATAATCGTGAAGAAATACGAGCTGATCATAGGCGCATTCGACAAGCAGAGATTGTTTCAACGATCGAGGAGGAAAACAAAAGACAAGAACGTTTACATTTAGAGGAAGAGGATGAAGATGCCTTGGAGGAAAGGAGGAGGAGAATTAGGGAGAAGTTGCTTCAGAGACAGCAGGAAGAAGCTGCACTTCTTCCAGAAGAAGAGGAAGAGGACGAAGTAGAGGAAGAGGAGGAAGAGGAGTCTGAATACGAGACTGACTCGGAGGATGAACAGACGGGTCCAGCACTGATCAAGCCTGTTTTTGTCCCAAAATCGGAAAGAGACACCATAGCTGAGCGTGAGAGGCTGGAGGCAGAAGAGAGAGCCCTTGAGGAATTAGTGAAGAAGCGTTTGGAAGAAAGAAAGACCGAGACAAAGCAAATAGTGGTTGAGGAGGTGCGCAAGGATGAAGTAATTCAAAAGAACTTGGAATTGGAGGCTAATGCTGCTGATGTAGACACTGATGATGAAGTAAATGAAGCAGAGGAATACGAAGCTTGGAAGGTCAGAGAGATTGCAAGGATAAAGAGGGATAGGGAGGACCGAGAGGCAATGTTGAAGGAGAAGGAGGAGATTGAGAAGGTCAGAAACATGACCGAGGAAGAGAGGAGGGAGTGGGAGAGGAAGAATCCGAAACCTGCTGCTCCGTCCAAGCAGAAATGGAGGTTCATGCAGAAATACTACCATAAAGGTGCTTTCTTTCAGTCAGATGCTGATGACCATGCTGGAACTGCTGGGTCGGCTGAGATCTACAGACGCGATTTCTCTTCTCCAACTGGTGAGGATAAGATGGATAAGACCATATTACCCAAAGTCATGCAGGTCAAGCACTTTGGTCGTAGTGGAAGGACGAAATGGACCCATCTTGTTAACGAGGACACAACTGATTGGAACAATCCGTAAGTATAATTTCCGTGCTACTACCATGTTCTCTTTGCTGTTTATCATTATTATTTGATTGTCAATAGTTTCTTATCAGGTAACTATTCTTGAACTATATGCATGTTTTATGAATTCATTTGCTTTCTAGGATTAAGGGTAGTTAGTAGTTTGGCACTTTGTTTTTACAATGGTTGGTTCCGTCATCTCTAGTACTTGTGTGGTTCCACATGTTCGGAAACTTTACCTCTTTTTTCTCAACTTTTTGTTTGAATGTTACCCTCAAAAGTTTTGAATAAGATTGTGATTCTGGCTATCAGTGAATTTATATAAGAGGAGAATTTGACTTAAGAAACGATTATATGGAAGCTCAGGTCCAAGAATTTATGTGTAGTGAATGGTTTATAAACACGTTTATAGTAAAAGAAACAAAAATTACTTGATGAACCAATTGGTCCACTTGGATTAGCAGATCTCAGAACATGGTGCAAGAAAATCTGGCTGCACCAAAAATAAGGTTACTGAGTTAGTGCATTCTGAGATGGCTAGAAATAGCTGCAATCAATTGACCAAAAATAAGGTTACTGAGTTAGTGCATTCTGAGATGGCTAGAAATAGCTGCAATCAATTGACAGGATTAAACCCTCTGATAAGATAAAGGTCTGTGAATTTGGTATTATGTCATGTTCAGTTGGTTGGTCTTTGCAAAGGTAAGCCCCTGGTTTTTCACTGTTGCTGCTTCTTCTGTCAAATGATAAAGCAAAGAATTGTTTTCAGATTACTACTGGTTGCAGTAAAGCAGCCATAATTTCAGCTCCTAAACTATTTGTCATCAAGCGTAAAATAGAGGTTAAGACTTCCACCACATACTCACTAAAAACCCTGCGGCAAAATCCTTCAAGAAATCTAGCCCTAAGTCATACTTCTCCATCTAGAAACTTGTAGACTTTTTCCTCCTTATAAACCTTAATGCTAACGTCTATTTCCAAGAATGACCACAAAAATTTTAATTTTAGGCAGCACTAGACCAGGTTCCCTAATATGGTCTTATAGCTATGTAAGAAATTTCACAAGTAGAGGTTAAATAAGGAAACAGTTGAGGCCTTGCTGATTTGTTGGGTGCTTGAATATATATATATCAGTGAGGTAGCTTATGGCCGGTCATGTTGTGCACTTGTATTCAAACTCTTGTCTGTTATGGGCTTGAATTGGTAACCTACAGATATATGGTTGGTTAATTTTTATTTTTTTTTCTTACTTAGATTCTAGAAAGGCAGAATTGGACTGTTCTTGGTATGTGAGCCTATTTTCACTTGCATGCACTGATTCTGGTTATTATCATCATGATTGTGGTCATTATCATTAATTTGGTGGATAATTTCATGTTTTGGTGTTTGAGAGGCAAGTCTATATAGCTTGTGAAGCAGATACTTTGTCTAAGACCTGTATAGTGTAAAAAAAAAATTTGTTGCAGCAGTTTCAAAATGGTCATTCTGTCATCTCTTAGGATTTCCTTGTTCATCAGATGCTGTGTAGTTGTAATTTTGAGATCTTGTTTAATCTAAGGTCTCCTGTTTAGCTGGTTATGATGTATCTGTTATTTCTGTTCGAACATTTTTTGAAATTTATTATAATGCAGGTGGACATACAATGATCCTCTTCGGGCCAAGTACAATGCGAAAATGGCAGGAATGAATGCACCTATAGCAAAACCCAAAGGAAGTAAGAAGCTCAAGGATTGGGAGCCTCGGTAGAAGTTGGTAAATTTGTTTCTTTATGTTCGTATTATTGGATTTATTGTATATTTGGGTTTTTTAGCTTTTACTCCTAACATACGGGACATTTTCGGTTGTGGATTTATTGTACACGAGGGAGCTCTTGCATGCGGAAATCATCTTCAGCAAATATACTTTATTCATCTCTTTCATTTCATTTTTCTAGTTTTTTGATCTGGATCATGCTACATGTACACCATTTTTGTACATCTTGGACTACACAAGAGATATTATGACCAAAATACCTTGCGCCTCTCCATGCGCCTCACGCGCCTCATGAGGGGTTTTTTGTCATAATATCCCATTTTGTAGCCCAAGATGTACAAAATGGGTGTACTAATAGCATTTTCCTTTTGATCCAGATGAGTGGAATAATGTTACATTAAATTGGACCTCGACTGAGCCCATCAGACTAGGCAGACTCGATTCATACTTGAGCCCATGTGTAGACTGACAAAGCAAGAGTTAGTTTCCTGAGGTCATTTCTTTCAGTTACCTGGACTCTTGATTTTACTTAGAATGAACTAGAGACCATAAGATAATTCCGAAGCATTGTATGGAACCCAGAGAACGCCGGCCAGCCAATTGGTGGCTTGCCATGCAGCCTATCCAGGCATGCCTATGTTATCTCTGCGTGGTACACCACTCCATTGCTAGGGCTATGTTGTGTGTAATATGGAAAAGGAAATCATATTTAGAGTTGAAGCAGAGTAGCATGTGAGACATGGGAGGCTCCCAAGCAAAAACTACTGGGAGCTTGTGCTCTACATGGTACGGTAAGGTTTGGTTTGATTTGGTTTGATTTGGAGTTGTAAATGAGTGTCCAAATAGCTATTTAACTCTTGTAATTAGTGTCTTGTTCAGTGTTCTAAAAGGCCCTAGGCGCTAGTCGGGCGCCAGGCCTAGGGAGCCTAGGCGGGGCTTAGAAAAATTGTTATTTTTTTTTTGTTTTTTAAATTTTGTGATGTAATTTGATGTTATTTTCAATTTAATCAAAGTTAAAAAGCATTAATAATGCAACATAAATCAAAAATATAACAATAATGGAATGACAAGTGAAATATAGAATTAAGCATGAGAAAACAAATTGTTGTAGATCAGTTTTAGGTTCAATAAGATAAAAGCAACAATAATGTAACATAAACCATACTTGAAGAATTTAAGTATCTAACTATCTAATTAGACTTCTTCCTCTCCATATTCTTCTAATACATGATCTTCATCAGATTCAAAATTAAATTCATTGAGCTCTTGCTCTTCTTCTTCTTCTTCTTCTTCTTATTGGAAATCATCTTCATGAAGCTCTCTCATCTTAGAACTTCTTCGAGGTTGTAGCATCTCGTCTGCTCCAGATGTTTCACCAACCACTTCCCAAGTAAGCCCCGTACTAGGATCAATTTCTTCATCATCTCCTCCTTCAACAATCCATCCTTGTGCATTGCTGACATCACTAGCAAATAATACATCAGCATTCCTTTCCTTCTCTCTATTTTGCTTGTTCATCAATTTTGCATTAAATTGGACATAGACAAGATTGTTCAATCAATGCACATCCAGTCTATTTCTTTTCTTCGTATGTATCTACATAAATAAAATAAAAGTAATATTACTTTAAGTCTTTAAATGATAGGAATAATGAAATTAAAGTATTAAAAACGTTTTAAAGTATACACTAACCCCTTCAAAAGTGCTCCAATTTCTTTTACAACCAGACGAACTACTAGTTAATGAAAGGATCCTTATCGCCATTCGTTGCAAGTTTGGAGTGTGATTTTTATAAGTTATCCATCATTTAACTACATAGGTCAAACAAGTATAAAGTAAATAAACTTATACACAATAGAAGTTAAGAAAATGATTAAATAAATTTTATACTTGGATTATAATTGTCATCAGTTTCTGCACACTCTTGAGTTGCCCATGATTTTCTAAAAGTTCCTTCTTTATGAGTATATTTTGGCAACTCAATATTTATAACATGACCTTGCAATTCACCATTGGCATCATAAAACATCTCCACACAGTTAAAAAATCCATCCATGATTTCATGATCAAGTTTTATACCCATATCCTTAAAAAAGTAATAAGGATTCAAAAGGTAAGCCGCAAAATGTAGTGGACTATCTAGTCTATCTTTTACCCTTGTTTTAATAATCTCAATAATAGGCTGATAGTTCTTCTCAATATTATTTAGGGCCTCCTTAATAGCTTCCTTTGCATGCTTAAGCTCTCCATATAAAAAGCTCATAGAAGGCTTTTTATCTGCATCAACAATTCGAAATACCTTCACCAAAGGAGCAAAAACCTTGAGGCATAAATTCACACCATTCTAAAAAGTAATGCTCATCACAGTAGCATATGTTGCTTTCCCTTTAACAGTCTTTGACCATTTGCACTCATCTCATTCAGAGCTAGTAAACATTGTTCTCATTTGAGCTTTTTTCTCCATCAAACTTTGCAAAGTAAGGAAAGAAGAAGCGAATCTAGTAACTCTCGGTCTCACAATATCCCTCTTCTTTGTAAATGATCTCATTAAGGACAATGTCTTATGGTGTGCATAAATGAAGATCGTCAAACTCTTGGCCTGATCAATGACTTTTTTAAACTTCGGTAGTTTTCCAATACTTTCAAGCATCAAATTGATAATGTGAGTAGCACATGATGTCTAAAAGATATTTGGTCTCTTTAATTTCAATAATTTTGCTGCTCTCATATTGTTGGCAGCATTGTCTGTTACTACTTGGATGACATTTTGTGGGCTAACTTGCTCAATGCACTTGTCCACATATTCAAAAATGAGTTCGCTTGTATGTGCTTCGTCTGAAGACTCTTTAGCAGACAAAAAAACAGTACCTACATTAGAATTAACACATAGGTTCAAGATGCTCCTCCTTTTTCTGTTTGTCCAAGCATCTGTCATAATGGAGCATCCATTTTGTGCCCACTCTTCTTCATGCTTCTTTAGTAATTCTTTAGTTCTATCCACTTCTCCCTTTAACAACGGTTCTCTCAACTGGTATTGACTAGGAGGTTTGAAGCCCGGGCCAAATTGACCAACCGCCTCAACAAACAATTTGAAACTATCATGATCTATCGCATTGAAAGGAATACCAGCTTCATACACCCATCTAGCACAATACTCACGAACAGTATGTGTTCTTTCTTTGAAGAGTGCTTCATTGATATTTTGTTGCCTTTTCGTCAAATAAGTTTCAGGATTGATGGAAGTTGCAAACTTATCCATAGGGCCAAGAGTATGAGGCGTTTTTTTGCTACCTAACTCTTTCAATTCATCTTCATCATCCCCCTTCAGAAATATTAACAGAAGATCTCATCAAATCTTCCTCCTTCTTCTTATTCTTCTTCTTCTTACTCTCTGCCTCGGCAATAGCATTCTTGCATTTAGCTTGATCATCCGAAGAAGATTTTGGACATGCAGAAATATTTCCGGAAATATGACCTATGTGTTCTTTTATTCTGTAAACTCTGCCAGACATAATTTTACCACACAACTTACATTTAACTTTATTCATATTTTTCGGATCAATTAACATTTCATACTCCCATCCAATATCATTGGATTTCCTTTTAAAAATCGAAGCTGCATCAGACGATGCTTCTGTACTTCGAGTCCCATCCGACATTTTTAATTTAATTGAAGAAAGTTGCAATAGAAACCTATATATAACGAATAACCTCACTTAGTGTTCAAAATAACAATAACATATCATGATTCATGGCTGTAAAATAATCAAATGATTCAAATTAAGATAATCAAATAGCAAAATAATTTATGTTTTACAATATAATAAAAACAGAAATATAATCAATAATAAAAACATCAATATAGTAATATACTATAACTCTATAAGCAAGTAGCAAATTTTTTGGAAATATTAAAGAATATATATAATTAATAATAAAAATTAAATATAAATCTAATAATTATATATAAATAGAAAAGAAAAATGAAATAAAATAAAAAATAAAAAACATAAAAACGAAATCAGCAACGCAGCAAACGCAAAATAGAGAGAGAGAGGGGTTACGAGTGGATGGATATGGACCTTGCCGCGGCGGAGATGGAGCTCGACGGCGAGGACGAGGGCGGAGGCGACGATGCTGAGGCAACGAGGAAGAGGAGGACGCGACGGAGAAGAGGCGGTGATGATGAAACTTGGCGACGAGGATGGAGCTGGATGCAGCGACGACGGTGAGCTACTGGCGGGCCGATGAAGCTTGGCGACGTTGAGGTGAGAAGAGAGTGAAGAGGGGGAGACGCTAACAAGTTTGAATCGTTTGATTTATGATTTAGCAAAAAAAAGCCCTAAAAACTGATATTTAAACTAAAAAAAGCCCTAGGCGCGCTGGCCGACTAGGCGTCCAAGTCGGCTGATTACTCGGGCCGACGCCTAGGAGGCCCGACTAGGGCAATTTCAGGGCGGCTAGCGGGCGCCTAGCCCGATTTTTAGAACACTGGTCCTGTTAGTTATCGCAGCCAAAACTACTGTAAGGATAGCCCCCGGCCAACTGTTACTTTGTCAAATAGGCAAGTATGATAGAAATGATAATATTAATGCAGCATATATATCATGTGGTGTTATGTCACATGATAATTGATTTGACCTATCATCATGTCATCTTCCTCAAAATATTCATATTTGTGTCAATAGACACAAATGTGTTAACTCTGTCCAACTCTTTTTTATTTCAAATATGACCTTTTCCATGATGTAACACCCTGACTCCTCTTGTCCTCAAAAAGTCTTTTAGTAAACTACAAATTTGGATGTCTAGATTAAGAATATCTAGCAAAAAATCAAATCTAGATTAAAATTCTTCTCCTTCTTGGTTCTACAAAGTCAAATCTAATTTTTTGGTTCTATATACTAATCTTATTGTTTTCTTACATTAATCAACAATAAAACAATATAATTTATTTTATAAAAAACTTTTTATTTCAGAACAAATTAATTTAACGGTTAAGGTGTAATAATTGTGTATTATTTTTGTTGTTGAAATACAATAGTAAATTTATAATCGTGAGTGTTCATCTTGACCCTCTAATCTTCGAGAGACCTATAAAATACAAAACTGCATAATGTCTTGTAATGTTTAAGTCAATCTTAGACTCAAAATAGAAAAATATTTAAGTAATTTAGATAAAAGTTATTGTGTATCTTGATCAAAGGGATAACTCACCACTTATAAAGGTTGAGACTAACGGGTGGAGAAGCATTTGCATTTTCTGAGGTTCTTTGCTTTTGATCTCTAGATACAGATTTTAAAGATGAGCTGACGTATTTTTGAGGAATTATAATTTAGAGAGTTTTTCGGGATTACTCTTTTCTAGCACTCCTCCTCCTTTGGGCTGTTTTCTCTTGGCCTTGGGCTTATTTTTTTGGACACATTAATTTTTTAAAGTCAAAACATTTATGTTGGTTGATGAAATTTTTTAAAATATAATATATTTATTACTAATGAATAAGAATTAATTTTAAGATTAAAAATAAAATATAATAAATGTATATGGCTTATGGAAAAAAAAAAAACAAAAACATTTACCTTACTTAAGGCAATGGTTGGAATTAATTACCCTAAAAGTATACCAACAAATTATTGACTAAAAGGAAGAATATGAATCCTTTTATCTCACATGAACTCTTCTCCAACAAATGGTGTGAGACTTTGCAAGCAAGAAGAATTCTAAAGTCAATGTAATTATACAAATTAAAGGAGGATATAAAGGTAATTTAACTTTCTAAAATATTATTTTAATGCTTATTTATAACAATTTTAATTACATTTTTATATAAATATCATCATAAATAAATATTCAAACACCATTTCCATGGTTGGGGAGAAGTACGTAGCTGACAACAACATTGTTTGTTTTAATGTGTTGAATGAGAGACAAAGAAGCACTCGAGATTCGAGAATAGAAGCATCATCTCAGTTTCACTTATATAAATATATATATATGTATATAATATTATTTTTTATTGAATATAGTGATGTGGGATGGGTCATCACTCAGCACATAGTTTCTCTACGTATGTACATCTTATATATATTATTATGGTCATGAAATAATATACAATTGTTGTATTATTTTAGTTATATATATATTTGTATATATTATCATGGGGAAATAAACAGCCCCCCAAAAAATGTGTTTTTTAAATTTAATTGTAAAATCTTAATTTTATGAATTCACTTTGTTAAAATCTATTGAAATATATATTATGATGTCAATATATAGTCATTAAGTATTTTACATAATATAATAAATGTTATTGACTGTGATTTAATTAATGAAGGAGCAGCTAGAATGCACCCACATGGAGATGGGGGGGGGGGGGGCAGTGTAGGAGGGATCAAGGGATTGCCTGTGACCCAATACTTTGAAAAATATATTACAACAAAAGAAGGTGTGTGTGTGTGTGTGAGAGAGAGAGAGAGGTGACTTCCCCAATACATTTGAAATTTGAACAAAACAACAGCTAATTGGGAGACTTGACCTTTCCTTGGAGTTCATCCATCAGCCTCAAAGTCCACAAACCCTAAAACATTACTCATTATTATATTATAATCTTAATAATTATATAATCATTTTGAATTAGTTGGGGGAAGCTGTGCCACCGTGCCCATATATATATATATATATATATTCATGCATTCATTGCATATTAGTTTGAGAGATCATGTCTATACATATATATATATATATATGTTAATCATGTGAATGGATGGTGGCCCTCAATTCCCTCTAATTTGATGTACCATCAAAGCAAACTTCCAATGATCTATTGATTGTTGGTGGCCGGCTAGCTAACATTAAAAATTAATGGACATATATCTATTTGGATTAATTTGGAAACCCCCATTTCATCACATAATTTTGACTTTTTAACATGCACCCTCCTCATATTAAATTTATTTTTTTATCTCGTTGTATCATTTTTATAAAACTTACTTATATATATATATAGTTGTAATATTAATTAGTATTTCCCCATTTCATTTTAATTATTCACTCTTAACAACCCCTTTTGACTAATTATCTTAAATGCTAATTAAATGGGAGGGGGGGGGGTTAGTTTTAGAATCTAACTTTAAATAAAGCTTTAATTTGCACCTTAATGGATTATTCATTTTTGCCAACTGGCTTATGTTTATACCTGTCAAGAATTTGAAATTTTCTTCCACTTTTTATGGCAATTTTTATTGGGAAATCATTGGAATGATCAAAGGGGGCTTAGTTTGCTACTACGTACGTACTTTTGCACCACAAACTCCCTTCCCTTGTTTTGGTTTAATTAATTAATACTGCAGTATCCCTATATATATATATCTTGTGATCATGCATTCCATTCAGACAAAAATCTTAATTTGCAATTATATATATTCATCATTTGATGAATATATATATATATATATTTGTATATGTATATACCTTTGAATGTATATATTCTCAAAGTGGTAATTTTTTCTTTTGAAAGTTTCTCAGTGAACAAACACAAATTTAGAGAAGATATCTGTTACTTTAAATGAATCTCTTCATTAAAAATTCGACTTGTATAATGTTGGGGTGGGTTACTAGGACATGGATAGGGTGGGGGGGGGGGGGAGGATGACACGTGGCAAGCGGCGAATGGTGGAGAGCACTGTTATTGCGTGCAGCTTGGGATTGAGAAAGGCAAGGCGTATAGCAACAAGAGGGCGTTAAATGGAGACACTGAGAAGCAAAGAAAGCAAGCTGGAAGCAAAGTTAAAAGGGAATATTAATGCCCAAGCTTCTATGCTGCCACATAAATAGTTAGATATATACACACTCATACATATATATATATATTCTGTATGTATTTGTGTATATAATAATGCTAATATATATATATATATATATTCATGGTTGGGAAGGTGCAATAAAAGAGGGAAGAAGTTGAAGATATGTGGGTAGGTCTGAGTTTTTATAATGCTTTGAATATGCTCTTCTTCTTCGTCTTTTCTTCTTCTTCTTCCTTAATTGCTTCTGCAATTAATCCCCCATAAAAAACCAAATTTTAACAGTGATTCTCAGCTATAAATCTCATGCAGGCAATCATGATGAAACTGTTTGGGGCTCTGTGCTCTCCTCCTAGCTTAATTGCCCTTCACCCACCTCTCTATCTCACCATTAATATTACATATATCTAGAGAGAGAGACCTACACGTATTAGAGAGAGAATAAGAGGAGGGTCACTTTCCTGGTTTCTATTCTTGTTGGTGTGTTAAAAGGGTGACTGTAATCTGCTCGGGGCGCCATGTTTTTGCCAGTAATGGAGTTCTCAGGCTAAGCTTCCCTTTACGGCGGCTCCCATCCTTGTTGGCACTGAATGCGTTGCAATGGGCGCCGTTAAAAGGAAGAGAGGGTTTCTTCTTCCTCCTCCTCCTCTCTTCATCTTCCTTATCATTGTCGTTTTCTCCGAAAGATCTAGCCTTGTTGTTTCGGCCTTAAATTACACCAGATATAGGACAGTTGGGAGCTTGAGGCTCGCCAGGATCCAGAGGCACTTGGACAAGCTCAACAAGCCTGCTGCCTTAACCATAGAGGTACAAATTAACATATGTTGTTGTGATCTGGTTTTTTAGGGTTTTTGTTAATGAACCTAGACTTATATATGTTGTGGAATGGTGTTCTAAGCAGTCTTGTTTAAGATCCGTACGTTTGTGTATATTAATATTTGTCCATCTTTCTGGGTGCAGAGCCCGGATGGAGATATCATAGATTGTGTTTATAAAAGAAAACAGCCAGCTTTGGATCATCCACTCCTCAAGAATCACAAGATCCAGGTAACACTCAACTAAACAGAATAGAAAAGTTATCCTTTTAGTGAGAAAATGCAAGAGAAAGGGTCTTTCTGGTTCATGGATATAAATGGAGTAATAATACTCAACTAATAACTACCTCTTCCTCCCACACAACACAGTGTTTGGTAAAGCTGTGCCATTTTGCTCGCAATCAGATCCTAATAATCTCGGTATCAGTATCAGTATCAGTGACAACAAATGATTTTTATGCAACAGTTTTTATCTCTTTCTAGCGAGAAAATGCAAGAAAAAGGTTCCCCTGATTCATGGACGCAAATGGAGTAGTACCCAACTAACAACCATCTCTCTCTCTCTCTCTCTCTCTCTCTCGGTTGGCCTTAATAATGAATGCATATGATTAACAGAAAGCGCCACCAGAAATGCCAAAGAAGAGAAAAATGAAAGATCAGGAAGATGGGTTGGGAGAGAGCAACTACGATAGAAGCAGCAGCAATAATAGCAGTGAAAGAGGCGGTGGCGCGTGGCAGATTTGGCACCAGAATAGGCGGCGCTGCCCCAAGGGCACCGTCCCCATACGGCGGATCAAGGTCCACGACGTGTTAAGGGCCAAGTCCTTGTTTGACTTTGGCAAGAAGCAACGCTCATCCCTTCCTCTTTCCCGGCGCGTTGATGCACCCGATGTCGTCTCCGGCAACGGTCACGAGGTATAAATACATACATACATACATACATACATACATCTCTAATTTGTTCATAGGTTTGACCAAAATAGTTGGTATTTGCAAACTCCTATAATTAATTAAATCAAAAATATTATTATTTGTGGGTCATATATTTTTATGATATATTTATTATCAATTAATGAATATTTAAATATTAATAATAAATATATTAAATATACCACAAGGAATGTTCTAATTTAGAGTTCATTCAAAACCCTAGTTGTTTAAAGCATTAAACTTGTGAAATTAATGATCCAACATTAAATTTGCAACCTAGCTAGGAGGAGAAGAAACACACATGTAACTACTAACTACTAATTTAGGATGATATTGTGGTGATCCAAAATGTTATTTGGATATTTAATTTAATATTTGTACGTAATCATATTTTATATTATGCATTATATTAATGTAAATGTATAAAATATTATTAAAAAAATTAAATTTAAGTGTTCAAATAAAATTTCTATACTACCATACAAAATTCATTAATAATTTTGGCCCCTTTCTGGCATTTTTTATTTAATTCCAAACAAAAACAATATCACTAAACAACAATTAATTAATTGAAATTTATATTAATTAATATAATTAAACCAAGTCTATCCTTTGCATTTAGTACTTAGTACAGTTTGGCCCCCCACCCGAAGACTTAACTCCCCACCTGTATTTCCCTTTATATCAAAACCCAAATTCATGCAAAAGGGAAATTCAATTGCGCACCATGTGGTCCATCACTAGCTACTCTATTGCCATTATTAATATATTCATAAATGTCTTGTCCCTAACATAGATATGGACGTCGCCAAATTCATATTTTTAATTTTTTTATGTGATTATTTAAATTTTTTATTATTCTAATTATAATTTTTAAGTTAATTTAATATATATATTTTAATATTTTTTCATATGATAGTCTAATTTTTTATTATTTTAATTGCATTTCTAAACTTACAATTTTTTAATCAAAGTATAATGTGCTTAAATTGACTTAAAAATATAAATTTATCGATATAATTAAAATAATAAAAAAAATTAAATTATCACACAAAAAAATATCAAAATATAAGAGATTTAATAATATAAATTTAAGCTATATACCTATATCGACGAAGTTTATAATGAAAACCCACTTTGGTTCTTTAATCACAATCCTATTAATTGAATCTTAAACATATTTTTATTACTTCAGAGTTATAATAGTTGATTTAGATTTAGGGTTAAGGGTTTATACATATAAGTGAATTTATTCAATAATTATCATACAAATTAATGGTTTGTAGTCAACTAAGTATATATATATATATATATATAGTGGAGGAGTTATTATTTAATAATAAAATGTTAATGTAGCATGCGATAGCGTACACGGGGGCATCGGAGGAGGTGTACGGAGCCAGGGCGACAATAAACGTGTGGGACCCAGCCATCGAGACGGTCAACGAGTTCAGCCTCTCCCAGATCTGGGTTCTCTCGGGATCATTCGACGGCTCCGATCTCAACAGCATCGAAGCCGGCTGGCAGGTTCTTCACTTCTTCTTCTTCTTCTTTCTCTTAATAATTATCTTCTGTGTCTTCTTCTTCTTCTTCCTCTTCTTCTTTAATTGGGTTTCCTCTGAAGCTTTGATGGTTGCACTAGTCAGGTTAGTCCGGAGCTTTATGGTGACAGCCGCCCCAGATTGTTCACTTACTGGACGGTCAGATCTCTCTCTTAGATTATATATACATTATATATATATAGCTTTCTGGTTTGGTTCTGATGTTTTCTTCTTCATAAATATATGCATCCATGGCAGAGTGATTCGTATCAAGCGACTGGCTGCTACAACCTTCTGTGCGCCGGCTTTGTGCAGACCAACAGCCGAATAGCCATCGGAGCAGCCATTTCTCCGGTCTCCTCCATCGGATCCAGCCAATTCGACATCACCATCCTCATTTGGAAGGTACATAACCCCCCCCCCCCCCCAACAACCCCACACCCTAATTTATAATATATGTGTGTGTATATATATATATATGTGTATGTATGTATGTGCATGTTCATTAGCAAGTAATTACGCGCGCATGCAGGACCCGAAGCTGGGGAACTGGTGGATGGGGTTCGGCGACAACACGCTGGTGGGATACTGGCCGGCGGAGCTGTTCACGCACCTGGCGGACCGCGCCACCATGGTGGAGTGGGGCGGCGAGGTGGTGAACTCGCGGGCCGGCGGGCGCCACACCTCTACCCAGATGGGGTCCGGCCACTTTGCGGAGGAAGGGTTTGGAAAAGCCAGCTACTTCCGGAACCTGGAGATCGTGGACGGCGACAACAGCCTCAGCTCGGTCCGGGAGATCTCCACGCTGGCGGAGAACTCCAACTGTTATGACATCAAGAGTTCCTTCAACGACCCATGGGGCACTCACTTCTACTACGGTGGGCCGGGGAACAATCCCCGGTGTCCATGATTGTCGTCGTCGTCGTCACTCATATCTTTCGTAATTTGGGTTATTTTATCATAAGACTCTTTAAAGATGATTTATTTTAAATAAATAAATTATAAAGAGTCTTTGGTTAAAATGACTCTGATCACGAAAGTTTTGAGAAACAAATTTACCCACGTGTTTTGTATTTTTATTATTCTTTGTGAAGCAAAATTTGCTATTTCCAGTCTTGTTTATGCCAGTTCCGCAATTCTTTTTGGGTCGAGGTCGGGATCGGGATGCGCCTGCCAGTGTGTTAAATAACAAAAAGGCATCAAACAGGTGTGGAAATAGCAAATATATTATTATTGTTATTATATTATTATCATTATTATTGTAATGGTTAATTAAACTAGAATTGATGTTCATTATTATTGTCACGAGACCCCTAACTAGTTACAATTACTTTAATTTCTGTTACATTTCAGCCTATCTTTTGATTTTTCATCAATTTTTGTTAACGAAAACTAATATAACATGAATTTATTATATATAAAATAGGAGATTTAGATATTTAAACCGTGAGGAAAGTACTGTTACTTGAACATTTAAAGGTGATATTTAATGTGACACGATTATAGTATATATTTATATTAATTAAATATTATCTTATAAATAAGTAAAAGACATTTTATAAAGATGTAGAATTTAGCCAATTGTTTGAAGGAAGGAAGGGAAAGTGCAATAAATGGAAAGCAGAGAGTGTTGGTTGGGGGATGGAAATGGTGATTAAATGACGAATGCCAAATTCACAGGGACTGTCTCATTCAATAATAATGGGCTGTTGGGAAATGAGAGCTTCATGGAAACTTCCTCTCCTGCACACTAAAATTTAGGAAAAATTACTTAATTGCACATGAAGAGACTGTACCATGTCCATGTGGACCACCCTATCTAATTAGAAATTAAGTTTTATGGATACTTTTGTTTAAATAATATTTATTTTATTAAAATGAGTAAGATAAAATTGTATTAAAATAAATTTAAACTATTTTTTAAATCAAAATATAGAATAGTCAATATAAGATTGAGAAATATTTTAATATTTTTATTAAATTATTTGTTAAATTTGTTGGAATGCCCTAAAAAATACACGAGTTATTTTCTCTTATCTGTAAGGACCAATATAAATTTATCTGAAAAGAGAGAGATAAATTCATCTAAAAAAAACTCAAATAAAAAGTAACGTGACTTTTTTTTCAATGATCACTAGATAAATTTAACAAATAAATAAAAAAAAATTGTTTGAAATGTTTTTCATTTTTTTTTTTCGATTTATATCTTAGTTAACAAATACTATTTTAATGGAATGCATACAAATTAGATACCTTAAATAACAATTAGTTCTTTGTAAATTTTTAAAAATGTCATTTTCTTGTCTTTTAATATATATAAATATAAAAAAATAAAATAAATACTCAGGTCACCACCACCGTTGAACCTGTAAATAGGTGCAAATATTTGATAAATGAGTTTGGTTCACATTTGGTGTAGATTGAAAACTTCTAGAATTGGATTAAACCTATAAGGTTTGAACATAGATTTGAACGTTTTGATTTATTTATAGGTTCGATTCAAATTCAAAAGGGTTCAAATGATTGAATTCAAATAGATAACAATAAAGGTAAAATGGGTAGTTTTCTTTCCCTGGTAACGGTAAGGGAGGCCAATGTAATTTTTTAAAAGGAGGTGTGGGCGGTGCAATTTATAGAAACCCTAGAAAAGTTGCTAGTTTGGTTGGCTTGTGCTTCTTCGTTCCGCGCCGGCAGAGCGAAGGACGTACTTGCAAGCGGGAGAAGAAGAGACGGAGAGGCACAGAGGTAG
Organism: Diospyros lotus; assembly: GCF_014633365.1. Classification (NCBI taxonomy): domain Eukaryota; kingdom Viridiplantae; phylum Streptophyta; class Magnoliopsida; order Ericales; family Ebenaceae; genus Diospyros; species Diospyros lotus. The sequence continues at coordinate 53,677,890 of NC_068338.1, forward strand.
GGAGGGGAGAGAATGCAAGCGAGGGAAGAAGAGACGGAGCTGGTGACGCCAGGTGAAGTGTTGGGGAAGACGTCGGAGCTGAAGGCCGGGAGGGGAGCCTACGTTGCATCTCATAATAACACCGTCTACGCCTCCATCACTGGACGCCGTTCTCTCATTCCGCCGCCGCCGGATTCCGCCGACCAGGTAGGTGTGATAGCGCTGATCATACACGTATACTTGTTGCTTCAGCTTCATTTTGCCCTCTCTTCAGGGATCCACAACTTCATTTAGGGTTTAGGGTTTAAGAACAGGGAAGGTAACTGAGAAACAACTAGGAAAATCTCTGTTTGGCTGATGATTAAGTGTCCGAGAATGAAGACAAAAGTGTCCTGAACCATATTGGTAAATAAGAGAGGCATTCAGTTGGGAAGTCTATGATTGGTCTTGATAGGGATGGAAGAGGCTAGCTGTGGTCTGTGGTTTGAATTGGTATTATATGAGTTTGTTGGGCATTGTTTTAGGAGATTTGTTAGAAGCAAAAGCCTAGGATGATTTTCATTAAGCAAGGTGATAGGAACACAACTTTTCGGTTAAATGGTGAACGAATGTTAATAAAACAGGCCTTCTTGGTAGACCAGTTCGAGATGGGGCGGAGATTACTAGGGAGGAGGCCATTTCTTAGGCCATATTGGACGTCTATGCTACGCTGTATCCAGAGGAAGGTGGAGGCCTACTCTTCCCGGTTTGGACTTTCAGTCCACTCATGGGGACGAGAATGTTTGGCTAGAACAATATGGAGTTCCTGTTACTTTTCTAAAATCTTCCTATTGAGTTTTGGGCTGTAAAAGATGCTAATGCATTATGAACTTATAACTCTTATTTTCTGTTCCTTTCTCATTTCTGTTCCATATTTTGCCAAATTATATTGTATACTCAGTACATGCTAATGATTCTGTAACTTTATTTGTTTGTAATTCTTGTTAGCGACCTATGGTAGAAGTTACAGGTCACAAGGCTCATGGAGCTGTTCCCGAGCCCGGTTCTATTGTCATTGCTCAAGTAAGTTTTTTCTGCTCAGTGACCAATCCCACTCTGTTCTTCATCCTTAGTTGTTCATGGTAAAGATTCCAGCCTAACTGTCTGCTTGTTTCACCAAAAAAAAAATATTTTCAGGAAATTTTTTATTTCAAGCAAAACTTGAGAGATCAAATGAGTAAGGCCTGTAACAAAATGAACAATAATCCTTTAATTTTTTGAGTGTTAATATTATGTGAGACGGTATTTAATACTAGAAAAAGAAGAAGGAAAATAGAAAAAAACAGATAAGTTAAATTTTGCACTCGCCTATTCTGATGTGTACTTGTTTTCTTGTTAATCATTCGTCACCATTCTGATGCAACCCAAGAATAAATATTAGAAAAGGTGCATTAATATAATGTATTTAGAAATATAATTTGAAGAAATGGAACTTAGGGCTAAAGGAAACTTCTATGTCTGTCTATGTGAGATTACCCAAGTGTCTGAAGAAAAGAAAATTAGAGGTTAATTTCCTTGTCCTTTTTCACATTTGCTGAGTATGGGTTAAATTGAAGAGCATATGAAACACTGGCTTACATTTCAAGAGAATCTAAACTAGGTAAGTGAATGAAGAAGTCTTGAACACTTCTAAGAAGCTGCCATGTTCAGCCTGAGACTCCTGCATTGAAGACTCTTTTGACAATTAGGGGCCAACTAATACATCCTGGAGACTTGTATGTCCATTGCTTAGACACACACAGTATGTTGTAAATTTAAAGAATATAACTTTTCCTTGTTTTGTATCATTGAAATGATTTTTATGTATATATACACAAATGTGTATTTATGTGTTGACTTGTTTTACTGTGTAGTGTCCTAATTCTTTTTCTAAAGATTGCCATGTCAGCTTGTACATGTTGAATTGGAGTTGTCTCCCTCGTCTGTATGTGTAGTACAAGTATGCATTGGGTAATGAAGCCCTTGTGGTTAAAATAAAATAGATGGTTAACGAAAAAGATCTGTGATGCATATAATTATCATCTATTTAATCCAATGTTGAAATTCCTTGTTAAAATTTTATTATTTTTCTTGTCCGCAAGTGTACTGAACAGAGTTCTTGTCTTCATATGGCCAATGAAGTAACGTGCTTCGTTCAGATATGCTATTTGCTTGGTTGTGTTAGTCTCCTGATAATATAATGCAAATTGCATTCAAATGGTTAAAGAAAAATAGATCAGTTTTTCTTTTTGTCAGTACTGAATCTCGTTAACTACAGCTTTTATTTTCTTTCTGTAATTGGTGGACCAGTTCTTAATTCTGTCCTCACTTTGGATTGATTGTTTGCTTGCTGATGCCAGGTTACTAAGGTGATGGCTAGAATGGCTTCAGCTGATATTATGTGTGTCGGGCCTAAATCCGTGCGAGAAAAGTTCACTGGCACTATTAGGTACTTGCTTGTAGTTACAATCTTAGTCATATGAACTTTCCTCGGAATTACAAATGTCCTATTCATCTTCAGTATGTAAATGTTTGGTTAAATTGTTTAATTTGCTTCTTTTTTTTTAAGCTCCGTGGATGTGGTTACTCTTTTGTCTTCAATGTCATGGCAGAATTGAAGTCTCGTGATAGTGACAAACAAACTGCCCAATTAGCTATCAGATCTTACTGTCATGCTGTTACACAGATTCTCAGTATCTTTCGACCATGGAGAATTACTTTCTGCTTTTCACCAGGCAGGATTGGAAAATCTACCTAGTCCACTTTCTTTCACTAGTTGTTTTGTTAAATTAACCGGAGCTACGGTCAAGTGCTGGAGTGTTGAGTTCCTAATAGTTTTAGTTATTAAGGAAGCATGTTTTTTCTCTATTAGCTTGGCCTTGTCTAATAACCTCTGCTATAATTCACCATTGCACCACTTCTAAAAATGCATGGCATGATGAGCAATTCTTGTGGAAGATGGAAAATTAATGCGAAAGTCATTTGAGAGAAATAATCTGTAAAAGTGGTTCTATGTTTTGTATGTTTTTTTTCTTACTTTGAGATAATCAATTGCCTTGAAGATTTGAAGTTCCCACTTTATTTTAGATTATCTTCTGACATATTAGATTATCTTGAAGATTTATCTTTTATATGTTTGATTTGAAGTTCACACTTTATTCAGTGCATTAAAGCAGATGGTAATCATGGTATGTGGGTATTGATGTGGACATATATAGATGACCCACTTCCAATTGAACAATGAGCCCAACTAACAGTACAATCAAACCTATCCTCTGTACCACAAACCAGAGAAAATGTTGTTCAGTGCCCATCCATACCCATACCATGATTACCATCTGCTTTAATGCACTGAATCCCTGGTAACATGGGTCTCAAGTACCAGTGCTTTATCAAAGTATCAATTGAAGGCTTCATCTATTTTTCCATTAGGGTTTCAGGATTTTCTTCTTACTTTGCTTAAGCTTCTTACTGATAAACAACGTAAGAAGAAGCACGCATAAAATGAAGAAGAAACACTCATAAAATGACTTTAAGCAAGGACTTTAGAACTCTGGGACATTGTTATCACTTCTCATAAGTTTATGCTGTTAGGAAAGGGGCTAACAATGTATGTCAACCTTTTTATAGCTACATTGCATAGTTATAGGAGTAAGAAACATTGAACAACCCTTTTATGATTATTAAAAAAAAAGGAAACTACTTTTTTACTGCAAGTATACTCCTGCAGTAATTTCTTTTCTTTTCTTTTCCCCCCTTTTTTTTTTCATGTTGCTGTTGCGGTTGAGACTAGATTTCCTTATCTCTATATATTCAATTGCAATTTAAGTTACTTCTACCAATAGATACACAGTTTTCTTTTATTGTTTCCTATTCAATAGGGTTCACCACCTTCAAGGCATATTCATTCTTTTTGTTTTTCGTTTTTATACTGCTGTCTGAATATAGGTTTTAGTGGATATCTCTGTTTTTTTTTAGTTTAATATTTAACCTATTTAGTTGAGATATTGGATATTTGTAATCTAACTTTATCTGTTCTAGTGGAAAGCTTAGTGATGGTTGTTTTCTAACAGGCAACAAGATGTTCGAGCAACTGAGATTGACAAAGTAGATATGCACTCATCCTTCCGTCCTGGTGATATTGTCAGAGCTTTAGTTGTATCCTTTGCTCCAGATGTCCCTTTTCTCATTTTATTGTAAATCTGGAAAAAACTTTATTCTGTAATTTGCATAGCATCATTGGTATCTGATTCAACTCAACTAAGCTTTCTGTCAATTTTTGGGGTCAATTACATAACACATATTGATGCTTGTGCTAATTGGTGTGATTGAGAACAAGTATCTTAATGTTGTTGACCGACATCATATGCCCAGCTTTTGCCTGTGGATGCCATTGGTAATACAAATTTGTGGAATGTGCTTAACATATTTGCTAGTGGGATTAAGGCCTGTGATTGTTGTTGTGGTGCTTAACATATTTGCGACCTTCTTTGTTTGACTTTAAGGTCGCTTTGTGTATTTCTATGTGTTGGTAAGCTTCCTGAATAAAAAGTTAAAACAAAACAAATAAATAAATTCTGGATACGTAATTTTGCTTTAGCATGTAACCATGTGTGTTCAACAACTTTCACCAACATGCTGTGAATTACCTCTGTCACTTGGCCAGTAAAGTCGTAAGGAGTTATAAACACTCCATCTTTTTAAGCTGGAGTGTTGGGTGACGAGATTGGGTGTTCAAGTTTAAAAAGGGAAAGGTAAGTGTCACAAGCCTAATGGCTTAAGTGTAATAAACTAGAGATGCATAGCTATAAGAGGTAATAGCAGAATGTAATAACAGATTGCATGTGCGTGCGGTTCCGCCTAAGCCACTTGCAGGAATCAGTTGTAATAACAACCAGTTGGGGCGAGCCTATAAAAGGGCATTGTATGTGAGGATGGGATCTATCAATGAATACATTCGGATCTTTCCCTCTCTTCTTCTCTCCCTCTTCTTAATTCAAATCCTCCTTCCCTGTCTCTTTCTCAAATTCCCGATTCTTCCAAAATTGCCCAAGCCTCAATACTCAAGGCTTGACAATAAGGTGGTTGGATAAGATAAGACTTAAAAGTTTAAAAGATAAGGAAGCTTGGAAGATAAGATAAAGCTCCAAAAGGGAAAGATTCAGCTTTAAATCAGAAGATAAATTCCATCATTTTGAATATTAGTTACTGTTATCTAAATTTGAATTTATTCCACTGTTTTCTAGGAGATAGAATAGATATTTTGTACTTATATAAATACCTCTACTAGGGTTCAATAAATTTTCAAGTAAGCTTTCAAGGATTCAGCTTATTTCATGAAGATTTGAAGCAGAACGCTTGACTTGTGGACACCAAATTAGGGTAAAAATTTATATATAGGAAGCAGATAAACCTAAGTAACTCATAAAGATTCTGATTCTTTAACACATGGAAATCAACCATCTTTAAAGAATTGACATGGTAACAAAGTTCAACATATCTGCCAACTCTACCCTATAAGTAATGAGATCTTTTAAAATTGTTTAATAGAATGCAATGGAACTGGAAACATTGTGATGCTTTTAATGTATGTTTAAAAAGACAGAAAGATGTAAACATTAGTTGTCATGTGCTCAACAGGGTTTAGAGTACTGGTCTCTGGGCTTCCTGCAGATATTTTCTAGTATAAGGTCAAGAAAATAATTGATATTGCTATGTGAAATGTATTACCTCGAGCCTATTGCATCCTTAATCCCTAAGCCTTGTGTACTAGGGATGCCCCTTTTTTCTGACATATAGTGGGTGAAGGCCAATTATTCATTGAGTTGGGCTTGTATGAGTAGGAGGCGTTTTCATGTCTGGAGGTTGATTCTTTTTTGCATCATGAAACATATATGACACTAAAGAATTTTGAGAACTTTAAAGGGTATGGAGTTGGAGATTTTTCTTTTAAAAAACTGTTCTCATGTCCCTATTTTTGTGGCTTAAGGAGGATATGGTTAATTCTCTTATGTTTTTGTTTTCGTGCTCTATCTCTGGAAGAGTTGTAAGTATTGTTGATTCCTATTTGTAAAGGGTTCACCTGCTTTTTGGCTGCTTATTTTTGTCATATATTCACTTGCCCATAAAAAATGGCTTTTTGGAGAATGCACTTCCCCTTTTCTAGGAATGTTATCTTGAATTTTACTTGTTTATCGTGCTCACTTTTATGTTCTTCAAGTTTACTGCTTATCGTGTAACTGCATCAGTCATATGGTTGATGACATGCTAATCATTTGAAATAATTGTTAGTCTTAACACACAGCAAACGGTAAGCTATCCCTTGGTGATGCTCGTGCATATTATCTATCAACTGCGAAAAATGAATTGGGTGTCGTATCTGCAGAAAGCATGGCAGGTCCTTCTTCTAATCCATCTCTCTTTATTTGGGAAATTTTACTTCTTCCATTACCAATAGGATACTTTCCCTAGATAAGTACAATTATTCCTATAATTGTTTATGACTGAAATATGTGCTTGTTCTTTGCCATTTCTAGCTGGGAGATCTTCCTGTGACTCTGGCTCTCCATGTTACTTGCTTTTGACTTAAGATGAAGCTTAGTTTGAGATTCATTTCCTATTATGTTGTGATAACATGATAGTGAACTCTTAAAAGAATTTAAGATATTAGAACCATTTGATTATTCTGAACCTAGGCTTTTTCTTACTGGGTATTCTTTCCATCCACCTAGTGTGATTAAGGCTTAGTATCTTTTATTTTTGACAGTAGCCTTTACACGTATGGTTAATGTAAACTACAACTACCGCAGGCTAGTAACCTAAATTATAAGCCTTGATCATTAAGATAAAATTTCTATGTGATAAATAAGATGGTGAAATAGCATATTCTAGTTGTCAATAGAATATAATATTAATGCTTCAGTTTGTTTCATCTGATTCGTGATTTCAGTCCATTCTCTTTTTTGCCTGGTGAAGCTAATTTTTCCGTAGTTCACTTCTACTGTAACTCTACAAAATATGGAATTTTGGGCGTGTAAAACCTAAATTATATTTTTGTTTCATTGGTGGCTTGTTCAGAAAATGAAATGTCAGATTTGCTGTCTCTATTTATTTATTTATTTTTCTTTTTTTTATTAAGATAGTTTGGTCTGTGAGAAGAAGACTAATAAAGACTCTTACAAGGAAATTGGTGGGAACACAATAAGTATGTATAGTAAAAGAGAATAGGGAGAGTAAAAAGAACTTTGTAAGAGACTTATGCATGATATGAGTTATATAAGGGCCTAACAAGATATAAGAACATAGATAAATGACTAGTGAGCTAGAATTCATTTTGATCTTACATGGTGAACTAAAGGCTTGAGATATTGTGTGTGTGTGTGTTTTTGAATTGTGCAAAAGTTGTCTTTTTTCTAGAATAATACATGAATTGCACATTCCAATTTCGCTAACAGATCTTGTTGGTGGACCTGCTTCTTAATTTTAGGATTGTGATTGCCTTCAAGTTACGGATTGCGATTTCTGCCAATTGATTTGATGCTCTTTCCCTGATTTAATTAACTGACACCTGTATGAAAGGCCATTGAGTAAATCAATTCTAGGAATTAAATTCTCTTCTTATAGTAGTTAATCTGATGCATGGGTATGTCGTAACCCAGGTTGATTTTCTTGGTATCATTGCTATAGGTGCAACTATGATCCCAATCAGTTGGACAGAGATGCAGTGTCAATTAACAGGCCAAGTTGAGCCGAGGAAGGTTGCCAAGGTTGGAAAATGACGAGCCCAACTTCAAGCTCAAGTTGGAAGCCACAATTCATCCATAACTACTAATGGTGTGGAAAGTTATAGCATTTTAGTGAGGATGGAGAATTTTGTTGGGTGCTTGCTCTGCTTGAATTGAAATGAACTGCAAAAGTGCGCCCCCCTCCTCCTCCTCTCTCTCTCTCTCTTATATATAGAAAACCCAGTTTTGGTGTAGATTTCATTTGCTGGACTTCTTGTTAAAGATTGTTAAGTAGGCAAGGCACCTTGTTAAGCTTTTTCTGTATTGCAATTCCTTAGCCAACCCTGATGAGGTTTGTTCTTAACGTGGGTTGGGGGCTTTCTATTTTTATTTCTATTTGTTTGAGTAGGAGACAGAAAGTAATGAAAAATAATATTAAATATTAAACTACAATAATACTTTTGTCATCTTAATGGGTAGACAGTTCTATTGTTAAGATCAATATTGAACGAAGACAAAAACAGAGTTTTTTGTTTATGCCAACTTGATCCCCTTTTATTTTTAAGAATATAAAAACTATAGTTTTAATGGATGGTAGACGAAAATTGAATCTGTTTTCATTCCATTAATCCTGGTTCCATATGGGAGATCGAGAGCCATTTTTGTTGGGTGATTGTGTCTAAATCTTGCAAAAAAAGATGCCCAAATCGGTATTTTTCTCCTTATTTTGTCATCTTCTTTTTGTGTAGTCATTCATTTTTTTTATTATATTTATGAATTTATTTTTTGAGTTAATTTAATTTTTATATTTAATTTTTTTTTATGTATGAACTTAAATTTTTTATTATTTTGATTACATCTTTAAGTTTGTATTTTTAATTTAATTTTTATATATAAAAAATAATAAAATATATGTTATATTTTATTTAAAAAAATAAAAATTAATTTAATTTTAGAAATATAAGTTTAGTGGTGGAATTAAAATAATAAAAAATTAAAATATAAATATTAAATTAATTTAAAAATATAAATTGACAAATGATGAAATGTTGGAATGGTTATAAAAAAAAAAAAAAAAAGTAAGAATACAATGATAAAAATATAAAGTTGTGTTTTCTTTATTTTTTATTTTTTATTTTGAATTAATTTTGAATTTTTTATTTTGATACTCTATTTTTAGAAAATTAAAAATGTGTTGCTTTTGTTATTTTGAAAAATTATATTTTAAAACAGAAAATTAAAAAACATATTTTTTTTAAAATTTTGAAAATAATTTTTTAATAATATTTTATTCAATAAATTTGGTTACTCAGTAAATTAAAAATATTTAATGTTAATATATTATTAAAAAATAATAATTAATAAATTTGTAATATTTTTTTATTATAATAATAAAATAAAAATAAATAAATATATTTTAAGTTTAGAGTTTAATTTTTATAAAAATACTCAAAATAAACTGTTTTCTTTATATTTTTTTATTTTCAAAAATATATTTTTAAAAAAAATAAAAAAAAGCAACCTAACTTTGACACTTAAAACAAACACAAGTGATAGTTTGATGGATATATATTCAAATTATTGAGAGTGTTGTCTAAACTAATCTGTCTTTCCTCAATTCCTCCTCTTTCTCCATCCACATAACCTTCTTCTAAAAACCAACGACCCAGATAGATATCTCATTGGCTAGCAGCATTGCCACTGCGGAGCGTAACTGAAAATGGTTTCTTTCCTTCTCCATCAACCTCATCCTCCTGCTCTGGCTCTCTCTTCCAGTTCGAGCCCTACCCTTCTCTTCCGGCCAAACACCCACATCGTCCCTTCCCCAACTCGCTCCTATAACAAACACCCGCCCTACAAGTCTCTCACCACCGCCCCTCGTTTTGCTCTCACTGAATCAGAGGGCTCTCCCCCATCGCTCGACGAAACAGACCCAGAATTTCAAGGCCAACCCCAGACCCTCCTTCAAGATCTTGCTGTAGCCCTCTGTTCCTTTTCATTTTCACTGCTTTGTGAACATTTAAAACTTTTGGCTTCAATTTTGTCGCTTTTGGTTTTGCAGGACAGTTTTGTTCTTCCAGCGGATTACTTCGCGCAGCTACCTCGGGACCTTCGATTGGAGGTAGGAACAATCTTTGAACAAAAGTTTTTTTTTTTTTTTTTTTTGGATTTTTTGGATTTTTCTTTGATTAATGTTTGTTGGTTGAAATTGATGTAGCTGAATGATGCGGCTTTTGATCTTTCCAATGGTCCGGTGATTGATGAGGTTAGTCGTCGTTATTTGTAGCTCTGTGGGTTGATTCTTTGAATTATACGAGCATTGCCTGTGTTTCTTATATGCATAAGTCATTCTATATACATGCTCATAGGAACTCTGAAAAATGTTACTTTGGTGACGACCTTTGCTTCTTATGGTATTGTTTGTTAACGAAGCAGAACCTTTTTCTATCAATTCTAAATTCCACAACCATTATAGAACCATGTGAGTATCATCTACATGCCACAAAAAGACTGCTCGCCCTTAAAGCTCTGTAAGCAATGCCGTTTGCGTGTATAGTTTTGGGGAACTTCTAATGAACTAGTATGCTCATACATGTAGTTTGATGAGATCGTCTTTTTTGGGTTATTTCTGTAGTGCAGGATCTCTTTCTTCCTTCTACAATTGCTTTCGTCAACAAGGATTTCCACAGTGAAGGTTCCTCGTATAGTTTCTAAACTCATTAAAGATAATGCGTATTATCTTATTGACAATCTTCAAGTTCAAATGCCCTCACAGAGTGGTTATGACATTAGATAATAGTTACTGACTCCCTTTCAATGGAAAAGAAGTCATAATGCAGAGAATAGATGATTGAATGGTAACAAGAGAAATGCAAAGAGAAAACTGAATACGCTGCCCCTTCTTGGAACCCTTTCTAAATCTGGAAGCAATTAAAGCTGATGATATCTTCCAAAAATAATTATGTTTTTGGGTACTACTGAAATGCACACCTGAAGTAGGAAAATATAAACCAGAAATAAAACATGTTGAAAAATTCTTTGTTGTGGGGTAATCATCTGTCTGCGTCTTGGCCAATTATTGATGGTTTTTCTATTGGCTAGAAAATTCAGATGACTGATTTCTAAATATTACTTGAGATCTCTTCTTAATTAGTGTCCATGCTTCTGATGAGCACCTGGAAACTTCATTGATTAAACCTACAATTTGCATTTTCAGTGTGGACAAGAACTAGGAGAGACATTGTTAAATATCTCTCGAGCATGGGAGCTAGCTGAAACATCAACTTCCGCCACTCTAATGAGCAAACTACCTTTTTTAGTGGGCTCCCTGTCAGACAATGTGAAATCAGGCAAGCATAAAGCTTGTGCTTTCTATTCTTAGTTTACTAGACTCTGAACTCAAGCCTCCCTTTTAAGGCTTTTATTATAATTGGTGCTTTGTTAGCATTTGGAAAGCGGTTGGTATCTGCAGGAAGGAGGTTCCAAGCTATGGGACAATATGGTCAAGGTGAACTACAAAGGGTATTTTACATAATCTTTTTTTTTTTTTTTAACTTTGGCAACATCTTGAAATGTGAAACTGATTTATATCTTTTTGTTTTAGAAATTCCCCAAAATTTGGGAAAATTTCCTTGCAGTACTGACATCAAAAGAATTGTTCCACACATTTTTTTTATGCCTACAAGTCTGGTCTATCCCATGGGCTTAATTGTGCTTGAACTTAGTGATGCATGATACTCTTTTTTTTTTTTTTTTTTTTTTGGGGGGGGGGGGGGGGGGGGGGTGGCGGTTATAAAATGTATGATAGTCTATTAATCAAGCCAAACTGTCGATTGTCTTGTTTGACTGTTAATTCAAATTCTGGAATGTGGTAATACCATGAAAAGCCATCAAAATATAATTTCCTATATTCTGTTATTATCTTTAACTCTTCTGTTGAGGCAAGCATTGGTAGCAATCGTAAGGTTGCTCTTTTGTGATTGAAAAAGGTTAAAAGTTTGAGTTGCAAAATAGCTTTTCTCAAGGGAAGGGTAAGGCTATGTACAGAAACAACCCTCTTCCAATCCTTGCAAAGCAGGGAGTCTCGTGGGATGGGGACACCCTTTGTCTCTCAATCTTTGGCTGTTATATTCTATCTTAAACCATTTTTCCAGATTTTCTGCTTCCATAGTTGTGGATTATGTTGAAGCATACAGTGGTTTGAGCAGTTACCAACCTTAGACAGATCAGTGTTCTCTTTTAAGTTGATTTACCTAGTAGCTGTAGCTTGTTAGTAGTCAGTCCATGTAACAAACAATGTTACAATCCAATGTCATTGTAGCTATCTGAAGTTTGTAAGAAACACAGCAAATCTCTAATTTGCTTCATTCTGAAACATGCTTCAGGCCTTGATTGTTCTCTAATTCTTCATGGGTACCATACTTGATCTTTTGCTCTTAAAATGCAAAAATGCATATTTATCAATTAATCCATTACAGATTGCAAAAGCCATGATTACATCTGGAAAGCTTTTGTCTGCAAGTCGGGTATCTGCAGCAAGCAGCAATGAGCCAAAACAGGAAGTTCGGATGCTGAAGGTAGAAAATGATTTCACAACTTGTAACAGCATATGCGCTCTAGTAAGGGAACTCAGAAGTACTAATATTGGTGCAACTGCAGTTTGGCGAGCTTCAGGTTGAACTAACACCAATAAAGGCTTACATAGGTGCTGCGATAGGCTTAGTTTTCGGGTAACAGTTGTATCTCCCTCTGCATCCTTTTTCTCTACTTCCATTTACGTGGCTGATCGCTTGAACATTGTTAATGATCTCTAACTTCTCCTCAGGTTTCTTTCGTGGGAAGTAAGTCAAGGCATCCAGAGTATACCGGAGAGTTCACTGGAGTACGCCAATGACAATGCTTTGCTGCTTGCCAAGGTGCTTGAGTAGCCCTGCATTCATCCATCCCAAGCATACCCTAAATAGTTTGCTTTCTTTTCTCTTTTGTTGGGCTCTCCTCTGCTGTGATAAAAACTCTTAGACAGAATCATCTTTGAGATTTCACGCAAATTTCATTTTGTTTTATCTCTTTAACAAAGCTTACAAACTGTCATCGATGCAGTCTTTACGAGGAGCGCTTCTGGCACTGTTCTACTCGTCGACGATCTTGTCAGCTTTTGCTACTGTGGGACTTGTCTTGTTGGCAGGACGACTGCAGCCAAAGGAGAAGTGACATTGATTCTAAGCCTTGCTGCCTTTGCCTCTATTCTTCTTGCAATTCATATGTATGTACATAGTCATACATGTACTACTGGTACTAGGAGAGTTATAACAATGAGGATCATCAAGAGTATGAAATTTCTTCATGTCTTGGAGATGTGTGTGTATTGGCCAAATTTATATTTTTATTGTTGTACATTTACATGTTTTTCGTGTGACCACCTAAAATATTTCATTGTTTTTATTACATTCTTGTATCTGTATTTTCGAGTTAATTTAATTTTTTGTTATTTATTTTTTTATTTTTCGTGTGATTAAAATACTTATATTTTTTAATCAATTTAATCCTATACTTTGATATGTAAAAGAAATAATTAAATTGATCTATCTCACTTTATTTTTTTATACATTAAAGTACATGAATTAAATTAATTAAAAAATGTATATACTTTGGTGTAATAAAAACAAGTGAGATCAGTACAAAATATAGATGTAATTGAAACAATGAGAATTTTAAGTTATTATAAAAAAAAAAATGTCAAATATAAGGGTCAAAATAATTCAAAAATGTAAGTCTATAGATATGTTTAAAATAACAAAAAAAATTGAATAATTATATAAAAAAATGAAAATATAAATTTGGCCTATATATATATATATGTATTTATCATCTGATTCATTCTCTTGGCCACCAAGTTGCATTTTCAGCTCAATTGATTTTGTAATGTTTTGAATGAGTGTGGGAGTGTTTATTCAATCCGAACCATCCTATTCCAGACTAAGATTGGATTCCTAAGGATCTTAGCCTAAAGACAGATTCAGTTTGGTTCCATTTTAATTGGTTTTTTTTTTTTTCAAAATAATTTTCTTTAAAAAATATGCATGTATATTTATATATATCATCCAACCATAAATTTCATAAAATAAAAGCCTAAGCAAGAGTTAATCGGTTTACACTTTAATAATATATTATATATAATATTATTTATTTTCAATTAGTTTTCGACCTATGATCGATTTTGAACTAAATTGAATTGAAATTTTATTGAAATTAGATGTGTACAAACGTACAATTAATTAGGTTACCGAACTCTTTGAAATCAATAAACCGAATTAAAAGACTAAACCAAATAAAACAATCGATTAAACCCAATAAATCGAATTAACTGATAATTGAAAAAATCATCTAAATTGAATTAGTCGAATAAATTAAACAAACATAAAAATAAATAAACGATGAAAAATGAACTAACCAATAAACCGAATAAGTTGAAAAATCAAACAAAAACCCAAATAAAACTATACGGCAAGCCAAAAATGACATCATTTTATAATTAGAAAACACTTTGTTATCTTAAAATTCAATTGATTCAGTTAATTCAATTATTTTCAATCAAAAAGTTAAACTAAAACCAAAAACTCGATTTTTCCTAAAAAATTAACCGTGTTGAATCGAATTAAAAAATATATATATACAAACCAAACTGACAATTTCAATCAATTAATTCAATTAGACTACATTTTTACACACCTTTAATTGAAGTTAACAAATCAAAAATATCAAAATTTGAGTTATATATTATATTAGACTTCTTCCGCTATTATGTACTTTAAATTTTTTATTTATTTATTTATTTTTGGAGGGGGGGGGGGGGGAAGCGGGGGTTGTATTTTATAATAACAATGGTTATAATTTTGAATAATTAATAATTCATGAAGTAGTTTGTTAATTATTTTAAAAAGTGACAGAGAGTATTATTGTTAAATTAATTTAAACATAATTTTTAAATTAATTTAATCTTTATATTTTGACTATTTTGTTTTTCTTTTGTGATAAATTGAACATTTAATTGTTTTGATTACACCCTGAACTTATAATTTATAGTTAATTTAACCCTTATAATTTTATATATAAGAAAAATAGATAAAATAAAATAACAAAGTACATGTCATACTCTGCCTAAGTACACGAATGACTTGAAAATGCAGCTCTATAGGTGTAATAGAAATAATAAAAAAAAATAGATTGTCACATGAAAAAAAAATCAAAATATATGAGTTAAATTGACTAAAAAATATATGTCTAGATGTGTAATCAAAACAATAAAAAATTTAAATGGTCACACGAAAATATATATATATATATATAAAAACAAAATTATAAGTTTGGCTTATAGTAATTTATTCAGTATTCTATTCAAAATCAAGATCGAATCCAACTTGACAAAAAACTAAGACCCTGTTATCTTTGCTATTTTTAGACCATTTTCAATTTTTAGTTTTCTTAAATGCTCAAAATGTATTTATTTACTCATTTAACAAAAAAAAAACACAAAACTCAAAACGTTGAAATGTCGTTTTAACTATTTTTAGCTAAAACAAGCTCTTCAAGTCCAAAACGCTTAAAACACTCTTCATCCTCATATTCAGGTTCAACTATTCCTTATATTTTCTCTTATTTTTTTCTCATTTCTTCAAGGCTCGGCCATCGACCACGTTCGCCATTGCCATCACAGTTGCGAGCCATTGTTAGCTGCCATATTTCTTCTCGAGGTGGTCAGCAACAAAATGTGAGATAGCAAGAAGTAAGGAGACAACAAGATAAGAGACGATAACAAGCAAAGTGGTAGTGAGATCTGAGGTGACGATGAAAGGCAATACAGCAACGAATGTGAGAGAAAGACGACGAAAGAAATAAGGTTGGAGAAGAAGAGGCGGCGACGATAAGTGAGATGAATATGGCCAGCAGAAAAATGTTGGAGAAAAAGATATGGCAACAAGAGACGAGGCGGTGGCAAAGGGAAGAGGACTAGGGAATGAGAACAATGGGCAGCTAAGAAAATGAAGAAGAGACGAAATAGGGGAAGAAAACAAGTAGATGGGTCTCTCGAGAGAAGGAATGGGTTTCTTGGGTAGAATAAGAATAAGAGAGGGAGAGAAAAATAAAGAGAAAATAATAACAATATGTATAATGTATAATTTAATAAATAATAATATAATAATAATAGGTATGTATATGTATGTATGTATATATTTTAAATAATATATTTATAAAATATATATAATATATTATACATACATATATTATTGTATTTAATCACGAACTTTTTATCAGGTTTGCTCACGAGTCTCTTATCGAGTCAATTCATGAGTTAATGAGTCAAATTTTGCTGAGCTCAAATTCGATTCGTTTATAAATTGAGTTTTAAAAATTGACTATTTTTTTGCTAATTATATATATTTATTTATTCATATTTTATTATTATAATAAAAAAATATTACAAGATTCACTAATTTTAAAATATATATATATCTAATAATATATTAATATTAAATAGTTATAATTTATCGAATAATCAAATTCATTAAAAAAATATTTTTAAATTATAAACATAATGTATTTTATAATTTTATTTTTTGATAAGTAATTTTTAAAAATAATAAACAGAATGCATTTTTAGTTTTTTAAAAATAGAGTACTAAAATAAAAAATTTAAAATTTAAAATTCAAAGTTGAAATGCAAAGAGAGTGGGCCATAATTTTTTAAATTAAGAATCAAATAAATTTATTTATTCAAACAAAATTTTGAACAGCATTAATGTTTTTCGAAATTCTAGAAAATGCAGCCCTAAACGACGTGAAGAAGCCCAACAAAGTCCGACCCGAAAGCCCGTTCTCCCTGGCCCATTGCCAGTTCACTACTAGTCTTCTCTCCTCTCTCTTCCCATTCATTCCATCCGCGTTTCCCTCTCTCTCTTCAAGAACACCCCCCTCATATGCTCTCACGTTCACTGTGTGAAATCACAAATTGGAATCCCAATCCCAATCTCAGTACTCTATCGCGCTCTCTCTCTATCTTTCTTTCTTTCTCTCTCCCCTCAATCTCAATTGATGCGTCTGTTATTGGACCGAAATATTGTCAGGATCATTCGCCCCTGTTCTCCGTCGTGTTCCCTCCGATTTCGCCCATCGCTTCGATCTCTGTTTACTGCTGGAGGCATCTCCGATCGCGATCGCAGGGCGCTATCAACGCTAACCACAATGGCGACGATTTCGAAACCTTCGGCCGTTGGAGGCGGCGGCGGAGGAGTGGCGGACAACGCCGAGGGCATGGCGAGGCGCTTCTGGATTAAGTTTCGTAAAGAGTGGACTATGGCTCTCTATACTCCCTTCGTAGTCTGCTTGGCCGCCGGGAACCTCAATCTCAATACCTTCCGCCATTACATCGCTCAAGATGTTCATTTCCTCAAAGCCTTCGCTCAAGCGTCAGTCTCTGCCTCTTGCGTCTCTTTGTCATCCGTGTATCGAGTTCTTTTTGGTTTCTTTGGTCGGTGAGAAAGAATAAGGCGAGGAACTAAAATCGATCTTAGGTTTAGTTATTTGGTAAAGAGAGGAAGAAGTTATTAAGTTCGGTCTTTCTTGCATACGTGTTCTTTATGGTTGCCGGTCAAGAATGCACGGAAAGATAAAGAACAAAGGCCTGGCATTAGTGGTTAATTGGCAAGATTTTCTTGAAATAACGTCGTTGATTGTTTATCTTTTTTATCTTTTCAGAGACACGTTTTTGCACAAACGAATCTCTGCATTACATGTTAATGAGCTATGGGGCCCTTTGATGCACTTATTCTTTTCTTTCATTTGACGACATTTGTTTATAGGTACGACTTGGCGGAGGAGTGTGCAGATGATGACGATGCCAAGGTTGCAATCAGTCAGTTGAGGAAGGATGTCCTAGAAGAGCTGAAAATGCATGATTATTTTGTCCAAGTAAGACATTAGATGCTATTTTTGCTCAAGATTCTTTCCTTGAGAGTTCACTAGAAATAAGTCAGCCCTGTTCGTATCATGAAAAGATATTTTTGTTTTTTGTTCCATAATGTAGTTGTTATGGCTAATGCAAGTAATGGCTAGACGAAATAGAGTTGTAGCGTGTCCACGTGAACTAGTGTTTGTGGTTGTACAGAAGAGCTATAATTGGAAAGTTTGAACATAATGTCATTCACTTCACCTCCTGAACTGTATCTGGTCTTCTGGTCAAGTACCGCATCATTGCTGACGAAGAATGTAAATCTAGAGAAAGAGATTTACCTCTAAAAAAATTAGTCCTTGATTGAATTATATATTCTCAAGGTTAACCTACTTGGCCTTTTGAGAAGTTCAACCATCAAATCTTTGCTTAGGATTGAATTTTATGTTTTTGTTTGAAAGTTACTTATCCCGCTTTAGTTTTTCTAATCTGACTGAACAGAGGGAACAAATTTTAGCTTCTTTTATTACATTGCCTTTTCTATATTTTCAATGCAGTCAGAAAGTCTGAGATTCAAACATTATTTTAGTGTTTAAGCAAGGAATAAGATACAAAACCTTTTGGGGGTAATTGGGCTAGCTTTGATTTAGATAGTTTGAATTGAAAGGAACCATAGGTTTTATTCATCATCATCATCATCCTTAACTTCACCTTATCATAATTTAAGGGTTGGTGGCTGTGAAAGAAAATATTACATGAAACTGCTGTTTTTAGCTGTTAATATTGCATTTGATGTGTTGTTTTGCAATTATGTTATATTTGTTGCTGTATGGTATAGTAGACAATCTTAGTCTTGCACTTATGTTAGTGCCTCTATTATGTCGGTGGTTTAGGCTCTTGTTGAGTATATATAATCAACATAGCCTTATTTTATGTTGTCTTTGGATCATTCTTATATTCGAGTAATATTCAGAGCTTTTCTTCCTTTTTCGTTTGTGCCCTACCCTCTGCCCTAGTTTGTCAATCACATGGTATCAGAGCTAGGACCAAGGTCAACGGCATCCAATACATATTATAGTGCCTCCTCTTTCCTAACACCTCATTCATCTTTGCCTTTGTCCTCTGCCTTGCAGTCAAATTTTGTTGTGATGGCGAAAGCTGTCAACTACATAGCTATTAGGCTTGATCCAAACAACTATATTTTTTGGAAGGTGCAGATTTCAGCAACAACTCGAGCATTTGACCTTCAGTCCTTCCTCAATAAAGCATTGCCTCTAGCTAAGTACATGACATATCCTAATGCTGGCGAAGATGGAGCACCTATAATGAATCCAAAATTTTTGAGTTGGATGTGATTGGATCAGCTAATGCTTGGGTGGCTTTTCTTGACAATTGACTAGGAAGTTTTGGCGCAGGTGATTCATTGTGAATCATTTTGTCGAGATATGGTTGTCACTTGAGAATTTATACTCTCGTCAAACAATTGCCAAGTCTTTTCAATTGAAGCCGTAGCTTAGGTCAGTTAAGAAAGATTCCTTGTCTGTAAATGACTACATTCTTAAGATCAAGACTATAGGCCACTCACTTGCTGCCATAGGAGAGCCTCTAAGTGATAAGAATTTGCTTCTTGCAATCCTTAATGGACTAGATTATGAATATGAGACGGTAGTCAGTCTTATCACCTACCGAATGGATGATATAGATCTTGAGAAGGTCCAATACTTATTACTTATGCATGAGCAAAGATTAAATTCTAAGAATTTGGCACATACTTTATTTGTCAATGTTGAGTCAGTTATGCCATCTTTTATGCATGTAAATATGACTGCATACACACTGAGGAGTTTTGGAAATTTGGTGCATAATAGAGGAGGTTTTGCTCCAAATAGAGGTGGTTTTGTAAATCAAAGGGAAAGAGGTAGAGGCAGACAATCATAAAAGAGTATTTACTGTCAGCTTTGTGGCAAGCCAGGGCACTTTGTTAATAGGTGTTTTCATCGGTTCGATAGAAACTTTAAGCGAAATAGTCTGAATTTTGGAAGGCCTCCAATGGTTTCCCAATCAGATTCATGAGTGTTTCTAGACTCCCTTAGTGATTATAGCAAGACCTACATGAGTGATCTAGGTTATGTCCAAGGAACTCATTATAATCATTTTTCTTAGGATATTGATAATACACCTTTGTCACAACATTTTTTAACAGATTTGGCTTCGTTTGTTGACTCCGGAGCTGCAAATCACATAACCTTAAACCTTAGCAATCTTACTCTTCATGCTCCTTACAACGGTAGTGATAAAGTTTCCGTTGGTAATGGGAAGCAACTCATTATCTCTAATGTTGGTCTTGGACATTTGTATACTCAAACCAAACCTATTTCCACTATTTCTTTGCCAAATGTTTTGCATGTTCCTAACATGAAATAGAATCTAATTAGTGTCTCACAACTTACAAAGGACCGTGACCTTGTTGTTGAATTTAACTCTAGCTCTTGTTTGATTAAGGACAAGAGTACTGGGGAAGTGCTACTCAAAGGATGTCTGAAGGATGGGCTTTATCAATTGAGTTCAACACTTGATCTTGTTGTTTCCAGTGCTCCAGCCCAGCCTATCGAGTTTAATTTTGTTGCTAGCAGTACATCTTTGTTAGAATGTAATGTTTTTCCTACAAATAAACGTAAGGGACAACTTCCATTTTGTCATGGACTGTCACCTAGTGTTCATGTAGCACAAAATGAAAGGATGTATCGTCAATGGCATGTCAAGCTAGGGCATCCATTATCTAA
Organism: Diospyros lotus; assembly: GCF_014633365.1. Taxonomy (NCBI): domain Eukaryota; kingdom Viridiplantae; phylum Streptophyta; class Magnoliopsida; order Ericales; family Ebenaceae; genus Diospyros; species Diospyros lotus. The sequence continues at coordinate 53,698,340 of NC_068338.1, forward strand.
TGTACTGCATTTGATTCTTAATAAAATTCATCTTCCTCGTTCTCATTCAAATGTTTCCTTTTGTGATTTGTGTAAGATTGGAAAACTTAGTCAACTTTCTTTTGCTGATTGTCCAATTACAACAAAGAAACCTCTTGAATCAATTTACTTAGATTTGTGGGGTCCTTCTCCTACTTTGTTAATTGAAGGACATTGGTATTATATTATCTTTGTGGATGTCTATACAAGATATACACGGCTATACCTATACTCCTTGAAACTTAAATCAGATGCTCTGTCCACATTTATGACCTTTCATAAACTTGCTGAAGCTCAGTTCCAAACCAAACTAAAGGCCTTACAAACAAAAAATGGGGGAGAGTTTAAGGTGTTTTTACCCTATCTTCATAGCTGTGGCATACAATCATGTTTTACTTATCCTTATACTCACTAGCAAAATGATGTTGTTGAGAGGAAACATAGGCATATAGCAGAAATGAGGCTTACTTTGTTGTCTCATGCTAACATGCCATTACAATTTTGGGTTGAAGCTTTCCAAACAACTGTCCATATTATCAATTTGCTTCTCTCCTCTTCTCTCAAATTTAAAATACCTTTTGAACTGTCATGACCCAATAAGCATTAAAGGGGTAATATAGTAATATAGTAATATGATTACAATAATTGTTAGATATTTTAGCAATTAGTTAGAAGCATGGGGGTGGTTATGCAATCATATATGCCTATATAAAGTGCTACTGTAATCAGATGGGGATTATGCTTAAATGAAATTCTCATTTCTCTTTTTAGATTTCTCTCCAATCTCCTCGTTTATCTCTGCCAGTCTCTCTCGTTTCTCTCTAAATTCTTTCATTTTGTCCAATCTTCCCCTAATTCCCTCTGTTCTTGGACTTAGTTCTATTGGATCCTTCCGACTGTCAATTCAAACCCTAAGTAAACCCTAGGTACACGACAATTGGTATCAGAGCATCACTCCTTGGTCGTTTTCGTTGCTGATTAAGGTTCGTCAGATGTTGATGGCTACTATCCGATGCAGTTGATTCACGAAATCAGAAGGTGATTTCGGAAATCGGTAGCAACAAGGTAGGCTATAATATTGGGAGATAACCCAAGTGATTCCGATGAAGTGATCGAATGACGATTCGGTAAGCCCAACGAGTGCAACATGATCGATTACCAATGATCGCGATTAGATTTGGTGGTAGTTGATACATAGCGATCGATTACAGTGAACTCCACAGTTGGCGGGAAATTGTAGACTACTGATTCACAACAGGTGGTGCGATCAAAGTCTCCGTGATTGCGACTTCGATTTTGGCTTGAGCGGTGATTGGGCAAGAAGGAAGCGCCGGTTGGGGCACTCGTGAGTCTTCGTGATTGCGATTTCGATTCCAGCGAATTCTAGAGTTCCAAAAATTTTCAGGGCCTCAGTGTTGATTGGCAAGCACGATTAGTGACTCCAACCTGATTTGAGAAGGAGATAGTGGCGAATTGGAGGAGCGTGCATAGAGGTAGCTTGTAGAAACTGGTGGAACAGGCCAACGATTTTTGGTCGTGATTTTCAACAAGTTGGGTGAACTCTGGCCGTGATTTTTGGCAAGTTTTGTAACATCTAGTATCAAGCGATAAGAAAGATCGGATCAACTTACCCTGATAGGCCTACGCGAACTTTCCAGGGGTCACTCATCCTTGAGCTAGCTTAGCTCAAACACGTTTAACTCGGGAGTTCTTTATCCACATTCAGCCCAAAAAGGTATCCAGTTGGTGTTGTTTCTTTCCTTACTATCCTCGATATATATACTAGCTTCTCTAGAGTCCCTTCTTAGACCTGACGCTGGGCTATCGGGGTATTACATTCTCCCCCCTTGACCACATGACGTCCTCGTCATGTGATCTTACAACTGGTCCCAGATCTTATCTCATTTGGGGGTTGCCATCCTAGAAGCCTGTTAGGAGCCGCTCCTTGTTCAGCCCTCGCGCCCCAGGGCCACTCCCCGCCCTCATCGGACTGCCTTCTCCAAGGGTCAGCTCTGATACCACCTGTAACATCTCACATCGAGCGATAAGAAGGACTAGATCAATTTACCCTGATAGGCCTACATGAACTTTCCAGGGGTCACCCATCCTTAAGCTACCCTAGCTCAAGCACGCTTAATTCGGGAGTTTTTTATCCACATTCAGTCAAAAAGGTATCCAGTTGGTGTTGTTTCCTTCCTTATTATCCTCGATATATATACTAGTTTCCCTAGAGTCCCTTCTTGGGCGTGACCTTGGGCTCTTGGGATATTACACGAGCAAACTCTCTTATCTGATCCGTTGAAGCCGTGCCAGCTGATTTACGACGGTGACGGAGGCGGATTCATGTTGCTAAGCAAAGTCGTAGCATCATAGGCGGTTCTAGTGGTGAGTTCCGACGATTTGGGCAGAATTCTAGTGAATTAAGCGAATAGGATCTGGAGTCTGATTATTCTGTTGAATTGAGGCCATCATAGGCGAGTTTACAGTAGTTTCTTTGGTGATTGCTGACATAAGCGACCTTAGCATTGAGTTTGAGTTGAATTTGAAGGCAGGTGACTTATCTTGCTGAGAAATTGAAGGCTGCTGAGTGTTAAGAGGCAATCCTTTATCCTAGGTGCTTGCTGTGAAGCATATATTGAAGGGAGATGTGGGATTCAATGTACAAAACTTATACCCCTTGGTCTTCAAAGTGTATTGTTTGGGAGATGTTGACCATGGGGAGCAGTGCATACATGAAACATATGAGGTTGCAATTGCAGCAGAAGAATGCTGCATTTTCAGTTGGAGGTAGACATCATGAGGAGTTTGGCCAGAAGCCTCATGCATGGGAAAAGAAGTTTGAGAATGAGATCGACCACTTGGACAAGGAAACAAGAAATGTTGTACATGATACGAGCTAGGAATTTGACCGTATGTTACACAAGCAGTTGTAGGAGTTTGCGATGATACTAACTAAGAAGTATCATTATAGCTTTCTTGCTGAATTCTTTGATGATTATTACAGAAGTTTTAACAAAGAGGAATTCCTTAAAATGGACCTGTCGAAGGAGAAATCAAGATGGCGAGAAACGGATTCACTGCTTACCTCCAATGTGGAGCGGAAGAAGTAGACTGGTTTCAACGGAATTGACAAGGAAGGCAACTGTAAGGACAGTGCTAGCAGCAACAACAGAAATTTCGAGGGTTTGGGCTGGGGTGCTTGGACAAAAAGAGAATTAGATGAACACTTTGATTCCTTTGGAAAGGAGGTTGTTGATAAGGATGATCTAGATGATAGTCATGGAAGTCCAAAACAAGAGGTGCTTGAGGCATTCAATCAGTTGTTAGGAATGACAAGAGGCACCAAGGAATTTCTGGAATTGGAGAGGGATTTGGCTGCAATGATTGAGAAGTTAGAAGAAGAAATAATACCTCAGGATGCACCTATTGAAAGGTTGGAAGTGGAAAGTGGGGAAGTATTTGATGAAGTGACAGAGGAAGTCAAGGCTGACACATTACCCCTGAGGGGTAGTACATGGGCTCGAGGATTGGGTGGTATCTTGGATCAAAATTTGGCTATAAATCATGTGGGAGGTGAGGGTCTTGATGGAGGTCATGTTTCAGCCATTGGAGAATCTGTGGAACATTCTCATCCCTCCCAATGCAATCAATATGTCCGGACAAGAGGGGCAATTGCAAGGATGGACACGGAAACAACATTGGAGGAGAAAATTGTGGAAGATAAATTTGGTGTGTATGGCAATGATTAGGAAACAAGTCTGGAGAAGGAGTTTCTTGCTGTTGTAATTGTTCAAATTCCAGTTGGTGAGCTGGGCGATTTTTGGTTGGCGAAGAAGATTGAGTCCCTTATCTAACGTTATGAAGGTGTGTGGATTGGGTAAGGAATTTCAGTGACAATTGGTAACTGGTGGGAAGCTAAGGGAGATAGCTGAAGAAGTCAAAAGTTTAGTAGTGAGGAACAAAACTACAGTTGCTCTATTGGTTCTTGCTCCAACAGGCAAATCCAAGTTTCTGTCTACTGTATTGACGGAGGAACCAACTGCTGGAATTGGGGTCGCAACAACTTCTAGTTCTAATGCTCATAGGCAACCCTCGTCTGAGTATCCAAGACAAGTCTACAATTCGCCATTGCTGCATTTCCAGGATGTTGCTGGTAGGTTTGCAATAGAACATGGCAGTGGTCTGGATGGAAATGCAATAACTGTAGCTAAGGATACATGCTTACCTTACTTACTTGTATGGGATGGGGATGAACGATCAAAGGAAGTCACAAACACAGTTAATTCTTCCTTTAGACTCCAAGTTTCAAGTGTTAACCATATCAGGTCGAGTGTGGTTGATCATGTTCTTCAATGGAAGACTGAATTTGATTGGACAACTATAGAAGGAGGTGGTTGTATTGGGCTTGAATTCGATAAAGTTTCTCCTATGGAAGTTTTGGGGCAACTTAGGCTTGGGCTTGATCTTGGACACTTAAGAACGAGAAAGAAGAAGAGGCCTAGAAGGAGAAAGAAAAATCAGATAGAGAAGGCGGGAATTGGATGAAGCATTGGCTACTTGCTGCGAGTTCTTGGGGACAAGAACACTCTCGAGGAGGGGGGAATTGTCATGATCCAAAGAGCATTAAAGGGGTAATATAGTAATAGGCTTATGATAATTGTTAGGAGATATTTTAGCAATTAGTTAGAAGGATGGGGGTGGTTATGCAATCAGATATGCTTATATAAAGGGCTATTGTAATCTGATAGGGATTATGTTTGAATTGATTGAATGAATTTCTCATTTCTCTCTGTAGATTTCTCTCTAATCTCCCTCTTGTTTCTCTTTGCCACTCTCCCTCATTTCTCTCTAAATTCCCCCATTTCTGTCTAATCTTCTCCTAATTCCCTTTATTCTTGGACTTAGTTCTATTGAATTCTTCTGGCTGCCAATTCAAACCCTAGGTAAACCCTAGCACACGACATGAACTTCTCTATCACAAACAATCTAATTATCTGATGCTACAACTTTTTGGCTGTGCTTGCTTTCCTTACCTATGCCCTTATAACAAGCACAAATTTACCTTTCATTCAACCAAGTGCATTTTCATTGGGTATAGTCATGTACAAGCAGGTTATAAATGTTTGCATCCTTCTGGTCGAATTTATATCTCTTGACATGTGCAATTTAATCCAGATGAGTTTCCATTCGATCGCTTATTCTCTTCTCCTACTACTTCTTAGCCTTGTACAAATGGATTTTCAACTCTCTTTTTTGAGTCTCTTTCTATTCCTACTTCCTCTACAGTAGCACGACCCGTGTCTTCTTCCTTATCAAACATTGCTTCCTCACAATCCATAGATTCTTCCTCTATTAATTCTCCTACTACTATTGCCATTCCTCAGCTTTGTTCTAGACCTGCAGTTCATACCACTAAACATACAACTGTACCTTTTCCTTCTATTCATCCTATGCTTACTAGGTCCAAGGCCAAGCAGCTTCAGTTTACCTCTCCTCATGCCCTAACAAGTTCTCTAGTGCCTAGTTCTATTCATGAGGCATTTTTAGACTCATGATGGGTTAAGACTATGGAGGAAGAGTTCACAGCCTTGTAGCATAATCACACTTGGGATTTTGTTCCATTTTCTAAAGATATGAATCTCATTGGCTGCAGATGGGTGTATAGGAGTAAGTATAATTCTGATGGGATAATGCTTAAGCACAAGGCTAGGTTAGTAGCCAAGGGTCTTCTTCAAACACCGAGGGTTGATTATGCTGAGACTTCCAGTTCGGTTGTTAAGACTCCAACTATTTGAGTTTTATTCACCTTAGCTGTTACCTTTGGTTGGGACATACAACAAGTAAATGTTAATAATGCCTTTTTGAATGGAGATTTGATTGAGGAAGTTTATATGTCTCAGTCCGAGGGGTTTATTGATGCTCGATATCCCTCACGTGTATAAGCTAAGGAAATCACTCTATGGCCTTAAACAGGCGTCTCGAGCCTGGTACACTAAGTTGAGAGTTGCTTTGTAGACATGGGGATTTGTAAGGACTGTGTCTTATGCCTCACTGTTCATTAAACGTACTTCTCAGTTTGTGCTATTTGTATTAGTGTATGTTGATGATATGTTGGTCACCAGTTCTAATTCTACAGCTCTTGGGAGCTTTTATTCATGATTTGGACACAAATTTTGCTCTAAAAACTCTAGGATTTGTTCATTACTTTTTAGGGTTTGAAGCTTACAGAAATCACATTGGGATTTATCTTACATAGTCTAAATATGCTTTGGATTTGTTGAAGAAAACAGGTATGCAAGATTGTAAACCATGTGATACCCTTATGAATTATGTTGTGTCCTTAACTGATGAGGGTGATTCCTTTGACAACCCATCTCTATACCTTACCATCATTGGCTCCTTACAATATTTGACCTACACTAGGCCGGATATATCTTTTGTAGTCAATAAGTTAAGTTAATTTTTATCCTCTCCTAAACAGTAGCATTGGATAGCTTGTAAGAGATTGCTTAGGTATCTCTAGGGTACCCTTGGTTTGGGCCTATTTTTCTCACCAGCACCTATTGATTTACCATCGATTATATATACTGATGCAGATCATGTTGGTTATAAGGTTAGTAGGCGGTCTACTAGTGGTGTTTGTGTGTTTCTGTCATGATCCTAAGAGGTGAGCTAGGGTATGAAAGGAAGATCGAGAATGATAAGAGAAGAATTTGGGGAAGAGATCAGTTGAGAGGGAGAAATCAACAAGAAGATAAGGGAGGAGATCACCGAGAGAGAGAGAGAGAGAGGAGAAATATTAGAGAGAAAATAGAGTATTCAATTTATTTTTATCATATCCCCTTCCTACAGCTGAGGCAATATATATATAGTCTCACTTAGCTACCAAACAAAGCTCTCTAACCAACTAAGCTACAAGACAAAAAGGGAAAATAACAGAATAACAACACTCATGTGCTGTAACCGAATTACAAAAATCCCCCCTAACTGTAATTATAACTTAATTACAGCTTTGCCCCTATAATACCCAAGATTGTGACAATTTCCCCCCCCCCCTGAAATGTTTCTTGTCCCCAAGAAACTTATTACCACCTAGCCGTTGCTTCTTTATCCAATGCCCATCTTCACCCAACTGTTTCTTTTTCGCTTTTTCTTTTTCTTATCTTATTTTTCCCTTTTCTTTTGCCTTTTCTTTTCTTTCTCCTTAGCAACAACATCATTATGTCTTGCTGCCACACCAATTTCAGCCATCCACCTCTTCCTCAGTGCTGTTAAAAATGGTTCCAAATGTGCCGTCAGCCCTACAACCCCATCCTTTTCAATTATGGACAGAATTTCAATTCTCTCTGCAGGTAAAAACCTATACATTACCTCCAACTCTTCTTGCCGCAATGTTACCTTTGCTTTGTCTTGTGTGCCCGTGCCAATGACATACATGTGAGATGTTCCAAGCAAGGTGCCCGGTGCAATCCCTTGTTCCTTCTCCTCAAGTACTTGGTGAAGAGGCTTTTCTGGCTCTTTCTTCTACTGCTTCCAGAAATCAGTAGAATCAAGTGTCTCAGCATTAGTAAGAGTGCTTGAGAGACTGCCATTCTCCAATTCCTCTTCCTCACCCTCTTCTTCCATGTACTCCTTAGCCCTCTCCACCTTCTCGCTGCCCATTTTACCCCAGGCCAAAGAATCCTTAGTTTTTGGGAGGTTCAAAATAGGAGGAAGGATTCCAGCCCCAATATCTGTGTAGATCGAGGGTTCTTCAGTCAGATTTTCTTGATCCAATGCTATTCCATTTCCCACAAACTTCTGATCTGAAACACCCCCAAATCCTTCGACCCATGCATTAGCCAACGAGGGTAATGAGTTGGCATCTTCCTTGTCAATTTCGCCTAAACCGATATACTTCTTCTGCTCAACATTGGAGGTGAGCAATGAATCTATTTCCCGCCTCCTCAATTTCTCCTTCAACGGCTCTATTTTAGGGAATTCGTTTTTGTTAAAACTCCTGCGATAATCAGCGAAGTATTCAATGGGAAGTTGTAATGATACTTCTTGATTAGTATCTTCGCAAACTCTTGCAGCTTCTCACGGAACATATGGCCAAATTCCTTGCACTCTTCATCAATCCCACTTTTTTTTTTCCTTGTCCCTTTGGCTGATCTCCTTCTCAAAATCCTTTCCCCAAGTTTGATGCTTTTGGTCAACTGAAAATGCAGTCTTCTGTGGTTGCCATAGATGCTTCATTCCAACTGAAAATGAAGCATTATGTCTCATGTATGTACTGTCGTTCATGACTGATTTTTCACAAACCGTATACTTCGAAGTCCAAGTAGCAGGAGTTCTATACATGATGAATTCGTAAGCTATTCTGATCTAAATTAGAATTACCTCAACACAGTCAGCGATCATCGATTTTTCTAGCACAATGAGCCGCCTGCTGGTAATAGATCCAATTCCACCTCTGGCTTTCTTGCTGCAACAATCTCTTATACTCGCCATAAAGAGCCCCCGCTCTTCTTTACCTCCTTCAATTCGAATAAGGTTAACCAGAATTCAAGCCAGAATGTTTTCTCCTTTACTCACAGCCTAGACTTCAATTGAAATCACTGCCTGCAGAAAAGAACCTGAATCACAACTGCAGTAGCTGAAGTCTGCTAGTTCCGTCGCTGCTGTGAGAACAATTTTTTTTTTTTATCCCTTTAGAAACAGATCAGAACCAATTTGGCCACGTCACCTTTAATTATCAGCCGACACACACCTTCTCTTGTGTTGGAATCAATTCCGAGATTTACCTAGAAATTTCCTTGTTGCTTCTCTGTCTCCAATGCCTAATTCTCTGGAATTGTTGGAATTACACCAGAAGAATAAACCGAAGGCTAAGGAATTGCTCTAGGAGTCGTTGAAACATGTTTCTGATTGGCCTCCGAGATTCACTCGCTCCTTTTCCCCTTCAAATTCAAACGAGAGGTGATCAGAATTACTGTATCACCAAAGCCACTTGGCTTTGTTTCACTGCCACGATTGCTGGACTTTGCAACTTCTTGTGATATAATTGGCTCAGCTCAACCTCTTACAAATCGCCCGCTCTGTGACATCTTTCGATTCAGAATCACCTGGGTTGTTCGTCTCCTTTGATCAATTGTGATGCAATCAACGGAATTCTCTGGAATTGAGAATTGATGGCTGCAATAATATATGAATTGGCTACCAAATCTGTCAAATTGCTTCGCCCTTCTACTACGACCAAGAATTACTGCAATTCACGGCCAAGCATCACCTCTTGCTTCGCCTTCCAAGTTTGCATCGGAGGTTATCTGAATCACCTTATGGAATTGCACTCATTGTCTAATTCACCTTCAGTTTTGAGCTGAGTCGCCTTGCTCTTTCTCTCGGTTGAATCGTTTTTCGCCCTTCAATCTACTGCCGGCACTGTTTAATTCGTCGGACTCATCGAACCTTGCTCGGTCGATTTCACAGAGTCTTGTCCTCCTACTCTCAACTCACCTTCTTAATCGATTACAACAATTCACAACAACAATTCACCCTATTGTTCCACCTTCAATAGTCGCTCCGTCTCACCTTCAAAGTCGCAACAACCACGATCGATCAGCTGCTTCGTTCACATGCACGTCTTCCTTCTCGCTCAAAGTAATTCAAGATCGCGGGTGTAGTTGCTACCCAATCACCGACCACTGGAGTCGCCTCAAGCCCCACTGCCTCAATCGCGTACTTCCTTTAAACTCTCATGCCTGAGTCGCCCAACCAAATCGCGTCATCCATTCCAGTCACGACCTCCTGACTGTTCGCGTCAACCTCCAATGGACTCGAGATCGCCTCAGGACGTCCGCACTCTTCGTTCGCTACAGTCACAAACGCCTATTGGTCCGTGTCACCTTCAACAGACTGTCGCCTCTCATGAATGACCGTATGTTCGTGTTGCCTCCAATGTGCTCACCAGTTGACCCACCTTTGTTCGGCTGCCCAAACCGTCAACTCTGTTGCGATTAACAGAGGTCGCTGGCTCCGCTATGAATCGGCGACGGAAATTACAACCGACAAAAATCGACCAACTCACTTACAAGAACGATTGAATTTACAACCGAGGAACGATTGGCTTTGGTCGGAATCACCTTCCGATCCAAATGAGCAGCACACCACTAAGCCCCAATTGGATCCAGCTTCAAATCGGAGTTGCAATAGAATCACAGTCGAGGATGGTATTGCTCTGATACCAATTTGTCATGATCCTAGGAGGTGAGCTAGGGTATGAAAGGAAAATCGAGAATGATTAGAGAAGAATTTGGGGAAGAGATCAGTTGAGAGGGAGAAATCAACAAGAAGATAAGGGAGGAGATCAACGAGAGAGAGAGAGAGAGAGGAGAAATATTAGAGAGAAAATAGAGTATTCAATTCATTTTCATCATATCCCCTTCCTATAGCTGAGACAATATATATATAGTCTCACTTAGCTACCAAACAAAGCTCTCTAACCAACTAAGCTACAAGACAAAAAGGGAAAATAACAGAATAACATTACCCATGTGCTGTAACCGAATTACAAAAATACCCCCTAATTGTAATTGTAACTCAATTACAGCTTTGCCCCTATAATACCCAAGGTCGTGACAGTTTCTTGGGAATAATTTGATAGTTTGGAGTTTAATGAAGCAAACAGTGGTTGCTCGATTAGTTGGAGGGGCTGAATAGAGGGCTATGGCTCAAGGGGTGATTGAAATATTATGGCTGAAGTCTCTGTTTTTAGAGCTGGGGTATCAGTGTGGTCAAACACCAATAGTGTGGAGTGATAATATGGTTGTTAAAAGTATTGCTGAAAATTTAGTGTTTCATTCTCGCACTAAACATATTGAGATTGATGTACACTTTGTGCGAGAAAAGGTTGAAAATGGTGAGGTTGAAATTTGGTATGTGCCTACTTTACATCAGTTAGCTGACATCTTCGCTAAGGGATTGCCAAGGAGCAGGTTTCGGTATTTGTGTGATAGACTCAATCTAAAGGAACCTATTCAAGCAGCCTCAGCTTCTCAAGCGTTTACATAAAAGCAACTGGTTAGAAGGGAGTCTCAATTGAGGAGGAATGTGAAAGAAAATATTATATGAAGTTGTTGTTTCTAGCTGTTAATATTGTATTTGATGTGTTGTTCTTTAATTATGTTATTTTTGTTGCTGTATGGTGTAGTAGACAATCTTAGTCTTGCCCTAGCCTCTGCCCTAGCTTATGTTAGCCTTATTTTATGTTGTCTTTGGATCATTCTTATAATCGAGTAATATTTAGAACTTTTCTTCCTTTTCCGTTTGTGCCCTGGCCTCTACCCTAGCTTGTCAATCACAGTGGCATGACATTCATAATATCAATTAACTTCTAAAAGTTAGGTTGACAATACAAATCCTTGCAAAAGAACAATGTGACAAAATTTTACACTGGATGCCCTTCTTAACTAAGTTATGTGAAAAGCAAAAACAAGAGGTGTAAGTTCAAGTGTATCATCAATCATTAACCTCTTTCTGTGCTAAAGATTATGAAGGGGCTGATGATGGTAAGTTTTGGATCCTGAAAAGGCTACTTCATTCTGTGCCCATGTCTGTTATGTTTCATGTGGTTACTACTACCCATGTTTAATTTAATGCAATTTTGCTGGGCTTGTGTTTTTCTCCTGTTGTTGTTTTTTTCAAGTGGGAATTCCTTTTATTTTGAATGTCTTCTGGAGGCTGGTCTTTATCAATGTTTGACAAAGGATAATAAAATCATGCTGTGCAAAGTTTGGTTCTAGATCCATTTGAGTGATAAGTTGTGCATTTGTTTGTGGCTAGTGGAGGATTTGTTTTGGCTTAGCATTGGAGGTTTATAACTCACCTAGAATGCTAATCAGAAGTTTGAATTATGAGTTAGATGTGGGCAGTTGCTTGAAGTTTTAGAGGTTACTGCTACTTCCTTGAGGGGTGATAATGCCTGGATTCTGTGAATTCCAAGCAGTTTCACTCCTTTCACATCCTGTGTGCATGGTCATATAGTTGATTTTATTCATCCTTCACAATCTTCTCTTCCTCCTTTGAGAATTTGGCTTTCTTATCTATATTAAATTTGTCATGTTTCCTGCTTAATAAAATAAGGTAAGTAATGAGTATACTAGAAACTAAAGCCTCCGGGTAGCATGTGGAATAAATTGGATGGGGTTACTAAATTGTTCAAAGTTCGAATACAGAAATCTACTCTGAAATTGTGGCCTTTGTATTATAGTTGGCTATTTTTGGAGCATAGAGCTAGAGATAAATATCAAAACTTTTAATAGAAGAAGAAGCTTTTACTTGATAGCTAGAAGCAGCTGAGCATTAATTTTAGAGACAATAGGAATTTTTATGACAAGATAAAAAATCTGCATCTTATGTTTTTGACCAGATTAGAGATATCCTTGTAATCTGGTGCTTCAATAAGATTTTTGTTTTTCTAACAATTTCATGTATGCAATAGTAGCCATATTGAACAATTGATCAAATGGGGCCGCAAAGAACATTTCAGTGGAAGGTTCATATAACTTTTGACAGTTGAATGCTTGCTCGATACTGAATATGAGAAACTGAATTGATTTAGTTAGATTATTGCTTCACCAGGACCTCCTATTGCATGGGGTATGCACAAAGACCCTACTTTGGATAATGGTTATTCTTTTTTATAATTTTTTTGTTTGATCTTTTTACCTTCTTTTATAGTCTCCGGCACAACCTTAACCTAACGTAGTGCTGTAATAAGCAAACAAATTTAACCTAATGTAGTGCTGTAATAAGTTATCTTTAGTGGTAGACTTCAAGACTTTTAATAGTTTAGAAAATTGACCTTGTAATTTGATATGTAGGAATGGGGTTCTGACTTGGTCAAAGAGAGCGCTCTCAATGCAGCTACAGTGAGGTACACTGATTTCTTGTTAGCAACAGCCTCAGGGAAGATTGAAGGAGTAAAAGGTCCTGGAAAACTTGCTACTCCTTTTGAAAAGACAAAACTTGCAGCTTACACTTTAGGGGCCATGACACCTTGTATGAGGCTTTATGCCTTCATAGGGAAGGAGCTGCAGGCACTTCTTAATTCGAACAATGGCAGTCACCTATACAAAAAGTGGATTGACAATTATTCTTCTGAAAGTTTCCAGGTGTGTTCTGATATTGGGAATTCAGCATTTTTTTTTTTAAATTTTCCAACTGATATATTTCAATGATAACAGATTCTTCAATGAAAAAAATTTCATAATGGCATTCTTTACACACCAGCTCAATTTTCTTATTCTTTGAATTTAGGCATCTGCATTGCAAACAGAAGACTTGTTGGACAAATTGAGTGTTCCATTGACAGGAGAAGAGCTTGATGTCATTGAGAAACTTTATCATCAAGCCATGAAACTGGAGATAGATTTCTTCTGTGCTCAACCACTTGATCAACAAACAGTTGTTCCTCTGTCAAAAGGGCATAACCCTTCTGAACATCGTCTTATGATATTTTCTGATTTTGATTTGACATGCACTGTTGTTGATTCCTCAGCCATTTTGGCAGAGATTGCTATAGTAACTGCACCAAAATCTGATCAGGGTCAAGCAGAAAATCAAATTGTTCGAATGTCATCTGCTGACTTGAGGAACACGTGGGGAGTTCTTTCCAGGCAGTACACAGAAGAGTATGAACAATGCATTGAGAGTATTTTGCTGTCTGACAAAGGTCCAATACTCAAAATCTGTTTCTTGCCTGATATTCACTTCAAACAAATTAAGTTAGGAATATGTTATTGGAAAGAAAATGGCTAGGCTGCTAAGTAGTGCACAGCATTTGTGATCTTTGTGCCTTTGTCTTTGCAGTGGAGAAATTTGACTATGAAGCTCTGCGTAAAGCACTTCAGCAACTTTCAGATTTTGAAAAAAGGGCAAATGCTAGAGTGATTGAATCTGGAGTACTCAAAGGTCTGAATCTTGAAGATATAAAACGGGCTGGGGGACGTCTAATTCTCCATGATGGTTGTGTAGGTTTTTTTGAGAGCATCATAAAGAATGAAAATCTGAATGCAAACGTTCATGTACTTTCCTATTGTTGGTGTGGTGATCTAATTAGATCAGCTTTTTCATCAGGTATGCTCTCTACAATTGAAGTTATGGACAGACAACTTCAAAGTGTACATTTGGCTACTAAACACTTGTCAAGTTACTTGCTTTACTACCGTTCAATTCACTTATACATCCACCATCTGCTTGCAGTGGAGTCTGCTGATATTTTAACTTCACTAGCTTTGATTTCTAAATTAAGTTGAATGACACTCTCCTCTCAAGGACAATTCTCAAAAGCTTGTCTGACCTAGTTAGTTTTAGTGTGCCTCCAATTTGTTTTTGTCATCTTGGGTGAAATCGCCAAGTACAATACTTATTGTAAATGCTGCAGTCTTAGCATTTGTAGACAATATGGGGACATTATGATATCGTTAAGCATGTGTAATGCATTATGTTTGTGGATGGGAATGAAATCTCAGTGGCTTAACCTTTGCCTTTGATCTCTCAGGTTGTGATTCTTAAGAATGTACCAGGAATTGCATGGTGGTTTTGTGCCTTTTGGACCTTCCTTTTTAGCTTTTCTGTAATCTCTGCTTGTAATAGAGATGCTTCTTCTTCAAAGAGTGTTGACTTTCTTCACTTTCTTTTATAAAAAAATTGAGGGTGGTGGGGTTGAGGGTGAGCCTTGGCAACATGTCCAATCCCCAAATTTGGCAAAGGTTCGTGTGGGGATATTCAAGAATTGGAGAAGAATTTAGAGGGAGAGAGAAGATACAAGAAAGAGAGAGAGAGAGAGAGAGAGAAGATTTCATCTCATTCATCACATAATATCATATTCTCTAGCTGTGGCTTTATATATAGCCTCTAGCTAGAGTACAACCAACCGGAATGTACAACAGGTGAAGCATGGCTACTCCTGACTAACTAGTTACTATACTCACAGCATAAAGGAAACTACATTTACTATCATACCCTTAGGAATGTGACAAATACACCCCCGCCCCCCGAAATATTTCTTGTCCTCCAGAAATTACAAAAATTGGGCAACTCGGGGGAATTGTTTGAGAAGATCAAGCAGGTATCAAGTTGTGTGATCGGGGTTCAGATGACTCCATTGCACCAAGATTGTTGTGTTTCCATATTGTACTTGTTGGTTTCACCATGTCAACTAAGTGATGGAACACAACTATATCAATTATTTTCATTCACCACCATCTCAAGAAACTTCTCCATATGAAGATGGTGTTGAAACTTCATTTCATTATTACCCCGCCAGGGGATGTTATCCACTGTCTGTCCCAAACTTGGATAAAGGAGGAGTGTTGTGTTAGGTAGTCGACAACCAGCGTAAAACCTAGTCGGATCCAAATATGAATTCTAGACGAACTATCTATTGGGGCGTAACCCACATAGAAGTCTAGAATTCATGTAGCCGACCCCACATAGTGGGATAAAGGTTGGATATGTTGTTGTTGTTGTACTCTCTTCTCCGACACTGCTAGCAGTTCCACTTTTTTTGATGAATCTTCTTTCATAGGAGGAAGGCCCAAGCTGGTTAGCTCAATAGACTTTTTTAATAGTGAAACGTGAAAAACAGGGTGGATCATCACTCCTTCGTAGCTTGTATGCCACCTTCCCGACCTTGGCCATTATAGGAAATGGTGTATAATACTTGGGACTTAACTTCGATGTAGGTGTTGTAGAAAAAAGCTGTTGTTGAAATCTTTTGACCTTCAAATAAACCATATCTCCCACCTTGAAAGTTCTCTCACTCCTCCTATTTGCCATTTGCTTCATTCGGGCCTATGCTACTGTCAACTCCTTCTTTATCACCTTCAATGCTTCTTCCCTTTGCTGTAAATATTGGTGTTAAAATTAGGAGCACTAGGAACACTCAATCTTTGCCAATAACAGTCACACACACACACACACACACGATAAAACCCCAACAACAGAAATGGTAAATCAGAAATGTTAGGATTAGGAGCTCTTATATACTCAATCAATACTTCTAGTTTGCCAATTCTCTCAACACTCCTCACCCGAAATCAACCCACAACAAAAAATATAAACTGGAAATGTAAGAACATAATTCAACAAAGAAAGAATGAAAGAGATACAACCAAACCACACAATAGGCACACGATTTTATCCTGGTTCAGATTGCAATAAGCAATCCTACATCTAGCCTTAAGAACCCTCCAAGAGCAGCCTTCTTTGATTCAAAAAGAATGATCACAGTACATCAGTTGCACCCCCCGATTACAAGCCTTCTCTCAAGATTACAAAAGCTATCCTAAATCATAGCCTTTCCTCTCAGAAAGCTTTCTCGAGAAACAACTGAATTATGCGCCACTGATGTCTAACCCTCCTTCCCTATTTATAGAATATTAGGGTGACAATTCCTACGCTATTACAAGACTGGATATTACCGGCTTTACTCCCAACTTGACCGCTATTTACAAGTGAGTCCACCGCCTATCTCTGCTCTCTAAATTGCATAATAACCTATATAAAAAACACTGTTGTCGCTGCCTCAATACGCTGGACAAACTCTAATAACTCTCGACCATTGTCTTGAGTATGATCCATTTCATTCGTTGTCCATCAAAGTCTTGGCCTGCTCTTCCTTTTGGTTCCATCATGATATACTTGATCATCAAAATGAAACAAACATTAAGAATTTTCAAATGATGCTATAAATTTTGACAATGGAACACCCTTGGTTAACATTTCAGCTGCATTTTATACCTGCAACTTTTATTAGGATTGATTCCTCCTTCTCAAGGATTTCCGTAATGAATAAATTCCTAACATCAATATGATTGGTCTTTTCCATGGTGGGATTGAATCTAAGCCAGGTGGACTATCCATTGGCTATTTCAACTTTCTCTACTTAGACATTCTTTTAGGGTTCCAGCTGTACAACTTGCAACCTATAACTTTTTGTCTAAGTACACTCCACCATAAACCAAATCCATACTTAATGTTATTTCTTCATCCCAAAGGGTCCAACCTTTTTACACAGCATCACAACAATAGTGCACCTTACCCGGATCAGTCTTAACACTGCTAGACTTACTCCTAGCTCCCAAAACTGGCCTTTAGGCTTTACCATTGTCTTCCCATCTTATGTTTGCTTCAAAAACTCAAAAGGACTGTTCATCTCTTTTGTGCCTCTTCTCTCTATCAACTTAACAGAGTATGCTTAAGTTTGGGTAATCCTAGGCTGTCATAAGCTGTCCAATTCCTATTCCAACCTCTATGCCTTAGAATTTCCAGCTTCTCCTTTATCCTACACTCTCAAACACTGACCTAAGTTCTCAGCTACACCTTGAGAGTCCTCATGGACAAATTTCCAAAGAAGTTTCCTTACATTTCACTAGGCATACCATTGGAATACTCATAGCTTCCTCATGCACTCAATTTTAACCCTTGGACTTATCCTAAAGGGATCCGATTCCTTATACCTTCACCTTGGGAATTACTATCATTCATAGAGAGACTTTCTAAGAAATCAACCTTGCTTACCTTTCTCTCTGACCTCTAATCCCTTGGGCTACTCTATAAGATCATTTTTCCCTTAATTTTCACATGGATAATGGCTGTTAGAGATACCTATTCAACTCAAATTAAGCCTTCATGTGCTGCTTTAACCAATGGCTATTTGTCTAGCCTTTTTCCTAGACTTTTCCCCATTTCCAGCACCTTCCTTAATTCTCAAATACACTTTACAGCACTCCACCCCTTTAACCTAAGGGATCTTCCATTTAAGTCCAAGTTTCTTTTCTCCCCAAATTTACATGGCTCCATGCCATTCATTTGGACAAGAGTGCATCCCTCTTCTTATGCAAGAG
The DNA here is from genome assembly GCF_014633365.1 of Diospyros lotus. NCBI lineage: Eukaryota > Viridiplantae > Streptophyta > Magnoliopsida > Ericales > Ebenaceae > Diospyros > Diospyros lotus. The sequence goes on from NC_068338.1 coordinate 53,716,249, forward strand.
GTTCTATTTTTCAGCCTATTCCTTAGCACTCAAACCAAAGCATAAGTATCTTAAACCCAACTCTTTCCATATCTCACTGGTAACTCACTTGTGGTTTTATCTATTCCTCATCCTAGGCAACACTCTATACCTTCTACTCCCTTGCTCATTATCAGCTTGATGATTCTATTTCCCTTTCCTTGTTTAGTCTGGACTCTGATCAACAATGGCTACACCATACAAGATAACACTTGCACGCACCGTTTCCTCTCACTGTTCACAAGGACCCTCACTGCAAGAGCCAACACTATCTTAAACACTACCTTCCTCCCTCTCACAATCTAGCCCAAACTTACACAATGAATACGACCAATTTTTTTTCAGATTTCCCTATTGCTATACCCTGGTTCATGGGCTAGTTTCGGACATTCCCAAAAGGATTATACATGCTGTTTTATTTTTCCAGCATCCCAGATTCCATCCCTTGCCCTTAGCATCAGTTAATTTTATGTCCTATTGAGTTTTCCCACATAGGTAAAAACCCTAGCTCTAGAAGTCCTAGGCATACCTATTTTACAACTCCACAACACCTAACCCTTCACACCAGAAGCAATTCCAGCAAGATTATATTCAATTTTAGCAAACTCATATACGCTTGGGAATTCCTTAGGGACACACCATCTCCACTAGGTTCACTTCACCTAGCTCCACCATGAGACAAGGCCTAGATAGGTTCCCCTAGATCCTAGAAACTGATCTCTAATGGGCTTTTGACATATACAAGGTCTGTTTTTGGAGACTTCTACATTTGGTAACCTTACCAAACTACATGGTTCCTATTCCCTTATACTTGTAAACTTTTCCCTCCCCTAATATCCCTAGCCTAAGATACCTGTTCTTAGTCCTTGCTCAACATGTGAGCTATCCTCAACAAATGACACTGCCTAACTTATCCTAGGCTATCCTTAGTGGCTGCAGCTTATCCACATAAAAAATGCCAGCCTGCATCACATAAATTCCATTTTTGAGGGTTGCTTCCATCTCTATAAGAGATCCTTGTGTAACTTCTTAGGACTCCAATTCTCCTCTATAGGAGAAACCCTTTCTATCTAATTCTCCTAAGAAAATTAGGTTTATGATTAAACAGGGATATATTTTTACAGATTCTAATATTCTAGAACAGCTCCACCATGCATTCTAATTTCTCCCATCTCTAATTCCCTTGACCTTAATTTGTTGCCTAGACAAACCATTTCCCTCTCCACCATGTCTCTATGGGTAAATACCCATTTCCTATGAGAAGTGCATCCTAAACCTAGTGCCTATGCTACTTTTCCTGCATACCTAGAAAAAACTATAAAACATCCGCACTTTCATAGTCAAAACCACACATGGTGCTAGAACATTCTGGGCTAGTTCTTTCTTGAGATTCTTTATTTTTGGTTGGGCAATTTCTCTTGATGTGGCCTTCCTCATGATAGTGAAAGCATTTTATTTTTCTCTTGCCATTCTTAGATTTTGATCTATAGACCTTCCTCTTTGCTTAGGATCATTCCTATCTGGTCTAGATCCAATCGATAGAGCATCACCGGCAGCACTATTTCCCTCTAATTTCTGTTGCAACTCCTTAGAGTTCAGTGCTCTTATTACATCCTCTAAGGTCAATGTATCCCTACCATGTTTAAGGATATCTACAAAAGTTTCATATGACTTAGGTAAGGAATGTAATAACACAAGGGCTTTATCTTCATCATCATAGTTTACATCTATATTTTCTAAGTCAAGACACAACTTATTAAAATCATCTATGTGACTTTGCAATTTTTTCCCTTCTTGCATCTTAATGGTAAAAATTTTTGCCTTTAAGAACAGCCTACTAGATAGGAATTTTGTTATATACAAACTTTCTAACCTAAGCCATAATTCTGCCACAGTTTCCATCTTCGAAACCTCTCTAAGAACTCTGTCTCCTAAACTTAAGATTAGAGTATTATATGGCTTCTTAATAATTTCTTTCTTCTTTTCTTTAGAATAGACTTCTGGCATCTTTGACTCTCCATCGATAGCCTCTTCTAATCCTAGATTACCCTACAAAGCTCTCATTTTCATTTTCCAAAGTCCGAAATCATTAGACCCATCAAACTTCTCAATGTCATATCGGGCAGCAGAGGCCACGGAAGCCATGGCAAGGAGAAATCCTATAGATTTCTAGGGTTTTTGGCAATTTTTGAAAGAGTTCTTGGCTATGATACCAATCTGTTAGGATTAAGAGCGCTCTTAGATACTCAATCAGTACTTCTATTTTGCCAATTCTCTCAACACTCCTCACCCGAAATCAACCCACAACAGAAAATATAAACTGGAAATGTAAGAACATAATTCAACAAAGAAAGAATGAAAGAGATACAACCAAACCACACAATAGGCACATGATTTTATCCTGGTTCAGATTGCAATAAGCAATCCTACATCCAGCTTTAAGAACCCTCCAAGAGCAGCCTTCTTTGATTCTGAAAGAATGATCATAGTACATTAATTGCACCCCCCGATTACAAGCATTCTCTCAAGATTACAAAAGGTATTCTAAATCACAGCCTTTTCTCTCACAAACCTTTCTCGAGAAATAACTGAATTATGCGCCATTGATGTCTAACCCTCCTTCCCTATTTTATAGAATATTAGGGTGACAATTCCTATGCTATTACAAGACTAGATATACCAGTTTTACCCCCGACTTGACAACTATTTACAAGTGAGTCCACTGTCTATCTCTACTCTCTAAACTGCATAGTAACCTATATAAAAAACACTGTTGTTGCTGCCTCAATACTCTAGGCAAACTCTCTGAACCAAACTCAATACTCAATGCTTGGAGGTTAGTAACCTACTCTCTAATGGTCAAATTCTCTATCCTACTTTGGTTCATCTCCTCTTGTGTTTAGCAAAGGCCTAACTCCGTCATATCCAACTTATCCTCTAGTTGTTCTTGATTCTGTCGGAGACCCATCTCCAGAGCATCCAAATGAGTCTCTAGTTGCTTCATCCTCGTGCCTTTTGCCATCACTTAATTCACCTCACCTTCAATCACTTAGCTACCCAATTCCTCGGAACCGATCGGTTGAGATATATGATCGTAATGGCATAAGCTCTGATCACTTTTGCTTCAGGTAACTTCTAGTTCTCCAAATCCAGTTAGTGGATATTACCAATTGTGGTCTTGTTTAATTTCGATAGCTCGGAATTTGTTGCTCGCTGAGAGATCCCCAACCCAATGGTCGGAGATTGCCTGGCTCTGATCCCCATTGTCAAATCCCCAAATTTGACAAAGGTTCGTGTGGGAATGTTCAAGATTTGGAGAAGAATTTAGAGGGTGAGAGAAGATATGAGAGAGAGATAATAGAATGGAGAGAGAAGATTTTATCTCATTCATCACATAATATCATATTCTCTAGTTGTGGCTTTATATTGGCCTCCATCTGGAGTACAAGCAACCAGAATGTACAATCGGTGAAGCATGGGTACTCCTAACTAACTAGGTACTATCCTCACAGCATAAAGGAAATTACATTTACTATCCTACCCTTAGGAATGTGACACAACATTTAGGTTGCCCCATTATGATTTGAAAGTTATTGGTTCAAATTGTGGAAACAACCTCTTTGCAAAAAAGCAAGGTGAAGGCTATGTTAAACAAGGGCATCCATCCAATCCTCACAAAGTGTTTAGTGTTGTGCATTAAAAACACCCTTTTGGTGGTGGGGGTCCTCATGGGGTTTTGTTGGGAGAGCTTTGAGGGGTCAGTGAGGAAGGCTTTTCTAGGATTTTTGGGGAAGTTCAGCAGCTATGTAGGTTGGGAAATGGTGTAGTTGTTTGTCTTTGGAGAGTGGGGAGATGATAATCTCTGGGTGGGAGATCTGTGAAGCTATATTACTGGCGAGGGTGACTTGAAATGGGAGAGGGTACTTGGGCCTTGAATATCTTGGAGGCTGGTTATCAAGAAGTTTGTATAATATATCTAGCATCACACTAGCTGCTTTGCAGGAATTGATTTTGTGTAGAAGGGTTGCCATGATAGTAAGGTGTCTAATGACAAAGATGTCCAATTGAGATATGGGGATTGCAAACTGCTCTAGAACCATGATCTAGATCACACAATGCATTGGTACATTCACACACCAAATCAGGACATAGGTCAACTGTAATTTGGAGGAAGTAGGATTAAAGTCCGTGGGTGGGGGACTAGGTTCTGACATCAAAAGCAATTTGAAGTGTGGGATCCACAATTGAAGCTACTAGAAAATCAAAAAGTTACCAATTTGAAGCTAGTGTATCAAGATCAAAGTGATTCATGAACCAATCTAAAGCTAAGCTTTTAAAATTTCTATTGGTTACCCCATGGTGAAGTTTTGAGAGTGGGAGAAATAGCATCGATTTGAAACTCTTTTGTGTATATCCTCAGGCTTAATTCTCAACTGATAATACCCAAACCTTTTGATCTTCAATAACATTTGCTCCCTACAACTGATCAAATAATTATTTAATCCTTGGAGGAGGATACTTGTTATTTACTCTCTTTTTTTTTTTTCTGTAAATTCTTGTTATTTACTGTCACCTTGTTCAACTTTCGGTTGTCTATACACATTTTCAAACTGCCGTCTTTGTTCTTCACAAATAAAACCTGTGCAGCCCATGGTGACACGGTCAGTTTAATAAAGCCCTTGTCAATCAGATCTTGCAACTGTTCCCTTAATTAGCAGATCTCTGTTGGAGCCATATTTTATGGAGATGTTGAAATAGGGCTTGCCCCTGACAACAACTCTATAGAAACTTCTTTCCCAGTTAGGGGGTAGACTGGGTAGATCCCCTAGAAATATATCCAATTATTCTCTCACCATATCTCTCAAGTCTTTGAAAATTTGAAAATTTGTTCAAATACAAAAAATTTCTGAATAGAAAATGGAGATTTAGAAAATGTGGTTTTCCAAAATTGAACTAAACTTGGAAAACTACTAAAATGAGTTTTCTAAGTTTTCTTTGTTAATTTGGATATTTGGAAAACATGGTTTTTCAAAAAATTTCCACAAATCATTTTCATCTCCTTATCTAACACAAGTTAGACAAATTAAATTAAAATATCTTCTTTTTATTGGACATATGTTCTAATTTTCTAGAATGGAAATTAGTTTATGTATTTCTAACATTTGAACTCATTTTCCAAATTTTCTCTATAAAATGAAAACTAGAGATTTTATAGAAAAGTGGAGATAGAAAACTGGAACTCATTTTCCACAACTAAACAGCCCCTTTGGTGTTGAAAAGTTCCTTGAACTTTTCCCAAGTGATTCTGTAGACTTTTCTTGGAAAGTCTAATTCTATTAGTCACCACCTCTTCTAGTGTCACCACATTGCTACTTGATGTATTTCCTATATCTTATAATTTAAAATTTGGAAATACATTTTATTTACCATACATACATAGTTCCTCTTCCCACAAGTTACATACGATAACTATGCTTAGTTTTCAATGAAGGGACCCTCTGACAACCTCGGCTCATCTGGCCAATTTTCTCTCTTGGGAACCCACCCCATCGGACTCCTCTTAATCTTGGACTTATCACGAGGATCCACTCCCATCAAGTTTGCTATCATTCTTGTGGCTTTTGCCTTTGCTGTTAGGCGATACTCTTTAAGATCCTCGATAGCTCTCAATCTTGCCACTAGCTCATCAAAACTTGAGATATCTCTGAGCTCATGGTTCTTAATAACCACATTTGTCCATTCTTCATTCAGCTTCTTGATCAGAAACTTAATCTGCACATGATTCATGAAGGGTTGTGAAATTGGCTTTGAATCTTGTCTCCTAGGTTGTGGTGGATTTTCATTCATAATTTCAATGATCGCATCCAAGAAATCATTCACCCTTTCATTTTTCTTTTGAGTCTGTCCTTTCAAAATTTTTGCCCATTTCTGAACGGCTTCATGCTCCTCCTTCATGAATTGGTATACTACACGAGGCATCCTACCAATCACAAAATACCTCACATTAGTCATTTAAAAAATTTCTAAGTCCCATCTAACTATAATGCGCTCTAACACCAACCGTAACGCCTTGAGGCATTTCTAAGTAAAAATTCAGGGGAATTTTTTTTCCTCAAGTAATAAATCCAATTTCTTTCTTTAATAGAATATATGAACCCATACCTTGAACCTTGTTGAAGACTCGATGTGTTAGCCTAGCCTTCCTTTCCTTCCTTCCCTCTATATTTCCCTTCTTGTACTTCCCCTGTTTCCCTCTCTCTCTCTTTTGGTAGCAACTCTTCTAATTTGCAAGCATACATGTATATTTATACTCATTCAAGGCATCGACACGTCATTCCTTGAGAAGATGAGTCATCTTCCTTACGTGACACTTTCAGCTTTATTTGCTACGTGGTTGCCTCTTAATCTATTGAACGCTTATATCATCCATGTATTGCTGGTTTATGGCCAGCTCATGCTGCTCAGGTTAGTGGCTGCATTGCGTGTGCATTTGATTTTTACCTTATTTTACTCTCATGCTTTCACACTCGTATATTTATATTTATTATACTAAATCAATTTCCTTTCTTTATATAGGGTCCCCTTCCACTAACCTCACATTAATGCCACACACACGGATACATATATATAGACACTTATTTTAATATATGTCCCTCACATAGTCAAGGAAAAAACCCACCAGCTTGATTCTTTCTTTCCTTTTTTTCTAACCTAATTATATATATATCTGTACCACGGTACTCACCCTGCCATATCCCAATTTCTCATTATTGGATAACCTCTTCAATCCTTGAAAATAAATTTTCCATTTCATGTGCCAGGCGGCCTCACGATTCATACCCTAGAATTCGTGTCAATGGGCACTTCTCCAAAACCTGTCGAACTATATACCAGCAGACTCATTTTGATACAAGGATTCCAAATCTGTGGTCCGTTTCTTGAAATTCCATCATTTCCTCAGTTTAATATTATATTTACATGCTCTATTTTAGTATTTTTTGCATTTTCCTTAAAATTCAATTAAATAAATTAGAGAAAATGATACTAGAGGACCAGGTATTACAAGTAGCGTCTTTCCAATGGCTAAATCTCTGCCTCTTTAGTCTTCTCTTCATCTCTGTTCCTCTGTTTTTTAGCACACTGGACAGTTGGAACTGCACTTTTGTTGCCCTTCTTTCCTTACCTTTTCCTCATATTTCTAGCTCTTTTATTGTTTATTTCTTAGGTTTTTGTTCCCTTTTACTGTCAACCAAGGCACCTTATATAGCAAGGTCCTTCTCTCTATAACAATTAACAAACTGCCTAGCTTTTCCTTGTTACTCCTATTCCTTCTCCCTGTAGCAATTAACAGCCAGTCCTTTCAGAAGGATTCTGCTTCTAGAATGCACCTAGTCCCTCTTGCCCTCAGCTACACATGTGGTTCTTACCACAGCTCCCAGCTGAGCCAATCCCAGCTTCTTCACGCATTCCTTCAGGACCATCTTTCAGCTTCTAGAGTTGAGCTTCTCCTTCCAATGTGCTGTGAGCAGACTTATGACCCAAAGAGATGTCCATTTGTCTTAGATTCTGGTCCCATTTATCCTCTTTATATTACCTATCTTTTCAACAGAAAATGTGCAGCATTGTAGCTTAGAATTTGGCTTGCTCCTGGAAGGAAGTTCAGTTCTGAACTTTTAGTTGCAGCAGTCTTTCTTCAATTGGTTTTCTTTCTTCCATTTTTTTTAGTATTTTTGCATTTCTTTTGCTAAGTTAATTTTCTTTACTTCTTGGTCCTTTTTCATCCCCATAATACGTAGGATTAATCAGGTCCATTTTGGCGTTTCTGTTTGAATTGCATGCTGGAGAACTATTCAGACATTTTGGTAATTGGCAAGACCATAACCCTAATTGCAGATAGGTTCTATTCACCATCCTTGAAAAGTGATGTTGCTGGGACTGTGCCCTAGTGTTGTACTTGTCAATTACCTAAGGCGAAAAAGCAGAATGCCAGTTTTACACATCTTTATTAGTTCTGGACAAACCATGGAAAGATTTTAGCAATGGTTTCACCCTTGGTTTGCCTAAAATTGTTAGTGAATATGATTCCATCTTACTTGTGGTTGAGGGGTTTTCAAGATGGCTCATGTTATCCTTTGTAATAAAACAGTCAATGTTTTAAATGTTGTCAAGTTATTCTTTTGAGAAGTTGTTCGTTTTGGTGACTACCCACTATCATGTGTGAAGGGGTTGTCACTTGTCGTGTTTGTTGGTTATTTGGAGAACTCTTTGGAAACTATTTGGGGCTTTTCATACAAAAATTGAGGAAGCTAAGGTAGTTAATTGTCGTTTAGTCTCATAGGTGTATTGTGGGTGATAAACTGGTGAGTTGGGATGTAATTTTACCAAAATGTGGAGTTTGATTATAATAATTTGATCAGTTGGTTTACTGGAAAAAGCCCTTCCGAGATTCTTTTATGGTTTTCCTCCCTACCAACATATTTAGTTTATTTCATTACCCCAGTCAGTTTGAACGACCATATTTGTGCCTGGCAACCTGGCCCATTCTTTGGGTGAGATCCATCACCGTAAAATTTTCCAGCAGTGTTTTGGTCTTGTTACTTGGTGGCATCCCTTCCATCCAAACAAACTTAATGTCTTCCAAGAATGGTGTCCAAAGAATGAGCCTTAAATCTATTTTTGCAAATGCTCTATCCTAATTGTTCTACTTGAGCCTTAAATTCATTTTTGATAAACCTGGTCCCTGACAGAGAAAATACTAGTTGCAATATGTCACTATACTCTCCAAATCATTACCCATATGCCATATTGTTCTTTTATCTCTCTCTCTCTCTCTCATGCGCATGCACATGCACATTCAATGACTCTCATGTTGAACTGAGTCCCCTTTTTATATACATTTTATCCTAAAGTTCCATTTATGTGCAACTGCAAAATTAGAGAAGTAACTGGTGTTCTTTCCTTCGAGTCCAAGGTTTTATCTTCATCTATTCTTTCTCGTCTCCCCCAAATTCATGGGACTTGTTGAGTTTATAAAATTAGTGAACAATTCTTTTTTAGTTTGGGATTTTTATGATGCAATATATGAACTCCAGATTTTGAGCATAATTCTCCTATTTATATGAGGTATTTCTGTGATATTCCCTCTTTATGTGCTGTCATACTGATATCTCATTAGATGATGATGTTTTCTTTTTTGTTGTTGGGCAGGTGGTTTGAATGTTCTGAATGTACATTCAAATGAGTTTGTCTATGCTAGCTCTATATCTACGGGTGAAATTGTTAAAAAGGTTGAATCACCCATTGACAAGGTTCAGGCTTTTAGTGATATATTAAAAAGTTGCAGGAGTGAGAAAAAGAGCTTGACTGTTTACATTGGAGACTCAGTGGGTGATTTACTTTGTCTGCTTGAAGCAGATGTTGGAATCATTCTTGGATCTAGCAGAAGCTTGAGGCGAGTGGCTAGTCATTTTGGTATTTCGTTTGTTCCATTGTTCCCTGGCTTGGTCAAGAAGCAGAAAGAATTTGTTGAAGGAAGATCGCATGGTTGGAATGGGCTATCTGGCGTTCTCTATACAGTCTCTAGTTGGGCTGAAGTTCATGCTTTCATTTTGGGGCCATAAAATCCCTTTCTGATGTTCATGCACTCATCATATTAGTTAGGAAAGTGAAGAATATATGATAGAAGACAGATATACAACTTGGTGGCTAATTTTGTTGTGGGCCATGGATAAGATGTTTGCTCCTCTTTTTATCTAGTCTATGGGTCTTCTGTTCAGAGATGTAAATGCCATTCTTTTGACTGGTTGGCTATACTGGTACTTACAATTTTATAGTCTCTCTTTCTTTCACCACTAGTTCTATTGTTTCCTTATTATATTGACTTTTTGCCAAAACTTTCTTGCCAGGTGCTTGGAGGTTTCACAGTGCAGTCATCCTTAAATGAAGGGTGTCCTATCAGATCTTATATAGATTGTTATACTTGTGCTTTGGCAGGTTATTGCTGTTCGGTATTTTGTGGAATGGCAATTTAGAGAAGACAATATATGGATTTTCTGTTACATTGGTTCTGAAAGAGATAAGTTCCTGCCATTTCTTGATCTTTCAGCTTTCTCTGTGACAGTTTTTGGAATATGTGGTATAAATTGATCGAATTTGAGTAACTATTTTTAGGGTATTTTGAAGATAACTAATAATTTGAATTGTGAAAATTATTATAATCCGTGTAGAAACCTAGTAATCCTGACTGGAGCGCCCTATGTCTTCACTCTGGGTTTGGCTGCTCAAGAGATGTCATATTAAGTATAACCTTAATGCTACTAAATTGTGAAACCATAAGGTCAACCTGCTAATCAGAAAGATCCTCCTATTTCCATAATCATATTGGATTTCTGCAATTTGCATCCCAAGATACCAAACACTGCAAATGGTACTTGTCTTGGTCTATGTCCTAGTAATTTATTGTCCATTTTTGCGTTAAGCTATTGTTGTAAAGCTAACAAACAACTTTCTTCACAGTGTTTAACATTTAGGAAAATGACTTGGCTTTGTATTATCCTGCAAGTGGGATTAGGGGATCAAAATGTGAGGCATACATAAATCCCACAAAATAACCGAAAACAAAAAGGGAAAAAGAAAAACTATTTGGTGAAAGGTTATATTGTTTTTAACTAAATTGTGTTTGTCTTTCTTAGCAAAAAAAAAGGTGTCTTTGTGGACTGGTTATTTGGGGTTTAATTGTCTCCTAGAAGGAATAAAATTGTGTTTACCATAAAAATGAACAAAATGTTAACATTCCATAAGAAATCAACCTAAAAACACTGGTAGATTCTGAAACACTAACATTTTTTTCTGTAACAAATTTACCAAATTTCCCATTGCACAGAAAATCATGCAGAAAAGTTGACATACTCATGAGAATTATCCAGAATCCATTTCTATAATGGCCTTGATTGTTAAAAGAAAAAAGGTTGATAACAAATAAAATTAAATTTATTAGAGATTATGCGATAGGAGAGATGAAAAGGCTGTGATACAGTAAGCTGCTTGAGTTGCTTATTCTCCTTTTGCGCCTACCATTTCTTTGTAAGAATTATAAGGTGTACTCTTTTTATTGGTCTTTTCCCCCTTCTTTTGTTATCTCTGTCATCAAAAGCTTTCGCTTTTGCAAACTTTCCCCTTGTTGATTCTTTAGAGTTAAGAACTTTAGTTTATGAACTCAAACCATTCACAGACTTCTGTTGAGATCTAGCCTTGTTAAAGATGGAAACCTTTCTTTTTTTTGGTTTCCTTAAAGGAAATCCTAAATTTTGGAAACCTTTTGACCTTTGGTTGCAGCGAATTTAATGGGAAAATTACGGGCATTTAGAATGATATGCATTTATTATTGATAAATTTAATTTGTCGGATGTTGCTTAATCAACCTTTTGGTTTGGTTTTAGTTTACTTCCGGATTGCACGTGTATGCCCTTTATGTGAAGAGATACATAGAAGCAGCATATTCAAATTCTCAGTCAGCATAAATATATAAAACTTTGTTCAAGTCTTGAGTGTTTGTTTGCAAACCTTTGGATGCTTCCTGGTGTCTTGTTATTTCCAATTTCCGAATGTTTTCTGTATATGACTGGGCTGGAACAACAGCCTGGAGCAAAAATTGGATCCTTTATCCCATCTTTAGAAATAGTTCACTACCCAAATCTTTGATATTGAGCAGGAGCATCTTAAGAAAATGTGTGGCTTCAAGATTACTAATTTATTATTTTGTTTGACCTCTAATGACGCAGCAAGAAGAAAAGATTTCAAGCGAAATCTCTAAGAAATCAAAAGGAACTGGATTCCACCAGAAAGTTTAAAGAAATTTTCAGAATTCTATTAGAAAAACTGCCTCTAAAAGAAAAGAAAAAGAGTTTAAATACTACCCTGGTAACAAGCAATCATAATAGCAAAGCCTAACATGAAAAAAGACTAAAATAGACATAATCTAAAATAGAATTATGCTGTAATTACTGTTCTGTCCCTGTGCATTGTTCATTGTTACTGTTCACCATACTGTTCATTGCTACTGTTCCCGACATTGTTCTATATCAGTACCTTCCACCTCTGAGGAACTCAACCCCGAGTTATGTTCTGGATAGAGGGGTTCGGAATCTTCATGGTACTCATACAAGTCTGTTACATTGAAGGTACTAGAAATTTCCATGGAGGCTGGCAAATCAAGGATATAGGCATTGTTGTTAATTCGCTTAAGCACCTTGAAAGGACCATATTTTCGAGGCTTCAGCTTGTTGTAGGTACCAATGGGAAACCTCTATTTTCTTAAGAACACCATCATTGAATCGCCCTCTTAAAACTGTTTATTTCAACAGTGAGAAGCAACTGTTGTCTTATACTTTGCATTAGTCTTTTCTAGCTTTTGCTTTACCTCATCACGAATAGCAACCACTTCTTCAGCCAATTGTTCAGCAGCTTTATTCTTACTCTTACCCTTAGGTAGCTTTGCCAAATCAACAACATGATGGGGAACTTTGGTATACACGATAGCAAATGGAGATCTACCTGTAGCTGTGCGAACTGCACTGTTATACGCGAACTCAATTTGAGCTAATGCATAATCCCACTGTTTTGGTTTGTCTCCACACACACTTCGAATCATATTCCCAAGTGTACGATTTGTGACCTTTGTTTGTCCATCTGTTTGAGGATGGGCAGTGCTGCTTCTATTTAATTTCTTCCAAAACGATTTCCATAATGTAATCCAAAAGTGCCCCTGAAATTTCGTATCTCTGTCAGAAGTAATGGATTTGGGAACCCCATGCAAGCGAACAACCTCCCTGAAAAACAGTTTGGCTACATTCGAGGCATCAAAAGTTTTTCGACAAGCGATGAAGTGCACTATCTTGGAAAATCTATCGACTACCACAAATACTGAGTCAACTCATCTTTGAGTCCGTGGTAATCCCAACACAAAATCCATTGCAAGATCTTGCCATATGCCTTCCGGAACGAGAAGTGGCATGTACAATCCTATATTTTGGGCCTGACCCTTTGCCATTTGGCACGTATAACATTTTCGGACTATGTTGCCAACATCCCTCTTCAACTGAGGCCAGTAATATCGTTCCTCCAAAGTAGCTATGGTTTTGTCACGCCCCAAATGTCCGCTCAAACCTCCACCATGTAGGTCCTGAATCAACTTTTCACACAAGGAATAGGTAGGAATACAAAGCTGATTGCCCTTAAACAAATACCCTTGTTGATATGGAAATCTGCCATAGGCTCGTGATTCACACACTTGCTCCAAATCTGCCCAAAATCATCATCACCTCTATACAACTCCTTCAAGCATTCAAATCCCCCAATTTCCTGGGAAAGTGTGATTAATAGAGAGGCTCTTCGGCTGAGGGCATCGGCAACTTGATTCGAACTCCCAGATTTGTGTTCGAGCATAAAAGGAAATTTCTGTAGAAAAGCTACCCACCTAGCATGCATCTTATTGACATGCTTTTGGCTATTAATAAACTTTAAGGCTTGGTGATCAGTGAACAATACAAATTCTTTCTGCACAAGGTAGTGTTCCCATTGCTTATAGGCTCTCACAACTGCATAGAATTCTTGATCATAAGTGCTCCATTTCTGTTTGGCCTCACTCAATTTTTCAGAAAAGAAAGCTACAGGTCTATTTTCTTGAGAGAGTATTGCTCCAACACCTATGCCACTGGCATCACACCTTGTCAAAACTTGGCAAGGCTAGTACTGGGGCAGTGCACAATTTCTCCTTGATGAGGGCGAAGCTCTTATCTTGTTCCTCTCCCCAACTGAATCTTCTTTTCTTCAGACATTCAGTGAGTGGTGCCACTATGGTGTTGAAATGTTGTACAAATCGCCTATAGAAAGTGGCTAAGTCATGGAAGCTTCTCACATCGAACATTGATTTTGGAGTCGGCCAATCTCGGATTGCTTTTGTCTTCTCCTCATCCACGTGTATACCATCCTCACCAACCACATAGCCCAAGAATAGGAGTTTATTGGTGTAGAACGTGCACTTCTTCAGGTTGGTGTAAAGCTGATTTTCTTTCAACACGTCCAGGACTTGTCTCAAATGGGTGATATGCTCTCCTTTGTTCTTGCTATAAATGAGAATATCGTCGAAATACACAACAACAAAAGAGCCAATGAAAGGTCTAAGTACCTGGTTCATTAATCTCATGAAGGTGCTAGGAGCGTTGGTCAACCCAAAGGGCATTACCAACCATTCGTAGAGCCCATCCTTGCTTTTGAATGCAGTCTTCCACTCGTCCCGGGGCTTGATTCGAATTTGGTGGTAGCCGCTACGAAGGTCTATCTTTGTAAACATACTAGACCCCGAAAGTACATCCAGCATGTCTTCAAGTCATGGAATAGGGAACCTGTACTTCACAGTTATTTTATTGATGGCACAGCTATCAACACACATGTGCCAAGTCCCTCCTTTCTTAGGCACCAACAGAACGGGGACTACACATGGACTCATGCTCTCTTTGATAAACCCCTTGTTCAACAAGTCTTCAATCTGCTCTCTCAAAATTTCATTCTCCTTTGGACTCATTCTGTAGTGAGGCAAATTTGGAAGGCTTGCTCCTGGCATGAGGTCAATCTGGTGCTGGATATCTCACATAGGAGGCAATTCATTTGGGAGCTCGTCTGAAATCAAAACCTGAAAATCATTTAATATTTTCTGTACTTCAACTAGAATCATGTCTCCTTCCTTCCCAACCACCATAAGCCATTTTACCACTACTGGGTAGATGCAGTCAGAGTGCCTTGTAAAATTCACAATTTCTTGCTCGCTGCTTGTGAAACTTTTTGACCTTTGTTTGTTCGCACTTTTCGTCTGTTTGAGAGGAGCCATGGCGATCTTATAGTTGTCCCACATAAATAACACCACATTGTCACGTCCCCGGAAAGTAGAGTCAACATCAAACTGTCAAGGGCGACCCAAAAGAATATGGCATGCATCCATGTTAATGACATCACATATCAGCTCATCCTTATAACGTTTGCCAATGGAGAGCAGTACTTTACACATCTCAGTAACCTGAACAGAAGGTCCCCTCTTCACCCAACCAAGGGAATATGGATTGGGATGGTTTTCAGTTGGTAACTATAACATACTCACTAATTTCTTTGATACAAAGTTCTCACAGCTTCCATTATCTACAATCACTTTGCACACTTTATTCTTAATGGAACAAAGTGAACAGAATATGTTATGTCTCTGTCCCTCTTCTTTTGGTGACAAGAGGACTCATTGCAGTACCAAGTTTAGTCTCTCTAATCCTTCCTCAACTGCAAACTCTACTCCATCATCTTCACCTTCATCTGCCACCTCTTCTTCTACCTCTGAAAACTCCTCACGCTCTACCAAGTTAGCTTGTCTTTGTTCTGGATAGTTATTGGAGCGATGTCCAGACTTTTGACACCTGTAGCAAATATCAACTAAAGGCCTGGCATACGGATTCTCCCTTTGAGGTGGAACTCGCCCTACTCCTCTATTATCAAATTTGTTGCTGCCTCCTTTTGTATTAGCCTTGTTCTGGAAACTAGATGAGCTAGCAGTCGCTTTTCCTTTGTCAATAGCACTGTTTAGTGGTTGTTCAATAGGTGTGGCAGCCCTACGATAGTTGGTCGCCGCTCTCTCAACTCCAATCATCTCAGCCTTTAATGCCATGTTAATGGCTTCCTGTAAAGTCCAAAGATTCTGCAACCCAACTTTATCTTGTAAAGCAATTTTCAGTCCATTAATATACCTGGCTACTTTCTGATTTTCAGATTCGATCAAATTGTTGCGCTCAGCTAGTTTCATGAACTCGTGGGTGTAGTCCGACACTGATCGGTTGCCCTGTGTGCATCCCAAATACATGCGATATAAATCTGCTCATAATTAGCGGTTAAAAACCGATCCATCATAAGCTGTTTCATCTTTCTCCAGGTTCGAACTCTATTCTTTCCCAGTCTCTGGCGAGTTTTTTGCAACTGATTCCACCAAATAGCAGCGGCAGATTTCAAACGAAAATCATTAAGATGGACATCTGCCTTAATCCTATAGTCGTCACAAGTGCCTCGGTGTTGACGATTGTGGTATTGAGGCGGATTCTCAAAATCCTCTTCGGAATCTGATTCACTGTCTTCAACTACAGGCCGCTTATTGTTTCCTCGTTGTCTCTCAACATGGGCATTTATATCGCGGTGATTCCTTTGGTTAGGATGTTGCGGATTGCCAGTATTGGCTGGTGGAGGGTTTCCAACGTCATTTCCTCCGTTATTTCCAACAACCTGCAACAGCAATTGGCAAATCTCTCCAAGTTGTGTGGACAGATTGTCAATCCATTGGTTTTTGGCATTAATTTCAGCCTTCATGGCAGCAATTTCATCACCCATGGTCGATTTGATGGAGAAGGATAGCAGTCAATGATATGGAGACGGAGAAACCGTGCTCTGATACCACTTGACACAGCAAGAAAAAAAGATTTCAAGCGAAATCTCTAAGAAATCAAAAGGAACTGGATTCCACCAGAAAGTTTAAAGAAATTTTCAGAATTCTATTAGAAAAACTGCCTCTAAAAGAAAAGAAAAAGAGTTTAAATACTACCCTAGCAACAAGCAATCATAATAGCAAACCCTAACATGAAAAAAGACTAAAATAGACATAATCTAAAATAGAATTATGCTGTAATTACTGTTCCGTCCCTGTGCACTGTTCATCGCTACTGTTCCCGACACTGTTCTATATCATCTAAATATTTATTCTATGTTTTTATTTCATGGAACTTGGCATAAAATGGCTATTTTGACCGATGCATCTGAAATAAAGTTCACTATATATTAGTATAACTACAACTACATATGTTGCATGATTATGTGTGAGAGCAAACCGTATCTTTTGCAAGCTCCATGTGGCATGGTTATGTGAATTTTTTATCAGCTTGATTATCTCAGAATTTGACAGTCTGCCAATATTACATCACACATTTAACATTACAAAAATTGTTTTAGATGAAAAATATATGTTTACTTTAATGGAAAATCTTTAGATTTTGGAGGCAATTGTTTGAGAAAAATAGAAGTATTTCTAAAATTACTGATAAGGTTATGGAATTGACTCAGCTAGCCGTGAAGTAATCTTTTGTATGACCACTCAAATGAAAAGAGAATTAAGTGGCTATATTTGATGTTTGACCATAGGGTGATTTTGGAAAGGTGAATCAACAAGGCTTCACTAAGAAATGTGTCGTCGTTTTAAGTTGTAAAAATGAAATTTGAAATTTTGAATTTTGTCAAATTAATTTTAGGGTCGCTTTATTTACTCATTTATAGTAACAGTTTAATACACAGATATTTTAAGTACCTGCGCAGACCTTATAGTTTTGCAATGCAACTTAATATCAAGGGAACTGAATTCATGCTTATGGTTTGCATGAAAAATGGATGATTCTCTTACAGTTGAAGGGTAGATAAGGAATGATTCTTAATGGATTTAGTAAAAGAGCCAAAAGAAATTGACTTGTTCCGTGTGGTTTTTAATTTTTATAAAACATACATAGCCTCTTTTGTTCAAATATGTTCTGGGTCAAATTATCTGATAAACCACATGAACCGGTTAATCTAATAGAATACATGGAAGTTTATCTTCTGTTGAAATGGTAGGAGAGATATGTGTAGACTTTTTAACAGCATGGGGGTTGATATGTGATGTTCAAATGATGTATATAATGCAGTAGATATACCAAGCTTTATTTTATTATATGAATCTTGCCAAAATAGCTAAGATGATTAAACCTAATGTCATTTCTCAAGTTGAAGATGCAATTTTATAACTGAAAGTAGATTTTTTTAGCATTTTAGAAGTTGTTTATCCAGCAATTGTTGGGACTAACAGTTTTTTACAAATAACAACTATTAGTTTTTACAAATAATGTATTTTACTTGAAAAACTTCTTTACTCACACTTGGTGAATAATAATGGGAATAATCTTTTGAGTGTAATCAACAACTCCGACAGGACTCGGTATGGTTTGTATTCTTTCTATGTGGTTTGGTTAAATTTACACTCGATTTATGCATTTTTAAAATTTGTAAGTTTATAATATATTGGTTATGTTGCCAGCCAAAACCGTTAAGATAAAGCTTAAAATGTTTAACTTGTTACAGATGTGGAGCCAAAAAAATTTGGATTAGTAGTATTCAGAACAAGACTGCAATTATTTTTTTGTATGTTGTGTAACAATTGCTCATAATTTTTTGGCCTTTTGTAGTAGTATAAAGTTTATGACTTAACAAAATTTTATATTTTACCAATGTTATGCATTAGCAATTCATTTGACCATTGAGTTTACACTGACCTTTCTCAAGTTAAATTCTGATTCTGTTTTTATATCTTGTAGAAAAGATGAAATATTTAATTAAAATCTGTTGATATAAACATAATCATCTATTAAGGTAAGTTATTAATGTTAAACTTGTAATCAAAGAGATTGAAAAGGGATGCAGGACTATATATATGCTTATATTGTACACTTGAGGGATAATACAAACTGTTCATTTTATACATCTAACATGGTATCAAAGCACAAACCTTAACCTAACCCTAGTCGCCGCCACCGCCTTCAACTGACGCCATCATCGCCGGTCGCTTCGCCAGCCGTCGTCATCACTACAGGTCTCTTCGTCGGCCGCTGGTTTCATTGGTCATTTAGCTATCGCGGCTCTCCTTCTCCAGATCCGGCCATCTTTTTCCTGCCGCGCCCAGATCTCACCTTCGCCATCGCCGCGCCCGCGCCCTCACTGTCGTCGCGCCCGCACCCTCACCGTCGTCGCGCCTGTCCAGATCCAGCCATCTTCTTTCAGCCGCCTCTAGATCTCGCCCTCACTGTCACCGCCTCTATCCCAGTCATCTCTCCACCGCCTTTGCCGCGCCTGTCTAGATCCGGCCATTCTCAGGCAACGTCAACTTCGATGACAGCTTCAGCTTTTGTGCACCCAGATCTACCATTGCTCCATATCTGTTCTTTCTTCTCCTTGATCGTGTAATCCAATCTGCTCCAGATCTGCCCAGATCTGTCATTACTCCAGATCTGTCTTCCCTCTCTTTGGTTGTGTAATCCAATTTGCTCCAGATCTGCTGTTCTTTCTACATCATGGATTCATCTCCAGCTCACTCTTCATCCACAAGCCGCTCCACCATGTCCACACCCATGACCATTCCTCATTTTTTGGGCACACCGGTTATTGCAACGGAGAAATTGAGTGGACAAAATTATTCCGCTTGGTCATGTGTAGTTGAAATTTGGTTTCTTGGTCATGGTCTTGAGGATCATTTATCAAAGACTATTTCAACTGTTTCTGAGGGCAATCAACCTCTTTGGCGAAAAGTGGATGCCCAGTTATTGAGTTTATTGTGACCGACCATTGAGCCGACCTTGATGCCGATATTTCGACCTCTTCGAGAGTGTAGTGCCCTATGGACTCGGGCTCATGAGTTGTATACTAGTGACATCACTCGTATTTATGATGTGATTGGTGCTTTGTTCAATTTACGATAGATTGATTTGGATATGACCATATATTTGGGTAAGCTTCAAGAAACAATAGCAACAACGTGATCAAATGTTTGTTATCCTCTGTCTTCATGAAATTCGACCAGAGTTTGACTCAGTTAAGACACAGGTTCTCGGCAGTGCCTTTCTTCCTCCTCTGATAGAGGTATTTGCCAGACTACTTAGAGCCTCTTCTATTACTGTTGATCGTGGCATGTCCGTTCCTGGAGATCACTCCACCCTTGTTACGACCCCGATTGATCGTGGACGTGGTGGTGGTCGTCGTTCTCGGCCCTAGTGCTCCTATTGTAATCGCCTTGGTCACACTAGAGACACTTGTTATCGCCTACATGGTCGTCCACCTCACGCAGCCAGTACTGCCAACATGGTTATGGGCGTTTCAGAGGGTCAGGCATCCATCACACCCAGTGATTCCTCACCAGTGACTATCTCTGGGGGGGAGTATGCTCAGTTCCTTCAGTTTTGGGCAGTACAACAAGCTATTTCACCTGTCACATCCTTTGCTGACACTAGTAACCCTACTGCCTACTTTACTAAGTCTTCATCTTCTCTTGGCCCGTGGATCTTCGACTCCGGTGCCACCAATCACATGTCTGGTAATCGTTCTCTCCTATCTCATGTTCAAACTTCACAATCTCTACCTCATGTTACATTGGCTAATGGCTCTCAAGCCTCAGTCACGATATTGGTACCGTATTACCTCTTCCTACTTTACCATTATCATCTATTTTATATTTACCACAATGTACCTTTAATTTGCTCTCTGTCAGTCAACTCACTCGCAGTCTTAATTGTTCTATAACTTTTTTGTCTGATTATGTTCTTGTGCAGGATCAAAGGACTGGACGGACGATTGGCACGGGACTTGAGTCTCACGGTCTCTACTATCTGTCTCTCCCTGCTTCTTCAGTGGCGGGCACGACAACAACTTCCCCACTACAAGTCCTTTGTCGGTTGGGGCACCCATTTCTTCCCAATCTCAAGAAGATGGTTCCCAGTCTCTCTAGTATTTCTTCCTTAAGTGTGAGTCTTGTCAATTTGGGAAACATAGTCGTAGTTCTTTCCCAAGTAGAGTTAATAAACGTGCTAGTTTTCCTTTTTCAGTAGTCCATTCAGATGTATGGGGTCCCAGCTATGTTAGTTCACAAGACGTTTTTCGTTATTTTGCAACATTTATTGATGATTTCTCTCAGACTACATGGTTATATTTAATGAAAACGCGTTCAGAGTTACTTTCAATCTTCATTACATTTTGTGTTGAAATTAGAACACAGTTTAATTTGCTTATCCGTGCTCTTCGTAGTGATAATGCTCTTGAATATTTGTCTCTTCTATTTAGATCTTATATGGCATCCAATGGGATTCTTCACCAGACTTCATGTCCTGGAACACCACGACAAAATGGGGTAACT
Organism: Diospyros lotus; assembly: GCF_014633365.1. Classification (NCBI taxonomy): domain Eukaryota; kingdom Viridiplantae; phylum Streptophyta; class Magnoliopsida; order Ericales; family Ebenaceae; genus Diospyros; species Diospyros lotus. The sequence goes on from NC_068338.1 coordinate 53,737,268, forward strand.
GAACGCAAGAATCGTCATTTAATTGAGACAGCCCGCACGCTTCTTCTTCATATGCATATTCCACTTCAATACTGGAGTGATGCTGTCTTAACTGCATGTTACTTAATTAACCGCATGCCATCTTCTGTCCTTAATGACTAGATTTCTCATTCCATTCTTTTTCCTCGGGTTGACTTATATTCTCTTCCTCCTCGTATCTTTGGGAGCACGTGCTTTGTTCACCATCTTGCCCTAGGTCGTGATGAGTTATCCGCTCGTTCCATCAAATGTGTTTTTCTGGGTTATTCTTGCCTTCAAAAGGAGTATCATTGCTACTCTCCTCAATTAACTTGATATTTTGTTTCAACGGATGTTACCTTCTTTGAGTCATCTCCTTATTTCCCTTCTTCTTCTGCGATCTCCGATTCGGTGTCTGCTGGGTTACCTTTGCCTGTCCCTTCTCTTGACCTCACATCATCTCCATCTCCAACGTCTTCACAATCTCCACCATCCTTTGCCTCTCGCCTTGATCGCTCTGATCTTCAGGTCTATTAATGGCGTCCACATCTCGTGGCCCAACCAGCACTAAGTGTTGTCGCTAGTCCGCAGGAGCCGTCTCTTGACTCATCCCTGGCTCCAATTCGTTCTTCCTTCTCTGGTCCGTCGCCTTCGACTTTTGATCTTGACTTGCCTATTGCTCTTCGTAAAGGTACTCGCCATCCTATTTCCCATTTTGTTAGTTATGATTATTTGTCCCTTGGATATTCTACTTTTGTTTCTTCTTTATCTTCTGTTACACCTCCTAAATCTGTTCCCGAAGCTCTTTCCCATCCAAGGCGGCGAGCTGCTATGGTCGAAGAAATGTCTGCTTTACATTCCACTGGAACTTAGGACTTAGTACCTCTTCCCAAGGGTAAGTCTACTGTTGGTTGTCGCTGGGTTTACACTGTTAAAGTTGGCCCTTGTCACAACCCTGCTGGACGATAGCTGGGTTTACCGAAATTCTGCGAGGATTGCAAGGAGGAAGAAAGGAATTTGAGAAAGGATAGACAAGAGAGATAGAGAGAGAAAGAGACTGAAAGAAAATATTCTTGATTGTGTTTTTCATGCCTTTACACTGCACCGAGGGATCCTATATAAGGACGTTTGGGGAAATCATTCCCTGACAGTGGGCCCTCTCCCTTAACCATGTAACAGAATATTCTAACAACTTACTGCTCCTACTATGGCCTATTGCTACAGCTGGAGGGAACTTACATTAAGAAGCAAAAATTAAAAATCTATCCCAGTAACTACCTGCGCGACACTGCTCCCCTCTTGAGTGCTTCCTTGTCCTCAAGGAAGATTGATTAGGCTAACCGCGCGAGGAAATTTCTGAAGCAATTCAAGAAGGTATTCCCAAGTGTTTCCTTCCTTAGAACTCCCTTTCCATTTGACCAAGACTTGGATTAAGGGTACTCCTCCTTGCTGGATCACTCGTCTTCCGAGTATGGCTTCTGGTTCCATAGCTTGCTCACTTTCCTTAGGCAAAGGTGGTAGTGTGGCACTTGCTGGCTACCGCCCAATTGACCTCTTCAATAGCGACACATGAAATACAGGGTGGATGTGGGTGTCGGACGGTAATTGTAATCAATACGCCACCTTCCCCACCTTGTTAGTGATAGGGAAAGGCCCGAAGTACCTGGGGCTGAGTTTAGTAGCTTTCCCTTGTGTCAGTGATCTCAGTTGTGGCTGTTTCAATCTTAGATACACTTCATCCCCAGCCTCAAACTCCCTTTCCGTCCTCTTCCTGTGCGCGTACTGCTTCATACAATGCTGAGCGGAGGCCAGCTCTTGTTTTATTTGCCTTGTCACTTCTCTCTTTTTTTGTAAGTATTCTTCTACTGTGGCTGCGTCTTATCCTCCTCCTACTGCCGGTAGCACAGGTGGTTTGTAGCCGAACAGAGCTTCGAAGGGGGTTGTTTTAATAGCTGAATGTCGGGTGGTGTTATACCACCATTGTGCCAAGGACAACCACCTATGCCATTTCTTGGGTCGTAATAGGCATATGCACCTTAGATAAGTCTTGAGGCATTGATTCACCCTCTCGGTTTGGCCGTCCGTTTGGGGGTGGTAGGCCGTGGACAACCTTAGGTTCGTTCCCAGAGATTTCATCAATTCCTGCCAAAATAGGCTAGTGAACATGCTGTCCCTATCAGATACTATATTTTGAGGGACCCCATGCAGCTGGATCACACGATCTAGGAAAGCTCTCGCCACCTCCTGAGCCGTGTAAGGATGGGATAACTCGATGAAGTGGGCGAATTTCGTGAACCTATCCACCACCACCAGAACACTATCTTTCCCCTCTGATCCGAGTAAGCCATCCACGAAATCCATCGACACACTTGACCAAGCTTGATCCGGAATGGGGAGGGGTTGCAGCAGTCTGGGGTAAGGTACCCGCTCCGTTTTGCACCTTTTGCAAACATCACAACCCTTCACAAACTCCTTTACCTCTATCTTCATTCTTGGCCAGTAGAATATCCCTTTAACCCTTACATATGTATTATGTTCGCCGGAATAGCCTCCCAAAGGTGACTCATGCAAGGCCTGCATGATCTTCCTTTTTAGCTCAGCCTGGTTCCCGATCACTATTTGTCCCTGATACCTCAGCATTCCTTCTTTCAAAGTATACCCCTCCACCTCTTCTTGCTTCACAGTCAGTTTCTTTAGCAAGGCCGTGATCCTTGGGTCTCCTTGGGTCATTCCCATTTGTTGATCACTTCCTCGTACCACTGTGGAGTCACTACTGTGACTGCTGCAAGGCTTCCTTCTTCATGGCACCGGGATAGGGCATCCGCAACTATGTTTTCTTTCCCTTTTCTGTACTGTATCATGTAATCTAATTCCATGAGCTTAGCCATTCCCTTGCGTTGCAACTGCGTTTGAAGTCTTTGCTGCAAAAGGCATTTCAGACTTTCGTGGTCTGTTTTGATGATGAATCGCCCCCCTTCCAAGTAATGCCTCCATCAATCCACAGCCATTAGGACTGCCAAAAATTCCTTCTCATAGATGCTTAACCCATAATGTCTAGGACCTAACACCTGGCTTAGGAAGGCAATTGCTCTTCCTTCCTGTGCCATCACTGCCCCAATGCCAGTGCCACATGCATCGATTTCCAAGGTAAAAGGCTTCTCAAAATCTGGCAGCTTCAACTCAGGCACCCTGCTCATTGCCTCCTTCACCTCGTTAAATGTCGTTTCTGCCTTGGGGCCCCAATGAAATTCTCCCTTTTTCAGCAACTCCGTCAATGGTCAACTGATGACCCCATAGTTCTTAACAAACCGCCGGTAATAGCCTGTTAACCCAAGAAATCCCCTTAGGGCCCTCATAATTGTGGGCCTCGGCCAAGACACCATAGCTTCGATCTTCCTAAGATCAGTGCTCACCTTTCCCTCAGAGATTATGTGCCCCAAATACTCCACCTGCCCCTGACCAAACTCACATTTGGATTTCTTGATGAATAATTGGTGGAACCAGAGGATGTCTAGGGCGATTACAAGTGCAATAAGTGTTGTTCAAAGGTGGGGCTATAGATAAGGATGTCATCAAAGAAAACTAAGATGAATGTCTGCAAGTGGGTCTCGAAGATGCGGTTCATGAGTGATTGAAAGGTGGCTGGGGCGTTGGTAAGCCCAAATGGCATTACTAGAAATTCAAAGTGGCCATGGTGGGTTTTGAATGCAGTCTTAGGAGTATCCTCGAGTTTCATCCTAATTTGATGATAACCCAAACGTAAAATCAAGCTTGGAAGAAAACTTGGCATTGTGGAGTTCATCTAAAAGATCTTCCACTAAAGGTATGGGAAATTTATCCTTGATTGTGATGGAATTCAAGTGGCGGTAGTCTACACAAAATTGCCATGTTCCATCCTTTTTCACTAACAAAACAAGGGAAGCAAAGGGGCTTTGGCTTGGTTTGATAATGGATTGTTGGAGCATATCCCTAACCATCCTCTCAATCTCATTCTTTTGGATAGGTGGGTATCAGTAGGCTCGGATATTAACTGGTTCGGTGTTTGGCTTGAGGGTGATAGAGTGGTTAAACAGTCGGTTAGGAGGTAGGGATTGGTTCTACAAAGAGGTCCTCATACTTCACCAATAGTTCATCAAGTAAAGCCAAGTGTGTTACCTGATCAGGGGGCTCCTCCCAATTGCTGACTGTTAAGTAATACTGCCCCAACTCTCCTTGTTCCTCGGGTGCGTCTTCTGTGGGCACTATTGAAAAGAGTTGTGCCCATTGAACCCACTTACCCTTCATGACTCTCTTCAAAACCTTCCCAGACATCAACTTGCACACCCCAACTTCTTTCCCACTCCTGATGGTCATTCTCTTGCCCTCCTTCTCGAAAGACACTTCCATGCGGTTAAAATCAAAACTAATTGGGCTTACTTCTTTCATCCAATCCACCCCCAAGACCATATCGCAACCTCCCAGCTGCAGCAGTCTTAAATCGGTTACAAATTTCTCCCCTTGCATTTCCCACAAAAATCGATTGCAGGCTGAAGTACTCAACACCTTCTGGCCATTGGCCACTGTCACGCTTAAGGGTGGTGTTCCTGTCAGCTGGCAATTTAGCCTCCTTGCCATGTGCTCATCAATAAAACTGTGGGTACTCCCACTGTCGATCAAAATCATCAGAGTACTTCCCTTAGCCTGGCCTCCTACTTTGATAATTTTGTTATTGGCCACCCCCTTCAGGGCATGAATGGATATTTCTCCATTATCTTTCATGCCCCCGTCATCCCATCTATCTCTTCCTCCACCTCCTAGTCACTCCCTTCATTCCCTTCTAATAGCAGAATCTGCCTCTTGCAAGGCTGCCCCGGGTGGTACTTGTCCCCACACTGGAAGCATAGTCCTGCCATTCTTCTTTGCTCCCTCAACGGATCTCCAGGGGGTATTGCGCTTTGACCCACAACTCCTCTTACCCCGCTGGTACCCTTGCCTGCTTCCTGGTTAAAATACCTCCCTACCCCATTTTGGGTCCCTGCCACCATTCCCCTTGTCTGCTGCCTTTGCCTTTTTAACAAGGCCTCTACTGCCAACTCCTGTAGTCGAGCATCTTCCGATGCTTGAGCTACCGTCTAGGGTCTAAGCACTTTAATCATTGGCCTTAATTCATCATTGAGGCCACTTAAGTAACTTGATACAAAATAGGCTTCAGTGAGGTAGGGGTTGTATTGGATCATATAAGACCTCAGCTCCTCAAAGCGTTTCTGGTACATCTCTACACTTCCTGACTGTTTAAGCTTGTTGAACTCTTCCACAATGTCGGCCATACTTTTTTCTCCAAACCTTCCACATAGAGCCTCTGTGAACTCCCCCCATGTCGGGTTTCTCCTTAGCCGTATGAGTCCTTGATACCAAGCATCGACCTCCTCATTGAAGTAGGCTGCTACCAGTGACACCTTCTGCAGCTTTGGAATATTATGCCATTCAAACAGCCTTTCGCATTTCCTTATCCACCATCGTGGATTAATCCCTTCGAACATTGGAATGTCCATCTTAGGGAGAGGGAACCCTTGCGGATGATGGTTCACCGGGCCTGTTGGCCCTCTTCCCAGTATTCCTTCTTCTCGGACACCCTGGGTAAGCTCCTCCTCATGTATTTCCAGCTCCCGACCAGCTCTATCCCTTTGGGGAACAAGGTCTATCCCTTCTCTCGGAGGGAAGTCCGGTGCTAGCCTTATCGGTTGTTGTCAGCCTAACATGGCCATGTATTGCTACATTTGTGCAACTAGTTCCTCCCGTACCCGTGTAATGGACTCGTCCAACCTCCTTTCCATTCCATCCATGGCGCTCTCCACCCGGTGGTCCAGTGCCAGGATGGCCTCCTGATTCCGAGTCATACCCAACTCCAATTGCTCCATCTTACTTTGACATTCCGCCACGACCACCCCAGTTTGCTGCAACTGTGCTTCAAAGTTCTTCATACGCGTTCCCTCAGCCATCGATAGACCTTCTCACCCACTGACCAGAACAGTGCTCTGATACCAATATGTCACAACCTCGTTGGACGATAGCTGGGCTTACCGAAATTCCGTGAGGATTGCAAGGAGGAAGAAAGGAATTTGAGAGAGGATAGACGAGAGAGAGAGAGAGAAGGACTGAAAGAGAATATTCTTGCTTGTGTTTTTCATGCCTTTACACTGCACCGAGGGATCCTATATAAGGACATTTGGGGAAATCATTCCCTGACAGTGGGCCCTCTCCCTTAACCGTGTAACAGAATATTCTAACAACCTACTGCTCCTGCTATGGCCTACTGCTACAGCTAGAGGGAACTTACATTAAGAAGCAAAAATTAAAAATCTATCCCAGTAACTACCTGCGTGACAGCCCTGATGGCCGGATTGATCGTCTTAAGGCTCGCCTTGTTGCCAGAGGACACACTCAAGTTTTTGGTCTTGATTATGGCGATACATTCTCTCCTGTTGCTAAGATCTCCTATGTTCGCCTTTTCTTGTCCCTTGCTGCTATGTTTCATTGGCCTCTTCATCAACTGGACATAAAAAATGCCTTTTAAGGTGTATATGGAGCAACCTCCTGGCTTTGTTGCTCAAGGGGAGTCTGGACTGGTGTGTTGCATTCGAAAATCTTTATACAGTTTAAAATAGTCTTCTCGAGCTTGGTTTGGTCGATTTAGTTCAGCTATTCTTGAGTTTGGGTTAACTCAAAGTGAAACTGATCATTCTATTTTTTATCATTCCCAATCTGACCGCCACATTCTTCTAGTGGTGTATGTTGATAATATAATACTTATAAGGGATGATGATGTTGGTATCACTGGATTGAAGGCACATCTTCACCAACAATTTCAGATTAAGGATCTGGGTCCTTTGAGATATTTTTTGGGTATTGAGGTAGCTCGGTCAAAGCAAGGCATCTATATTTCTCAAATGAAGTATGCCTTGGATATGCTAGAAGAGACAAGATTGCTTGGATGTAAACCTATAGATACCCCTATGGATCCAAATATCAAGCTGTTATCGAGACAGGGGGAGTCTCTTTCTAATCCTAGGCGCTACCGTCGATTAGTTGGGAAACTTAATTATCTCACAGTCACTCATCCTGATATTTCATTTGCTGTGAGTATGGTAAGTCAATTCTTGGATTCACCTTGTGACAGTCACTGGGATGCAGTGATCCATATCCTTCGCTATATTAAGGCTACCCTTGGTCGAGGTATATTGTATCAAAATCATGGGCACAGTCAGATTGTGGGATATACGAATGTTGATTGGGCATGATCACCTAGTGACAAGAGATCCACATCTGGATACTGTGTATTTGTGGGTGGAAACCTAGTCTCTTGGAAAAGTAAGAAACAAACTGTTGTTGCCAGATCCAGTGCAGAGGCTGAATACAGGGCAATAGCCGTAACAACATGTGAGATAGTGTGGTTGAAACAATTAATTGAGAAGTTAGGAATTACGCAGGTTAAGCCTATGCAATTGGTTTGTGACAACCAAGTTGCAATGCATATTGCTTCTAATCCTGTGTTTCATGAGAGAACCAAACATATTGAAATCAATTGCCATTTTATTAGAGAAAAGGTGCTCTCTGAAAATGTAGTTACAACATATGTGGGTTCCAACGATCAACTGGTTGATTTACTCACCAAGTCACTTAGAGGGTCTCGTGTGAATTATATTTATACCAAGCTAGGCATGCTCAATATATATGCTCCAACTTGATGTAGAGTGTTAAATAAGATAAGTAAGCGGGTATTAGTGTATTTATCTTTAAGTAAATGTATGCATATATATGTTTATATTGTACACTTGAGGGATAATACAAACTGTTCATTTTATACATCTAACAAATAGGATAAGGTTTTATAGAGTGGGCCAATTCTTGTTGCGGTGACTTCATATTTAAAAATTATAGAGGTTTGAAGCTCCTCCTAAGAGACGCATAAAATAGAGAATATCCTGGCGTTCTTATGGTATATTAGCAGCCGTTCTTGTTATATGCATGTGAAAAATACAGTTTAAAATGAAATTTGTGTTAAATTTTGAATTATTCAATTACAAATGATCTTTTGTGCTAATTTATTTTGTAGAAGTTTAAAGGCATACAACAATGATAGTTGTTATTGATAATTATTTCTTTTGGAAGTAATTTATCTTGTAGACTGTTACAGTGTTTGTAAAGGGATTATTTGACTAGTTTAATCTAAACTTAGAATTAACATAAAGAAGGAAAGATTTAGTCAATGTGCATATATATATATATATATATATATTAGTACATGTGCATCATGATAACAGGTGTAATCAAAGTGGGCTGTTGGCTTATTTTCATATCCATCTATGCAATGGCATACATGCCCACACCATACAGCCTAAAGGGCAGTCCATAGAGAATCATGAAGTGAGAAAAACAACAGGCATATTATAATAGATGATGAACATGATTTAATGCTTACGGATATTTGAAATTTACATAGGTTGCTAAAGAGAGAGTGAGCCAAGTCCTTAAATATCTTATAAAAGTCAATAGCATTCAATTAGAGATGATTATCGGGATGAAGCAAAAAAAGAATTATCATGGACAATTTCATTTCAAGTATTTTAAAGATAAAAGTGGCCAATAAAGTAGAACATGTTGTCTTCTTCTATTTTGGATTTACAAAAAAACACAAGCAGAATTAAGAATTTACTTTCATGAGTTTACAGTTGTATAGATGGATGGATCGGTAGCCCTTTTTTTTAATGGAATAAGGACATCATTTATTTAGCAGTTCTTCTTATAGAATGTTACCACCCATTTGCTCTCTATGGAGGAAAGTGGAAGTAAATTTCATTCTTTTAACTTTTCTTTATGTTATATATGGTTTAGAACCGGTTGTTGGATGAGCGATTGGGGTTACTACTGAGCTTATTATGTAACTGTAGTTTTTTCATGCACTTGCCTTTGTACTTGTTTTTCTCCTCCTCGTTTCTTTGCTAAGTTATTCTGTTTTTCAAATGACTGGACACATATCTCCATTTCCTATTACACATGAATTGTTAGAACTGGTTGTAGGAATTTCCCTTGTAAGATCAATTCTCTTGGGGTAATATGCTTTAGGATTCTTATTATTGTTCGTCTTGCAGTCAGCTTATGAAATTAATATATTTAAACCTAAATTTATGTGTTGTATTGATCATTTGGTAAGGTATTTTGTGAGTTAGAGAATTGATCAACATGATCTAATGCTCCCTAACACCTTTGTTCACTATTGAAACAAAAACACACTCCATAAAACAACAGAGAATGCATAGAGAGAGTGGAATCTACATTGCTATATCGGTAAGACTCAAATGATGAGACCCCCAGGGCACAGGTCAAGTGATTGGGCCATGATAAGCTGGGATTCGCACCAGTAGGTCGTAGGTTCGATTCCTTGTCCCGCGCAGTGAGGCAAAACCTCCACCTACGATTTACCTTTTCTATCGAAATCGAGGGCACTAGTGGCGGGGGACTACGCAAGGGCGGTAATCCCAAGAATCAGATGATGAGTATCCAAGTTGCTTGTCTGATGAGACACGATGTAGAGAGGAGGGTTCTATTGCTAGCAAAGAACCATAAGGTGGTTGTAGTTACAAGTAGGAACAGTAATTGAAGGGAAGCTAAAAGTAACTAGGCATATTGTGGTGGCTGTCCATCTACTTTGAAACTTGACTTGAAATTCAGCATTACATTTGTTAAACTAAGACTTTGCAGGGATTAATGTATTTGGTAATGGCAAACTGAGCTCTTAATTTCTAATGTTCATACTGCCAAGTAATATACATTATGAGTGATGTCATCTCAGATTCATTTCTGGCTTCTAATTTCCATCTTCTGTGGCAATAACAACAACATATCCAGCTTTTATCCCACTATGTGGCAAATCTGAAGATATTTTCTTCCAAATGTTTGAGATTTCTATATGCACAAGAAATTTTAATGAATTCATGTGGAGACAATCACTTGGCTTCTTGTGTGTGTCACTTTCTTGTTGGAATGAAATTAAATACGTACCATGGGGGCTATATATGCTTTGGTGTTTGGGATGAAATGAGTTGTATCACATGGGATTAGCACTTAATGATTCCTCTCCTGCCATGATGATTTATGATTTATGAAATTAACTGCTGTCAAACTATGACTCTCTGCCAACCCTTAGCATATTTTCTTGGAATGTTGTCGTTACTACTTCTGTAGTGGTAATCTTTATTCTTTATCACACATTAAGATTGCACCAGCAATGAAGTTGGGAGTTAGTATCGCTCTTATATTGACCATGCAGGAAGTGTGGAATTGAATTAGGGTGGTGGCATATAAGAAGAAATTCATGTATCATTTTTCCTGTGAGGACCTTTTTTTTTTTTCTTTCAAAATGAATTTCTACAAGCCAATATGTTGTATTTGGTTATGGTTGTTATTTGCTTTTTCTTGTAAAATTGTTGCCTATGAAGAGAAACCTAGGCCGCATTGTCTCTTTAGTGGGTTTCTTCCTATTGTGGATGGTTTATTTTATTGTCGGGTATTGCTGGTTTGGCGTTGGACTTATGAACGGATTATCATGTAATTACTCTTTAATTTGTACATGAAAATTTCCATCTCTTTCTCTCTCTCTGGTGCAAAGCAATGGAAAGTCTGAGGGCTTTACAGCCCGATTGAAACCGGAAGAGCAGGAAGTGAAGTGCAACTACAGATTGGGACACTGTACTAGTAAGTTATGATAGCGAAAGGTAATTTATCATTAGAGACATATATCTCTGATGCATGTGTAGTCACTAATGACATATTTAGCCTGTCTTTGTATTTCAGTAGCCGCCTTGCCCACTTTGCTTGTGTCACACCTCCCACCTAAACCTCAGTCTTTTCTAACCCTTTTTTCCAGATCATTATCCTCTTTAACTGACTGGAATTCTATTTCTTGGTAGCCTTAAGACTTTTGCTTTATGCTGCTGGCTGCCAATTACCACGTTTTCCACTGCTTGCTTATCTTGTTCTTTATCCTATCCACTATTTTAGGTGTGAATTTGTTGAACTTTTTCTTGAGTTGACATCATTCCACTCACCCACACAACCAAATGGACTTATTTAGTCACTCTTTTAAGCTGTGCTAGTAACATATGGATATTTTATTAAGATTGTCTTTGATTGCATACATTTATTATTAAAAATATATAATTATTAATTATTTTTTATAAAAAATAATTAAATACTCTTAACTTTTTTTATAAAAAATTATGTATGGTACAAGCATTTAAAATTTCTTTTCATGAAATTTATTTTTTAAGGGGTGGGTTAGTTTTTGTTTTCTAGACAATATTACTTAGAATCATTTTGAGAGTCTATAGGGGATTGTTTTTGTACCCTTAATATGTAACAGCTTGAACTTGTTGCTCAATTCAAGCAAAAGATCCCCTGCTTTATGAGAGCTGGGAGAGTCATATTTACGTGTATTATAAATAACCTTACTATTATTATCGTCGGTACTCATCAATATCAGATAAATATCTAATCCCGTATATTATGTGAGAAACATTTGGTTCACTTGTATTTGTCAGTTGGGGTATTGTGATTCATTTGGGTCTTCTAGGCCCTAGCAAGAATAGGAGTTAGTTTATTGTGTGCTTATTTACCTAAAGAAAAAGAAAAAAAAAGGAAAGAAAAATCATAAGAATGTTGGCTTACAATTGAAGAATTGTGGAATGTTTGGTTATTTGCGTTGTGTTAGGTGTTAAAAGAAAATCTTTTGTTTGGTGGGAATTGTGATTTGGCGGGGGACCTCTGTCTGCCCACTACACCTAGGATTTAGAGACTAATAATATTATTATTCATGTAATTATGTTTATGATTTGGGTTTGGTTATTATTTTATCTCTATTTTGTGTAATTGATTATCCTAGGCGGCGGGTCCTGCTCGGGGTATATAAAGGCTACTACGTCTACTTGTAGAGTCAATAGATTTTAGTAATGATGCGAGTCGAGAATAATTTTAAATACTCCTTTTCCCTTTGTCATAGGGCAAGCCAGTTTTGTTCGATTCCTATTGGCTTATCTAAACCAATCTGAATAACTTTTTTATTGATTATTATTGGTAATAACATTATTCATTTTTTTTGTTTTAGCATGGTGGTATAGCTAGCAGGCAATAGCTTACCTAAGTCACTAAACTCAAAATTTGGATTTATTATATTTATTTAGAGTTTGGAGTGGGTGGTCTGTCTGTCAGTCTGTCTTACTTATAGATTAAAGGGAAACCCACCTTGGGAGTCAACACATAATTATACTGTCAGGTATGAAACAGACGATGGGCTTTGACTTGGGGGGTTAATTTTAATCGTTCCGTACATCAAACTTAGTTGCAAAATGAAATGAATGGTCATATAGTAACAACATTAGTTGGATAAACACTCACAATCCAACTTTTATATACACAAGCATGCATTAGGGCAGCAATATCCAAATGGATCTGCTCCATCCAATCACCTTTGATTCTTGACTTACGTACAGCACGTTAACCAAATATATCATCCACTATCCTCAATGGCCACTTGATTTCATCTAACTTTTAGTTCGTTTCTCTCACTATATCCTATTTCCCTTGGTATTATTCATCTACGTACTGTGTAAGATAAAAAGAGGGGGAAAAAACTCACCAAATAAGAAAAAGGAAAACAAGGAGGGGAGCTGTATTTATGTTTCATCAATTCTTTGCTTTTATTTTTGTGTAGCCAAAATGTATCCATAATTCTACCAGAAGACAATTTATGTCATTGTAGGGTTTTTTTTTCTTCTTTTTTTTTTTTGGTGAAATAATTTTATTTTTTTATAATTTTAAATATGTCCATAAACTTGTACTTTTTTCTAATGAAATCTTAAACTTTTTATAGTTATAAATATGTTTTTAAACTATGTAAAATTACTCATTTAAACATTTGATTACTAAATGATACACGTGTGTTGACGTGATAGTTTTGAATGTTTCTTTAGCTTTCTTCTCTCTTTAGTGTCTCCTCAATTTTCTTTTACTCTTTGAAAACACCTCACATCTCTCTCTGACATCTCTTTTAACTCATTTTCTAATCCAATCTGCCTATCTAGCCCAATTAAAAGAGACACAGCTGAAGAGAAAGGAGGGAGGAGGGAGTTAATGAATACATGAGCATATCATTTGCTAGTTAAGTGTCTAAATAAATAATTTTGTATAGTTTATAAGTATATTTAGAATTACAAAAAATTATGAACACAGATATATTTTTAACCTAAGTTTAGGAATATATTTAAAATTACAAAAAAATAAAATTTTATAATAAAAAATACAAAAATTCATAAGCATAAATATGGTTTTGGCCTAATAATACGTTATGCTTGGCTAAAAACATATTTATGTCTATGACTTCTTACGGGTTTTTTTTAAATTTTAAATTTTTTATGATTTTAAATGTATTCTTGAATTTTAATTAAAAGCATATTTATACTCAAGACACATTTATATTATTTTTTTTGAAAATTTTTATATTTTTTATAGTTTTAAATTTATCTTGAATTATATAAAATCACTCATTTAAATATTTGAAATATGTTTCTATTCACTTGTTGATTAAGTATTTAAATGAGTAATTTTAAAAAGTTTAAAAGCACATTTAAAATTATAAAAAGTTTAAGATTTAAAAAAAAAAAACTTAAAAGTTTAGGGATATAAATATATTTTTAATTAAAATTTAAAAAAAAAAACTAAAAAAATCAGAGACTCGTATTATGCACCTTTTGTTTTTATCCTGCATGCTATTTGGTTAAAGTAGAATGGTGTGATGTGCTTTTTTTTCTTTTATATTTTCTTTTTATGGGAGAAGGGTCACTTTTGACGAAGATGAACAATGAAAATCTGGGCCACCATTAGTAGTAGGTCACAAAGTGTCCTTAATGTGTTAAAACCACCACTTTACCGAACTAAGTTAGGAATTAAAATGGACTAATATATATATATCATGATTTTATTAAAATTATTCAATTGTTAAAATAATTTATACTAATGATTCTTAAATTAGATAAAAAAAAATTGCTATTTATTTAAACGTTTAGAGTGACATCCATATATATTTATATTAATATATTACGTTACACATCAACATTACCCAAATCAAATTAATTATTGTCGTATTAATTGCTCGAATATATAACAATTATTTAAGAACATCATTTTCCATTCGGATGTCACTCAAATCCACACATCTCCGTCCACGCGTCCTAGCAAAAGCATCTGGTAGGACCCACATTTATATTTCCATCATGTTGGAGCTTTCTTTCTTTCTTTCTTTCTTTCTCCTTTGCTTTTGTTTTTTTGTTTTTTTTTTTTTTTTTTTTTTTGGGGGGGGGGGGTTGGGAGGGGGGTGGTCTGCGGCAGTTGACCCACATTTTCACATGCTCTACCCTAAAACCCCACTGTTTTCTACCCAAAAAAAAGGGCCTCTCTCTGCTTGCTTAAAATTATTCAGATATTCCTACCACTAACATTGTATCCTACTAAAGATTAAAATTAATAAGTTGAAAAATTTAATAATAACAGTAAAATTTTCTCTTTATGATGAGAGGAAGACAAATACATTAATGGGATATAAACGAATGGTAAATTTTTTTTATTTTTCTATTGTTAAATGTGATATTTTGCCGCCCCAACCTTACTCTTTACCCCCTGTCAATGCCTAAGAACTAAGAAACCCAAAATACCAATATAAATAAATGTACACAGCTAGGAACCAGAATGCTCCATCTCTCTCACTCCCTCTCTCTCTCTCTTTGCTGTTGCTGTTGCTGATATAAAGATTCTATGGGTTTGGAGAAACGATTGTTGGTAGAAAACTGTGAGCGTGTGTCAAAGTTTGAAGGTTGTTGTTCAGCTATGGAGGAAAGAGATGGTTGCAGCAGCAGCAGCCGCCAATATGGCCAGAGAATACAACTAATATTTCAGCCAAAGGGATGAGTTGAAGATTTGGGAAACCCCTAGGCAAGTCTGATGCTTGGCTTATAAATTTCCACTTCCACCTAACACTCGTTGTTTTTGCTTCTTTTCAAAGTCGTCTCCGATACACACACGACACGGGATTTCTCTCACTTTGTAAAGGATTGGGAGAGAGGGTCGTCTATTTACCGGTATGCAACCTTCCTGATCTCTTGTCGCTTTCCAAAGAGCTAGCTATAGCTAGTCAAGGCTGTTATTTGCTAAGAGAAAAATAAACTCAATATTTAACCCCTAGAAAGAAAGAAAGATGAGAATTCCCGGGGGGGGGGGGAGGCTTCTTCCCATATATGTTGTGTTGTTTGTTGTTGTTCTTCTTTTTGTTTTCTCACATCATCTGTCGTCTCTGATTCAAGATCAAACGTTTGTTGAAACTGATCTTCATCTATATATATATATAGCTTTAGTTTTGTTGGGTTGGTTGGGTGTTTATGGATTTGATTCTTGGAATGAATGGTAATGCTCAAACTCTACTTCGAAAATATATATATATATATATGAATCTTAATTTCATGCCATCGTTGAATTCAATTGAAAGATGCATCAATGATGTCTTCTTGCAGTTGCAGGTCACAAATTCATCAGTTTTTCTTGGCGAAATTCCCGGGAAACAAGCAAACAACAAACTCGGTATATATATATATATATATAAATGCGTGCATCAAAAACATGCTGCAAAATGCACCAAAGATCTGAACAAATTAAATTTCACAACTTTAGTGTTATATATATACACTTAACCGCAGCTCGATGCTATGACTGCTAATCATCTCAATCCGGGAAGCATGCATCTTAAATTCCGCTCAAAACCCACCAGATGATGGAGAATACAGTCCAATTTAATTATCACGCTTGTTTTTCCTAATCTTTTTCCACTTGGCTGATAGTGTTTTTCTCATCATTATTATTTAATCAAACAATTAATATGAACTAAATCTTCGTAACAATGCTAAGATTGTTCATTTGTTGTTACTTTATTTCTCATCACCTAATTAATTAATTAATTTTATGGTACAAAATCACAAATTTAATAAAATACCAGGTTCAAGATCACACACACACTTGTAAACGGGTGGGTCCTCCTCGGGTGCATTAATTAAAATAATATTAGATATACGATGCCCTCAGGTGCAAATTGGCAATCTGTTGCCCATCTCACCAACTGTTGGTGCCAAATGTATATAATAGCTTTTGTGTTCTTTAAGAGAAGTATTATGAGTTGTCAATGGCCACTCGTTAATTAGGATGAGGATGAAGATGAAAGGATAATGATTAGGAAATATAATGGCTTTTATTTATTTATGTGATAGTTTAATATATCACATTTTTAATTAATTTAATAAATATTAAATATTAACACCTGAGTTGTCTTGACCTTTTTTTCTTTCTTTACTTTATTATTATTAAACCTGAGCTACCCTCTACAATTTCACGTGTCTCTATTAGTGAAAAGCCACCGGTCTCCATACTGTGATAATTTCTTCCTAATCTAATCATATCTCAAATACTATCTTTAACAAGCAGATTTTTCTTGAATTTGAGCTAATTATGTCTTAAAAATTAGATTGGGCTTTAATTATACAGCAACTGGCCGACGAATGGAATGAGGAAGAATACGGCCCAAAATAAGAATGGGCCCAACCCGGGACCCATAAGACTTTTTTTTCTTAAGCCTCAATGGCCCCAAATATTTTAGTCCCATATATCATAACTCAGCCCCCCTAATCCTATACAAAATAAAATGTATGAGATATGATTAACAAGATTTTGAAAGGAAGATCGATAAATAAATACTGCTACAAAGAGTAATGTTTTGAAACTGTACCATCTATCGAACTGCAAATGAAAGTGTGCCCAGAGTTAATGGTCGGACTGGGATTGAATAAAGATTTATTTTTATTATATAAATAAGTACATAATAGTTTTTTTAAGAAATTATTTAGCAATTATACTACAATCAACCATTACTAAAGAGGTAAAAAATACAATTACTAGGATAATTCTTCACTAAAACACGACTTGAGTGACTCTTATGAATGTCAAACCACCCGAAAAAGAATTTGAATAAACTATAACTATGCAGGTGAATCAAATGCTTCACACACTTTTTCAACTTGAAACTAGCTAGGGCAATGGACATTAACAGAACAGAAGGTTTAAATGAATAATAACAACAAAAAGAAGATAAATGGGATTCCCCGTATTTGTTGAATGATGATAGGCATGTGGGGGCACCATGGCATTGAATATTTATATATATATATATATCATGAAATGGGTTTTGAAAGCCATCAAGGGCAGGCTGAGGCTGTCTCTTCCAATAATTTGGATATATGCCAAGTGGAAGCCGCCCCTGCACATGGCCACATATATAGCCATTTCTTTTCCCATTCAATTTTATGTATTATAATGTGTGTGTGTGTGTGTTACTTGCTCTATCTGTCTCTAAATAATTGTTTAAAAATTGCACCTTTGATTAGGAGCTTTAAAAGCTGAAAATTCCAGAATGGCCATATGGGTGCATGTGAGCACCTTCCAAATTGCAGTGTTTGTTATTTTGCAGGAATATTGGCCTTTCATTGGTGACTACCTACACTCAATGATTAACACTCTCATGGAGAAAGCTCCTACTTGTCTGTTGTTTCTCTATGATCCTTTTGACACCCTGTGGGATGGACCTACAGAATAATCCATGCCCTTCTTTCCTTTTTTTTAATAAATTATATTCTAAGCCTCTAAACTCTTATAAACTAAATGTCATGAATGCCCCTACAGCATATATTTAACAACTCTTAATTAATCTGTTATAACTTTTAAACACACAGGAATAATTAGTTTCAAACGTGGACAATGTATTTTACCTTCTTTTTTTTCTATCTTCTTCAAATAATTGTTGACACTTTCAACTATGAAGGTTCTGAAACAATCAACTAGATTGGGATAATTGCCCTTTTGTTCTAATAACACAAGTCCAAATCCTCCTATAATTCACCTAGAAGTAAGCTCTTTTTTCTTAAAGCAATTGATGATTTCACATTATATAATTGATCCAAATATATGTTTATTATAAGTAGATTAAATAATTTTCACCATCTTCCAAATATCAGTATTGAAAAATGTTCAATGCTCAAAGTAGTGTGAATATGTATCTTTATGGGATCATCGGTCTAGACAAGATAACTAAAATAGTGAAATCTAAATGAGTATTATTCCTCATTACAAAATAAATGCATAAATCCAACAACAATTTTACGTTAATTATGTTCCTAGATTCTTATTTACTGACCATCAATATATAATCATGGAGTTGGAATGGGTTGACCTAAACATGAATCAAATATTGCTAGAAAGTACAAGACATGTCAGCATTCACTTAGAACACATTCCTTCCATGTTTTGGTGTCTGGTAGATTCTCAATTAGTCCGAATCTTTACAGTCATTAGATGCTGAACTCCTAGCTGGTTCACTTCCCCAAACCTCACGGACACTCACTAATTTAATCAAAAACTCTCTCTGATCAATCGATTCCATTAATAATCATTGTTCATTAATCATACATCCATCATAACGAAGTTATTAACCAACCATCCATCTCTTCGCTCTTCCGTGTCATATAACACCATCTTTCCTGCCATCTCGGCTTTCTTCCAAGAATGGCTGCCAGGTAGTGTGAGAGCACCAAATCCCAGCCGAGAAAGAGGCCAAAATGCAGAAGCAGCTGCTCTTCCTGTGCTTTTGCATTGGCCTCTCTCTTGTTTATGCAAACGATGAAGCTTCAGTTTTGCTATCAATGAAGAATGATCTGGTTGACCCTTTGCACAAACTCAAAGACTGGAAAACTATAGCCACTAATGATTATTACCACTGCAACTGGACTGGAGTTTTCTGCAACTCCAATGGCATCGTCGAGAAGCTTGACCTCTCCAGCATGAATCTCAGCGGCCGTATCTCTGATCACATACAAAGCTTGAATGCCCTTGTTTATCTCGACCTTTCGTGTAACGGGTTCTCCTCATCCTTGCCAAAATCATTCTCCAATCTTACTTTTCTCAGGAGCATTGACCTCAGCCAGAACAACTTCGTTGGCAGCTTTCCGGAGGGGCTGGGGGGCGCTTCCGGGTTGAGATCAGTCAACGCTTCCAGCAACAATTTCTCGGGTTTCCTACCTGAGAATCTTGGCAGTGCAACTTTGCTCGAAAGCCTGGATTTTCGCGGGAGCTTCTTCGAGGGTTCGATTCCATCTTCTTTCAGGAACTTGCAGAAACTGAAGTTTCTCGGCCTTTCAGGAAATAATTTTACCGGAAGAATTCCAGTAGAGCTTGGCCAACTTTCGTCGCTGGAGACCATCATTCTTGGGTACAATGAGTTTGAAGGCCCTATCCCGGCTGAACTTGGCAATCTCACCAACCTTCAGTACCTTGACTTGGCAGTTGGCAGCCTCAGTGGCCAGATTCCTAAAGAACTCGGCAGGCTGAAGAAACTGACAACTGTTTACTTGTATCAGAACAATTTTGAAGGGAAGATTCCACCGGAAATTGGAAACATCACTTCGCTTGTGTACTTGGATGTCTCTGATAATAAAATTTCCGGTGAGATCCCAGATGAAATTGGCCGGCTAAATCAGCTGCAGCTACTAAATTTGATGTGCAATCAGCTGAATGGCTCAATTCCAAGCAAGCTTGGTGAGTTATCCAAACTAGAGGTTCTTGAGCTATGGCAGAATTCATTGACTGGTCCGTTGCCGGAAAATCTTGGCCAGAACTCCCCATTGCGGTGGCTGGACGTGTCGTCTAATTCATTGACAGGTGAGATTCCGCCAGGGTTGTGTGATTCTGGCAATCTCACTAAACTAATTCTTTTCAACAATTCATTTTCCGGTCCAATCCCCACAGGTCTCTCAACTTGTTCTTCACTTGTCCGGGTTAGGGTCCAAAACAATCTTATTTCTGGGACAATTCCAACTGGCCTCGGAAATCTGCCAAAATTGCAGAGGCTAGAATTGGCTAGCAACAATCTAACCAGTAGAATTCCGGATGATCTAGCTCTCTCTACTTCACTTTCTTTCATAGATGTCTCATGGAACCGCCTTGAATCATCCCTCCCTCCAACGATTCTATCCATTCCCAGTCTCCAAAACTTTATTGCTTCTAACAACAATTTGAGAGGCAATATTCCAGACCAATTCCAGGACTGCCCATCCCTTTCTGTGCTCGATCTGTCGAGCAACCATTTCTCTGGAAAAATCCCACAGAGCATTGCTTCATGCCAAAAGCTAGTGAGTCTGAATCTTCGGAACAACCAGTTCACTGGGGAAATCCCAAGACCAATAGCCACGATGCCCACATTGGCTATTCTGGATCTATCGAACAATTCTCTTACAGGAAGCATACCAGAGAATTTTGGAAGCTCTCCTGCCCTGGAAATGCTCAACCTGTCTTACAACAAGCTCGAGGGACCAGTTCCGAACACCGGTATGCTAATGACAATTAACCCAAATGATCTTACAGGCAATGCAGGTCTTTGTGGTGGCATTCTTCCACCATGTTCTCAAATTCCCACAAGAACGTCATCTCTGAGGAAAGCTCACGTCAAACACATAGTCGTTGGATTTGTCATTGGAATTTCGGTGATTCTAGCTCTTGGAATGGCAGTTCTTTTGGGGAGAACCCTTTACAGAAGATGGTACTTGTGCAGCAGCTTCTTCACAGATTGGTATAAATGGAGCACTTCAGAGTGGCCATGGAGGCTGATAGCATTCCAGAGGCTCAGTTTCACAAGTGCTGACATACTAGCCTGCATAAAGGAATCAAACATCCTTGGGATGGGTGCATCGGGGATCGTTTACAGGGCTGAGATCCAGCGGCCACATGCAGTTGTCGCAGTGAAGAAGCTATGGAGATCAACAGAGGCAGATACTGAAACTGGAGATGACCTGTTTGGAGAGGTTAATCTACTGGGGAGACTCCGGCATAGGAACATAGTTAGGCTGTTGGGGTACCTTCAGAATCAGAATGATGTGATGATGGTTTACGAGTACATGCCAAACGGCAACCTGGGGCAGGCCTTGCATGGCAAGCAGGCTGGGAAAATGTTGGTGGATTGGGTTTCTAGGTATAACATAGCTGTAGGGATTGCACAGGGGCTGGCTTACCTTCACCACGACTGCCACCCACCAGTCATCCACCGTGATGTCAAGTCGAACAACATTCTTCTTGATGCCAACTTTGAAGCCAGGATTGCAGATTTTGGCTTGGCCAGGACCATGCTGAGGAAGAATGAAACAGTTTCAATGGTGGCTGGGTCATATGGATATATAGCACCGGGTAACTAAGTTCCTGCCTTCATTAATTCGCTCTATAAATGGCTCTGTACGACAGTCATAGAATTCATTCCAAGCAATATAAAATTTATTGTTCTGAGTTCCTTGTTTCATCTGACATGCAGAATACGGATACACATTGAAGGTGGATGAGAAGAGCGACATATACAGTTTTGGGGTGGTGCTGCTGGAGCTTATTACAGGCAAATTTCCATTAGACCCAGGATTCGGGCAGTTTACTGATATTGTGGAATGGGTTCAAGGCAAGATGAGGAGCAACAGATCATTGGAAGAAGCTTTGGACCCCAACACTGCAGGGCAATGCAAGCATGTGCAAGAAGAGATGCTTCTTGTCCTCAGAATTGCTCTGCTCTGCACAGCCAAGAACCCGAAGGAAAGGCCTTCAATGAGGGATATCACAACAATGCTTGGAGAAGCAAAGCCCAGAAGGAAAAGCACTTGCCACAATGGAGCACAGAACCCAGTGAACAACAAGCCAATCTTCAGTAATTCTCCTGTCATTGGCCTCTTATAAGAATAGTTGTTTTGCTCATGACATTATTCACTGTAATTGCTCTTTCAAGTGAATTTTTCTTCTCTCTCTCTTTTTGAACTTTCCTTGGTTAGATCTGACCCAAAAGACCTCAGGTTTTGGCACCAAGAGGTAAGTGAGCAAGGCTTAAATGATTTTACTGTTAGTTTCCCTCAAAGGATGATTTATTGACGATAAATGCCATACAAGTAGCAGATATAGTCAGAATTGTTCCCAAAATAACATAGTACCTTTGAATTTATCACTTTTGAACATTTAAAACTTAGATTTATCAAAAGAATTTGGAACTCTCATAATCAAATCATTGATTATGCCAATTATGTGATCAAACTAAAGATGTCCTAAATTTAAGCAGTCACACATCCAAAAAGACATGAACACAATATATGGGGGAAACTTTCCAACAAGGATGGACATGTGAAGAATTACATTTTCACCTCCATGACAAGAGAACAAATCCACTAAACCAAAATGATACCCAAAGAAAATTCCCTTATCTAAAGAAATGTCTTTTTACTCTCTTTTCTTGCTATGCCCAAAATTCACCGTCTCCCATGAATTGCCAGTGCACCATCACCTTGCAGTCTTTGCACCTTAAATGACCCCTTTAGCAAGGTTGTTAAACTCAAAATGAGAATTCATAAAATCAAATCGTAAAATTTTAGCAACAATTAAAAACACCTTTTAATACATGTAAATATATATTTATAATGACATAATTTTATAAAAAATAAATTAATATAATTTAATAACATGATTATTACAACCTTATTCCTTATTGATGAAATACATTTACCTATTTCAAAATAACTTCATCTATTAATTTCAAAAATACTAAATAATATAAAAATTTTAAATATTAAGTCCATCATTTATCCATCCAAAATCAAAATTCCAAATATTAGTTCATATAACATAAATTCTCATAAGTCATAAGTCATAACCTAATATTAATAAAAACAACATACATTGTTAAACTTTTACATTACAAGCACAAAATACAAAGTAAAATAAATCATTAATAGAAATATTTAAATCTTCATCCAAGCTATGACCACTTCCATCATCATCAGCATCTTCAAAATCAGTGTCATCTTCTAATTCACAATCACTAATATTATAAAAAATATCATTACCACCTAATTTTAAACCTCCTAAAGGCTTTGATGGTTCTTCATCATCATTGTTGTCATGGTCATGCACTACATTATCTTCACCAATTTCTTCACTTTCACCACTTTCCATCCTTGTTGCACCATCAAGAATATCTAACCTACTACCATTGGAGGAAAAAACGAGGCTAGATTCCTCTGTTATCCATTCATCATCTGAGGATAGCTCATCAACGCCAAATGATACTTCATCTTTTATGAATTGTTTATTTCTCAACTTTAAATTATACATTACAAAAACCAAGTCATTCATCTTCTTTTGATGCAAACGATTTCTTCGCTTTGTGTGAACCTAAATCATAATTTATAAAGTTATCACAAATCAATTGTTAGTTTGGCATTACAAACATGGTGTTCAAAATTTAAAGCATAACTAAAATAAGGACTAAATATATTTTGCTTACCATATCAAATGCACTCCAATTTCGTTCACATCCAAAAGAGCTACATATCAAGCTCAGCACACGAATAGCAAACTTTTGCAATTCAGGACATTCATCTCCATAGGAGTCTCACCACTTTGCTGGAGCATTTTTATCCCTTACAAGCTTAGCAGCTTCAAAGCCAAATAATCCTTTTGCATCCTTAAATAACTCAATTTGCATATCTATTTTGCACCTTTCATCTGAATCTTTAACCATTCTTTCAATGCATTTATATAGTCCAATTTTTATTTCTGCTCTAACTTTAAAATTTGGACTATAATGATAATAAGGGTTCAAGTAATATGCTACAGCATGTAATGGCCTATGCAATTGAAGTTCCCATCTTTCATCAACAATTTCCAAAATTGGCTCAAAGCTACATAAAACTAAATAAATAGGTGTATATAAAAAAATGTAAGTATTGTAAAACGATTAAACCATATAGTTAGTAACTTACTTTTTTTTTACATTGTCAAAATTAGCTTTAATCTTCTCTCTAGCACGATCCATCTACTCATAAAGGAAGCCCATAGCTTGTTTCTCATTTGAATCAACCAATTGAATAACTTTTATCAAGGGAAATGCTGCCTTCAGACAATAAATAATGTTTTTCCAAAATCTGGTATCTAATACCGTTTGTTGAACTCACTTCCCATCTTGTTGAGAGACAAACCTGCTAAACTCCCATGACTTTGAAGTGAACATTGTCATCAAGGCACCTAAAGTCAAATATGTAGTTGCAAAGCAAGTAACAGTTGGTCTTATCAAGTCTCTTCCTTTTGTAAAATGTCTTAACATAAAAATGAGAAGAGTTTTTGAATAGATGTAGGTTGATATCCTCCTAGCTTTTATAATGGTTGTAACATGAACTTTGATGTTCTTTTCAAAATCTTCCAATATCAAGTCAATACAGTGGGCAGCACATGGAGTCCAATACAACCCTTTCATTTTCTCCATTGGCATCTCACCTACAACTTTATAATTTGCAGTATTATCAATTACAACTTGCACCACATTCTCTTCTCCAACTTTCTCCACTATCATATCGAACATCTCAAATACTTTGTCAGCAGTTTTAGAATCAAATGTATCAATTGAGGTCAAAAAAATTGTTCCCTTTGGGCTATTTACTAAGAAACTGCAAATTAAACGGCTCTTTTTATCAGTCCATCCATTTGACATAATTGAGCAACCTGTTTTTTTCCATTCAACTTTAAACTCCTCAAACAATTCCATGGTGCGACTTACTTCTTTTTTCAAATATTTCACTCTAATCTCATGATAGGAAAGAGGTTTAAGTCCACATCCATATTTGTCTACCAATTCAAGCATCTTTGTAAACCCAGGATGTCTTACATAATTAAATGGAACAGCACATGCATAAAAAAATCTAGCAATATGTTGACAACATTCTTCTTTTAATTCTCTTTTCAACATCTGATTAATGGTTGTTGGAGTACATCCAGTTACACTTGCACACTTCCCCCTTTTCACAAAAGCATCCAAAGCAGTACTCTTACCCTTTTGCTTTGATGTAACTTGTTGCACCTCATCACCCTCATTCTCAAAATCATCAATACTGTGAATTATCTTTCTTTTTCTTTTAGTAAATTCAGCATTCTTTATCAAAATTGTCAAAATTTCCTTTTTAACATCATCTGGAACACTTAGACAAAGCTCCACATCTTTATAAGTACAAGCTAAGTGATGCTTAAGGCGAAAAATGCCTCAAAAAAAATCTTATCACAAAATTTGCACTACACTTTTCTTGAGTTCTTATCCACATCAATGACATATCAAACCTATTTCCTGCTACATTTTTCCTGTTAACTTTAGGTTTAAAAGAACTAGATGTTGATATTCTTTATCAAGTATTAGAAATCCTGTGATCCAAAATAAATTCAAAAAGTCTTAACTCTTCTTCTAATACATTATTTAAAATAAAAATTCAAACAACTACAACAATAATTATAAAAGTCCAACAAAACATTCAATAATTTAAGGCAATAATAATTCACTTTCAAATTAAGGAAACCAACAATAATTCAGTTTGTAGTAATTCTAAACGAGTTTATTTGATCAAACAGAGGCAGCCTCAAAATTAGGGTGACATGAATCAACAACCCTAGAAGAAAACGTTCCCATCACTGTAAAAGATTATAACAACACAATCAAATTATCAAAATGAAAGCAAAATCATTAGCTTACATACAAGAATCAGACCCTTTCAAGTCAAAATGAAGCAATAGGAGAATCACCAAAAACAAGACCAAGAAACATAACTTTCCGTCTAAGTACACTCCACCATAAATCAAATCCATACTTAATGTTATTTCTCCATCCCAAATGGTCCAAACTTTTACACAGCATCACAACAACAGTGCACCTTACCTGGATTGGTCTTAACACTGCTAAACTTACTCCTAGCTCCCAAAACCGGGCTTTTAGGCTTTACCACTGTCTTCCATTCTTATGTTTGCTTCAAACTCAAAAGGATTGCTCATCTCTTTTGTGCCTCTTCTATCTACCAGCCTATCAAGATATGCTTGAGTTTAGGTAATCCTAGGCTGCCATAAGCTGTCCAATTCCTATTTCAACCTCTATATCTTAGAATTTCCAACTTCTCCTTTATCCTACACTCTCAAACACTGACCTAAGTTCTTAGCTACACATTGAGAGTCCTCATGGAAAAATTTCCAGAGAAGTTTCCTTACATTTCACTAGGCATACCATTGGAATACTCACAGCTTCCTCATGCACTCAATTTTAACCCTTGGACTTATCCTAAAAAGATCTGATTCCTTATACCTTCACCTTGGGAATTACTATCATTCCTGAAGAGACCTTCTAAGCAATCAACCTTGCTTACCTTTCCCTCTAGCCTCTATTCCCTTGGGCTACTCTATAAGATCAATTTTCTCTTAATTTTCACATGGATCATGGCTGTTAGAGATACCTATTCGACCCAAATTAAGCCTTCATGTGCTGCTTTAACCAATGGCCATTTGTCTAGCCTTTTCCCTAGACTTTTCCCCATTTCCAGCACCTTCCTTAATTCTCAAATAGACACTTCACAGCACTCCCCCCCTTTAACCTAAGGGATCTTCTATTTAAGTCCAAGATTCTCCCAAATTTGCATGGCTCCATGCCATTCATTTGGACAAGAGTGCATCACCTCTTCTTATACAAGAGGTTCCATTTTTCAGCCTATTCCTTAGTACTCAAACCTGAGCCTGAGCATCCTTCAAACCCAACATTCCAGATCTTTACTGGTAACTCTTGTGGTTCTATCTATTCCTCATCCTAGGAAACACTAGACCTTTTATTCACTTGCTCATTACCTACAAGATGTTTCTATTTCCCTTTCCTTGCTTAGTCTGGACTTTGATCAACAATGGCTACACCATACAAGATAACACTTGCACACACCATTTTCCCTCACTGTTCACAAGGACCCTCACTGCAAGAGCCAAAGCTATCTTAAACACTACCTTCCTCCTTCTCACAATCCAGCCCAAGCTTACACAATAAATATGACCAAAACATTTTTCAGATTTCCCTATTCGCAAAAGGCAGCCCTCGATCATAATTAATATTATGCTAGTTTAGGGTTTAGGGAACTCCTAATATCATTTCTGTGCATCATAGTTGAACTCGTTAAACTCATTGCTAGAATCGTAATTCCATCGAGTTTATCAAGTTGACTCGCGACTCAACTCCAATTCAATATAATTTCGATTTTATAAGCATGTTGACTCGTTTAGAGGTTCCTAACACGTAAACTCGTATGAGTCGACTCGCGAGTTTGACAACAATTCCCTTTAGAGTTGACTCACAACCCTCGAAAATGTGTTGCATGACCCTTCCATAAGAATTCCTTTTCTTTTCTTTTTTTTTTTGAAACATATTGCTCTGAATCCCATGTAAACCATGGCCAAAATCTTATTCACCTTTCACTTAGGCTTTGCCTAAGCTCAAGCACCCTAGTGGTAACTTAACTGTGGTTAAGACCCATTACCCTTAACTCTCAAACTTGAGCCAACCTTGCTTTGCATATCTTAAGGCCTTCAATCCCACTGCTAGAGAACATGCTTTGAAAATGAGGCTGCAGGCCAGCTGGTGCTTGGCAGTGAGGAAACTAGCATTTGGTAGTTTCTTCATTATTTTGTGCCTCCTTTTTTTATTACATTTTGAGAGTCCAGTCTCTTAACAATGCTATGCACTTATCTATATTTTTTCAGAGCTTTTTTAAATAATATTATTTTCCTAATAAAAAATATTAAAATAACACTTTAAACAAACTATTTACCAAACTAGCATTGGATCTGCCACAAACACATCCACTTGCACAGCAAAGCCAGGCTCAAAACTGCTGGTTGAACCACTGATGAAGTATTGGTGAAGAACCAATGCTTCAGCCAGCAGTTTTAATCCCCTGAGTGAAGAACTGATGGTTGAACTGGTGGTTCTTATCCTGATTGCATGGCATCTGAGGTGGTGGATCCAATGATAGTTTAGAAATAGTTGCTTGTGGTGTTATTTTAATAATTTTTATGACATTAAAAAATTCCAGTAGCTCCTGCAGGCTGTTGCTGCAACCTCCCTTTTATGCATATTTGGGGTTGCCACAAAGCAACCTCTATAATAGCACACTGTACCTTTTACATCAGATCTCTGAAGGTTTCATTTTAGCTTATTTGGGCAACCCCCCCTGGTTGTGGTTGCAAACGCACAACCACCCCTCCCATTATTTTTAACGTTCTCTAGGATCCACCTGAAACATGCTGGTTATTATTTGGTGCTCAAATCAGTGCCTGTACTTTCAGAAAATGCAAGAAAAATTGACAAAATAGCCTAAAACCAACACTACGATATGCAAGGTCTCCCCTTGGTCCATTTCTCTCTTAATAGAAACCCTGTAAACACCCTTCTAAGGTCAGATCAGCCTAGAATACTCATTTTGACAGCAAAATGCACCATAAATCAGTGCACTCTTTCAAGGTACAATCGTATTAGTGGGTTATAGAAAAGGATCATTAATCTGTGGCTATAGACAACCTATACCAATGGTTTTATTTCTGTTAGAATAGACACCAATACCAACATATCCTTGTTTGTCATTATTTCTCCATTTATACTGACAGCTCTTAGTCTCTTAGTATCGTTAGAGCTGTAGTGACAATTTGTTTTCATTGGTATAGCCATGCATGTATTGTTGTTATCCCTTTGTAGTGATGCAAGAAGACCCTTGGTTGAGCTTTACAATTACTCTTTCAATCATCAGTGGATGGAGCCTGGAGGTACATCTGTGGAGAATAAAAACTCAATTTGATAATTATGCTTTGTTTTGAAAACTTTGAAAATAAAAATGGCGTTTGACACGATTTTTTATTTTTTTTGTGATTAAATATATATATACATATATAAAAAGTGTGTAAACAGTAGACTTATCAATAAAAACGATTGAAGATCAAGAGCAGTATGGAAAAGAAAATTGAAAATTGAATGAAATGGAAAATCTCTTAAGTGCTGGGCTGATTGTTTACCAAGCAAATGTTAAACAAATTATATGAAGAAAGCAGTTTTGTGGCATGCTTGTGAGTGTGTGCACAGGCGTATGCGAGAATGTAATTAAAAATTTCATAAGCCCCTCCTATTGCTAAGTAAGCAAGGCTATCCAGCTGTGCACTTCCAAAGCGATTCACAAGATCAGATTAGAAAATTGCAGGATGAATTACAAATGAGAATGGCATCATGGCATGTACACATAGCTTATCACCTCTATTACGAGTAGCTAAGATTATAATTCATCGAACAACCAATATCAAGTCCAACAAACAATATATACATCATCTAACAAACATGTCAAATGCACATAAATTAAACACATAATGCAAACGCAAATAGTCCCAGAACCTCATAAACCCTTTCTATCCCATTCTCCTTCATGTATGTATATTGAAGTAAAAAATAAAAAATAAATTGGGGTGATCGCCCACCACCCGGAGGGAGTGATTAGTACCCCATCACTCACAGGGTACATACCTAAATGCAGGAGAATTCCAGAAAATCCTTTTCAAGCTGGGCTCCTACAAATTAATGTATACGTTCACAAACTAATTTCATTGCATAATGTTTATAAGATAGTTTGGTTATGTGAGAAGAAGACCAATATGGACTCCTATGATGAGAGTTTATGGAATTGAACACTTAATTAGCAAAAGAGGTAGAGAAAGACAACCAAAACAAAAAAACAAAAGACCTTGGTGGGAGACCCTTGGCTTTAATATTAAATGTAGGTGAAATGAATGGAAACTGTATTTCATGTCGTCGAACCCACATAATGGGATAAAGGATCAGTACGTTGTTGTTGTAATGTTTATAAGATATTAATTTATGCATAAAGTCTACAAAAGCGATGGCCCCTGTATTTTTCTTGTTTGGGCTTGTGCGTGTAGAACGCTTCATTTCAGAAGATTTACATAATTGAGCATTTGTGAATTATGATTATAGTTCCTATAATACTTACATTGCGCGTGCAGGACACTTATAGATTCTTGTATGTCTTCTACTCAAACGTCGAAAATAGTTGAATCAGCACCCTTCCAGAATTCCTCCATATATATAGCATAACATATCTGTACCCACACGCACACAACGCCAACTGTCGTGAAGCTTGATAACTTAAAGACGAACCGAAAACAATTCCAACAAACAGAGGGATTGAGGAAACGAAAGCCACGTAGAAGAATACCGTCGCAAGGACAATGGATCATAGCTGCGGCGGCAATCAGGCAACGGCGGCGTCGAGCGGGAAAAGGGTTTTGGCCGATTGCGGGAGGGGGAAAGAGGGATAAATTTGTGTTAGCTTTGCCTAATATCAAAACAAGGGTTTATCCCAACAAAAATGGGCTATTTTAGATATTTTTGTCCTAAAAGTAACTATATATTTTTTAAATTACATTTTCAAAAATACATATATTTTTTGAATATATATACATCTTTTTAGAAATATTTATATTAACAAATTTATGTATATATCGTATTGGTTTAGTTCGAAGGCGAGTTTTAATAATTTTGATCTTAATTTGATCTAATATAAATTAGATAAACATCTCTACTATTAATTGGATTAATATATTATGGGCGTGTTCAATTTTTAAAATATTTATCATTGTTTATTATTAATTATATTTTATTTTAAATAAGTTATTATAGCATAAAAACATAATTTACAATATAAATCTATCTAAGTGAACAATGTGATGAAATTTTAGATTAAACAATTTTTCTAGTGTAACTTAGTTAATGATAATTTATATAATTATATTGTGTCACTTAGTTAATACCACATACCTAATCTGTATATGATAATATATTGTAATTTTTAAAATTATTTATAATAAAATATTTACCAATAGTAGTTTTGATCCTAGTTATTTTTATTGAATAATAAGTGTAAATGTGGATTAAAAAATTAATTAAAATCAAAATAATTGCTCAAATAAAATGTATTTGTCGATTTTTTATTTCATCTGGTATGCGACGAGTCTAGGACCAAAAATAGATTAGTCCCACTTAAGTTTAGCTCTTACTACTATTTGTTGGCTCATTTTTTAAAAAATAAATAAAATATTTTAAATATACATGCATTCATTTTTTATTTATATGATATGCATAAACATATATGTATCTTTTTTAAATTTTGATATTCATAAAATATAAAATATATATTTTTTTGACGAGTGACATGCTATATCAGCAATAGCATACGCACTCTTGAAAAATTTTTACATGTTAAATAAATTTAATATAATTAAATTAATTAAAATATAATTATAAAAATTATAATATCCGATAAATTTATAAATTTACAAAATATTGAGACCGGTGACACATTGGGCATGCTTAAACTTTATGAAGTATGATCACAATTGCCAATGACACCATGCATCATTTCATGTGTTGAGACTCAAGTTGGACATGACTGGTTTGATCCCAGATGTCTTTTGAAATTTTTGACTATTTAAAAAATAGAGAGATAAAGTTTCATTAAGTATCTTTAAAATTTGACATAATTACAATAATTACCCATTACTTTTAAAAAATAACAATAACATCTTATATGCTATTAATCTAGTGGGACGTTTGATACATGAGAAATTTTAAAATTATTGAGAATGTTATGTTGAGAATCTTTATTCCCAAATTTGGTACAATTTTGTTATAAAAATAATCCTGGGAAATAGGATTCCCGAAAATAATTTTTAAGCAACTTTTCCACAAAAATATTTTCATGGGGTTGGGAATTCAAGTTTCACATGGACTTGATAATGTTTTTAACAACAAAAAAAAGACTAAAACACCCATTATCATTTTATAACCTCATACAAACATATTATATATATATTAAAATAGATATTTATATAAATATATTTTATATATATATACATGCATATATATATAATGTGTAAAAAAATGACATTTTGTTGACTTTCTAAAGATATCGTGAGTCCTAATATTTTATATAGAAGAATGAATTTATTATTTTTAAATAACAAATTAAATAAGGGTAATTTTAGAAAAATAACATGAATTCTCAATAATGTTACATTTAAACCAAACATAGGAATCTAATGTTGCGTTCTCTTTATTGTTTTCAAGTTATTTTTAGTATTTAATTTTCTAAAATAATAAAAATACGTTCTCTTTACTTTTTTGAAAACAAACAAAAATTTGTAAATAAAACTCAAAACAATAAAAGTTATTTTAAGCGTTTTCATTCAAAATAAACTCTAAACTCAAAGCATATTTATTTATATATTTATTCATATTTTACTATTGTAATAGAAAAAAATATTACAAAATTCATTAACTTTAAAATGTATATATTTTTTTAATAATATATTAACATTAAATATTTATAATTTACTGAATAATTAATTTTTTTTATGAAATATTATTAAAAAATCATTTTCAAAATTTTAAGGAATTTTTTGTTTTGATAAATAGTTTTTCAAAATGACAAAGATAACGTGTTTTCAAATTTTTAAAAACAGACTACCAATACAAAAAACTGAAAATGAATTCAAAACTCAAAATTGAAAATTAAAAAATAAAGTGAACGCGGCCTAAGATTCTCATAAAAAAATACTTAACATTCATGAGAATGTTTAAACCTAACAAAATATAGAATTGCATAAATCCTGATAATCAAAGATTTTCAAGAATATTTCCAATAATCATGAATCACAGGAATTTAAAAACTTATCCCGTACCAAATGCCCCCTAAAGGTAAAATGACAATTACAATATTTATTTATTTTTTCTTAATATCTCCCTATCTTATTTGATTTTGGAGAGAAACAAAAAAATTAGTGAAAACCAAAAATTAGTGATTATTGACAATTAACAATACTGGATTATTTGAAGAGATAAAAGAATAATGGTCAATTTAAATATACTTGGTAAACCATTATAAAGTTTATTATAGAAAAAAAAAAAAGAAACAAATGCAACAACTATGAAATACTTGCCATTGCGAACAATCATTGTCATTGCAATCATAAAGATTCATGGTTAAATTGTACGAAAATGAAAATAATAAATAGGATACGATATAAAATATAAACAAATAAATAATATTTTTTTAAAAATATAAAATATAAATATATGATAAATGCATAAATACAAAAATATATGAGTTTTTTTGCATATATAATTTAAATATATAAAATTATTAAAATATTAATTCAATCTAAAAATAAATATAAATTTGTAATGCATTTAAATAAAATTGAGAAAAATGTAAAATTTGTGAGTTAGAGATCAAAAAAACCCCTCATACATAAACGAGTCGATGATATTTTTTAATATTAAAAAAATTATTAAATATTTTAAAATTATAAAAATGACCTGAAAGTATATATATTTTTAGCATTTTGGAAACAAAAACATTTGGGAAACGTTGAAGTGGCGTTCTGAGAAATTTTCATGTATCATAGATCTATGATATATTAAGAGAAAAACCAACGAAAAAAAAACAAAAAATGTTTAAGAATACAAAAAAAGAATAATGAAAAAATAGGATAAATCTTTTTAATATAATAATATTTTTATTATTTTTAATATCTAACCACGTGTAACCATTGACAACAAATTTACAACAGAATGTTAAAATTAATTACTATCCGTTGTATTTCTTTTAACATTTACAATAATTATTATAATTATGTTAAATCTTAGAGACAAGACTTTAAACAAAGATAATATTTGTTAATTAATATATAGACAAAAAAAATGAAATAGAAAAAATATTTACGATAAAAGTGCATTTCATTGTATTTATTAAATTTATTTGATGATCAATAAAAAAAATTACGTAATTTTTTATTTATTTTTTTTAAATAAATTTATTTATTTCTTATTTAGATAAATTTATTTTTATTTTTATAAATAAAAAAATAATACACGTGTCATCTTTGTAAATTATAAAAAAATTAACAAATAATTAAATAAAAATCTAAAAATATTTCATAATCTTATTTTGAACATTTTATATATTAGTTTAAAAAATAATTCAGCCTTATATTGATATAATATATGCATAAGAGAGACACACATATATATATATATTTAAAAAATTATTGTCCAAACCATAAACTCTAGGGATGCCTTATATGATATATATGCATCACACACAGGCGCACACACACACATATATATATATATATTTAAATTTCAATGTTAAACTAATTAATTAATAGATGTTTCTTATTGGAACAAAATTTAGAAATGAGAATTTATTATATTGAAAAATTATAAAAAATGTAGAGACGAGCAGTTAATTAATAGGTGAAGACGTGAAGTTCACCTAAAGCCTGGTGATGGGCTTTTGTGCCTTTTTCCTGTATCTACTCTCTCTCTCTCTCTCTCTCTCCTGAAAAACAAGCCGACGCACGCAATCGGAAGACGATCAATCTGCCCTAGAAACGGCGCGACGGACTCGAAGATCACCAGTCCCGTGACGGCGGCGTACTCGCCGGACTCCAATTGACTTGCTCCGCTGGTAATTCACTGCCCTTACCGAGCTTTTCCCCTATTGATGTGCTTTATGGGTCTGGGTTTCGGCCGAAACAAACGGCTTTGTTTCGACTAGAATTGTTCATTTTTGGGCATTCTTAAATGGGTTTATGCCAGATTGCGCTGAAACCCCACGCCGAAACTTGTCCACCTTCGGTCTTTTTCAGGTTTTAGGGGGATTTCTTCAAATTCAATGAATGGGGTTTTCAATTTTAGTCTACATTTTGATTCTCGTGCTTGTCTTGGCTTCTTATACGATATACAGCTTCTCAAATTTAGTTTGAATTTACGTGGATTGCCAATGGCGTGTTGTTCAGCTGAGTATCTGGCTAAGATTTGTTTTTCATAAGTTTAGCGCGTGGCATTAAAATTGTAAGCATTTAGTAGATGCCTAACTTACGGGAGTAACTTGTCTAAAATCTGATGGCATTACATTATAGGTGCAAAATCCCAAACTTACGGGAGTAACTTGTCTAAAAGCTGATGGCATTACATTATAGGTGCAAAATCTTTAATGACAAACTCATCTAAAACTTTGGCTACACGAGAGGTGTGAATTACTCATATTCTCACAACAATAACATCGATGACATCTCAAGTCTTAATCTCACTAGTTAGGGTCAACTATATGAATTGTAGCTTGTTATATTGGTAGCACCAGTGTTCTAAAACGCGCTAGGCGTTAGTCGGGCGCCAGACTGGGGCCTAGCGCCTAGGATGCCTAGGCGGACTGTTGTTGTTGTTGTTGTTGTTTTTTTTTTTAATTTTTGATGTAATTTCATGTTAGTTTTAGATAAATCAAAGTTAAAGACAAATGAAACTTATATAAATAGATTAGATGTACTAGTTGACAGAGAGATTTATATATATATGTTTATATATATAAATAATAAATAATATATTTATATATATATATATAAATGGTGCCAAGGTATTGTTTTGTATTTTGGCATTTTGACCGCCTGGGCCGCCTAGACACCGCCTGGGCCGCCGCCTAGGATGCCGATTTGCATGTATTCGGGGCGGCAAAGGTCCGCCTAACGCCTAGGCGGCCGCCTAGGCCGCGTTTTTGAACACTGGGTAGCACTAGAATGCACTCAATTTGTCGAATAGAATCACCCACACACACAGATTGAACAATACACAATAGCAGATCACAAAAAACAGAATTGAACAATAAAGAACAGAAAGCAAACCACACGAAGACACCAAAATTTATTTTGGTTCAGATCGTCAATGATTTGATGATCCTACATCTAGCCTTGAACCCCCGAGAGCAATCTTACTTATCAATCTTGAACAACAAGTACAATAGTTTTCCCTCGCTAGACTTTTCTCTCACAATTACACTCCTTCACCTCATGCCTAAGCGACTACCCCAGCCCTCTATTTATAAACATTAAACAATAGGGCGGACAATATAAGAAATAAACGGTTATAACATTACTGTTAATCCTAAACGCTAGTTACCGTTAGAAAATAAACCTAACCTACTAACCAGTTGCTTTGGGCTTGACTGGACTTCATTGACTTCTTTGGGTTTACTTGATGCAAACATAACAAATTCCACCATTTGCACTAGTACTACCCAAGGCTTGATTTCCACGATTTGCTCTCCTTAGGACCTACATTCATATCTAATCATTCACATAGAGATACATGAAGAAGCCTCAAGCAATGATGCAATTTGGCCATTGACATAGCTTTAGTAAACATATATGCAACATTATCTTCACTTGCAACTTTAATCAGATTAACTTTTTTTCTTTCAAGAATTTTTCTGATAATAGATACCTAACATCTATATGATTGGTTCTTTCATGATGGGCTTGATTTTTAGCTAAGTGTATAGCATTTCTGTTGTAATAACTTGTATTAGATTAGTTTTTGTCTCGGGAAGAGGGTTTCTTACTGTTAGCATTTGTATATCACTTGTGTTATTTTAGAAAGTTTGTTTCTAGAAGGGTTAGTTAGCAGTCCAGTTAGTTGGTTGTAACTAACCGATCTTTAGTTAGTTTTGTGTTTACCGCCTCTATGGTGTATAAATAGAGGTCGGGTGAGAGGCATTCCATTATGCTTTCTTGTAGCAAGAAGGTGAGAGGAGTATGCCCTTGAATTAGGGCTTGCAATTTGGTAAATATGTGAACGTGAGAATTGATAGAAAGAAACAGAAAAAAAAGAAAGAAGAGGGAAATAAAGAGTCAAGAGTGAGAGAAATTGATTATTCACTTCCAAGATATCTCCCAAAGTGCTGTAGGTCTATGTTTATAAGATCTCTAGCTACATCAACTATCTTCTAACTACCCAACGGCTTCAGTTAGCCATTCACAACATTTCTACTAACTCCTTTATTTCCTCCTTTAGACCCTAACATTTTATAATATTGCACACTTCTCCCTAGGGTCGTGACAGCCAAACACCCAAACACTCTCAAATGGTCAGGCTTGGCTTATTACCAGTCCACATTTCATAGGGAGTCTTAAAACCTATGGCAACTAAAGGGGACCTATTTATCACATAAGTTGCAGTTGTTATAGCTTCACCCCAAAATGCTTTTGGTAACCTAGCATGAAATAACAAGCATCTCAGCTTCTCAAGTAAGGTTCTATTTATTCTTTCAGCTAAGCCATTTTGTTTTGGATTTCCTGGGGCTGTGAGGTGCCTTAGGATGCCATTTTCATTAAGAAGTTGGGTAAATTCTTTGTGAGAATCCCATATCGCCTCAGCAAGAAAAACTTGGGTTATATATAAGGAGGAGGATCCTTCCACCTATTAAGCTGGCTTTTTAGATTGGAGTTCTACCTCTGACTTCTCACATTCTTTATTACAAAACTCCAAACTGTTATTTGTCCTAATGATTTTGATTTTCCTACCTCTCTGATTTTCTACCATGGTTTCCCATTTTTTGAAAGCTTCAAAAGTGTGGTCTTTTGATTTTAATACATAAACCTAAACCATCATTGAGAAATCATCTATTATAGATAGAAAATACCTAGCTCCCCCATAGGATAAGGTCTGGGGCCCCATAAATCCGAATGAATGTATTCTAAAGGGGCCTTAGAGGAATGGATAGCTTTCTTAAGGAATTTGACTTTTACAGATTTTCCAAATATACATGATTCTCATTTATCTAATTTCGTGACCTTCTGGATCCTAAAATCCCTTGTTTGGACAATTCTTTAAGTCCTTGTTCACTTATATGAGCCATCCTAAAATGCCAAAGTCTAGTTTGTTCATAGACCTTGTTTTCACCTACTGCAGCTTCACCACATAATGTGGATGCTTGTAGCACATAAATCCCATTTTTCAGGACTGTTTTCATACATATTAGAGAACCTCTGGTTACTTTAAGGACTCCACCATCTCCTTGATAGGAGTAGCCATTCTTATCCAATTCCCCAAGTGAAATTAGGTTTCTTTTTAAATCTAGTACAAATCCCATAGAAGTTAGTGTTCTTATGGTTCCATCGTGCAGTTTAATTTTAATGTCTCCAATTCCCATAATTTTACATTCTTGGTTATTTCCTAACAATACCTTATCACACCAATATCCCTAAAATTTAGAAACCAATCCCTATGTGGTGTCATATGAATAGAACAACCTGAATCCAAGATCCAAACCTCTTTATCTACCTTATCAGATATAACTAAGGCATTTGCACTATCATAGTCAAATTCACATATAGAAGTTGTAATTTCAGGGTTACCTTTTTCTCGAAATTCCTTCTTTCTCTTAGGGCAATTCTTTTTAATATGTCGTTCCTCATGGCAGTGATAACATTTGATTATCTTCCTGCCATTCCTAGATCTTGACCTAGATCTATTCTTGCCTCTAGGGTCTCTCTTATCAGGCCTTATTTTGACTGAAACAACATCTCCAGCAGTGTTCTTTCCCTCTACTTTTTGCTGTAATTCTTTGAAGTTTATAGCTCCAATAACATCATCAAATGTAAAGAGTATCCCTACTGTGTTTCAAGATATTCACAAAAGTCTCATAGGATTTTGGTAAAGAATGAAGTAAGACTAGAGCTTTATCCTCATCATCATATTTAACTACTATGTTTTCAAGATCTAGACACAATTTATTAAATTCATTTATGTGATCTTGTAATTTTTGCCCTTCATTCATTCTAAATGTAAAGAAATTAGCCTTTAAATACAGCCTACTAGACAAAGACTTAGTCATATATAGACCATCTAATTTAAGCCACAATTTTGCTGCAGTCTTCATTTTGGAGACTTCTCGTAGCACTTTATCACCTAGGCTTAAAATTAAAGTGTTCAAGGCTTTCTTCCCAATTTCCTTCTTCTTTTTGGTGGCATATGCATAGTTTTGAAAGGCGCGAGGTGCAGCAAGGCGTAAAAGGTTCTGGAGCTTGAGGTGCGAGGCGTATGAGGCGAAGCGTGCCTTTGCAAAGCGAGGCGCACCTTTTAGAAAAAAAAACTCAAAATCATGTAAAATCATAAAAAAACTATCAAATTATCAATAATAATACATGCATATCATTAATGATTCATTATCTTCAAATTCTAAACTAACAACATCAAAGTTGATTCATTCATCATGCAAATTCTAAACTAGAAACATTATCAAAGTTCAAACTTAAAGTCTCAAATTCAAACGAGTACCAATCATCATGCAAAGTTCTAAACAAACATATAAACACTACAAGTTCACAATCAATAAAGAAGTTTTAATCAATCATCATCAAGGAGATCATCAACATCAAGGTCAACATCTTCATCATCCCCTTCAATCACCCCCTCATCTTCTTCTTCCTGTCCCAATTCTTCTCCCTCTTCCAAGTCTCCATCATCTTCAGTCTCTATCTCACTTTCCTCTTCCTCTTTAATCACCTGAGTTACTCGCAGCTTTGAAATTGTAGCCGAAGTTGAACCTGATTGTGATCGAGTTTGTTTAATACATTGGGTTTTTTTCTACTTTGAGGCAACTCCTCTCATCATCATCATATCCTTCACTAAATTGAAAATCATCATCTAACGGTGCCATATTTCGCTCATCCTTGTTATTCTTCTTCTTTTGCATATACTCTCCAATCTCTTGTTTTACTGATGGAGGATATTTTGGACAAGCTTTAGTACTCTCCACAATCAATAAACACTACAAGTCCACAATCAAGAAAATGTTTTCATTTTGAAAAATGTTATTTTTCTAAGTCTGGAAGATTATCGCATTTTTTCTAAGTCTGGAAGATTAGCGCATTATAAGGAGACATATAAGAAAATGTTTCTATTTTGAAAAACTATCTCCCGGTATTTTGATAGCTAATATTCATTGTTGTTAAAATGATTTTTAATGAATTTTTCAAGAAATAGTAGGTATGTATTTTGGGGTGGTAAAATCGCTAAATCCTGAGTTTGTACTAAAATCAAAATTCTATTTTCTTATTGTTATGGATTTTGATTTTTTAGATATTTTTATTGAATCCAAATGGGAGGTACTTTCTTATTTACATTTATCTATTAAAGTAAATGGAAGGTAAAATATAAATTAAAGAAAATGTGGACATTTACTTAAATTAAATAAATGTAAATATGTTGTAATGTATACATGCTGGAATCGAGAAGATGGGAGGCTGGAGAGGAGATGAAGAGAGGATGCTGGCGTGGCTGGAGTCGGGAGGAAGATGGAGTGAGGAGCGAATTGGGCTGCCCAGGTTTTAATTAAAACCTAGGTTTCATGAGGCGCGCCTAGGCGCCTCACCGTGCAAGGCGAGGGTCTCGCTGAAATCACCTCGCCTCGACCCAAGCGAGGCGCCTTGTGCCTTGGCGCGCCTTTAACAACTATGGGAATATGTTGTCGGCATTTTTGACTCTCCATTGAGTGCTTATTCCAGTCCAAGATTCCCTAACAAAGCCTTCATCTTCATATTCCAAAGACCAAAGTCATTTTGCCGATCGAACTTCTCTATATCATATCTTGTGGCAGATGCGGTGGATGCCATTATCATGACTTGGTTTTGACCCTAGACTTAGATTCTTGGCTTTTCTAGATGAAACACTTGTGCTCTCATACCAAGTTGTTATCATGGGAGCACTGGAATGCACTCAATTTGCTGAATAGAATCCCCGACACACATGGATTGAACAATACACAATAACAGATCACAAAAAAACAGAATTGAACAATAAAGAATAGAAAGCAAACCACATGAAGACACCAAAATTTATCTTGGTTCAGATCATCAATGATTTGATGATCCTATATCCAACCTTGAATCCCCGAGAGCAATCTTAATTATCAATCTTGAACAGCCAGTACAATAGTAGTCCCTCACGAGTACAACAGAAACTCGAGATTACAAAGGTTATCTCACTAGACTTTTCTCTCACAATTGCACTTGTTCACTTCATGCCTAAGCGACTACCCCAATCCTCTATTTATAAATAATAGGGGCGGACAATACAAGAAATAAACGGTTATAACATTACTGTTAATCCTAAATGCTAGTTACCGTTAGAAAATAAACCTAACCAACTAACCAGTCGCTTTGGGCTTGACTGGACTTTATTGACTTCTTTGGGTTTACTTGATGCAAACATAACATAGCTCTTAAACTCATCTCTATTAAGGCCATTGTATTGATATCTAAGGGCAAACAAAATTTCTCTGGTCTTTCTAAACCAAGTGAAATGCATAAAAGATAAAAACCAAAATGTATTAGTGAATGAGGGAGTGATTAAGGAGAGATGGAAGGAGTATTTCATAAAATTATTCAATGATGGTGGGGACACAAGAGTTAGGTTGGGACATCTTAGTAACTCCGAAGGGAACGTGAGCTATACATTTTATCGACGCATAACTTCAAAAGAAATAAGGCAAGCGTTAAAAAAGATGAAAAATCATAAGGTGGTGGGACCGGATAATATACCTATAGAAGCATGGAAATGCATGGGAGAAGAGGGCATCTCCTGGCTAACGAAATTATTTAACCCGATCCTTAAATAAAAAAAGATGCTAGATGAGTGGAGGAAGAGCACTTTGGTCCCTATATATAAGAACAAAGGAGATGTTCAAAACTGTGAAAATTACAGAGAAATTAAGTTAATGAGCCATACCATGAAACACTGGGAGAGAGTAATAGAGCAGAGGCTTAGAAAAGAAACAGAGGTCTCGAAAAATCAGTTTGGTTTCATGCCTGGTAGGTCAACAATGGAAGCTATATATCTACTGAGGCACCTAATGGAAATGTGTCGGGATCATCAGAAGGACCTACATATGGTATTTATAGATCTAGAAAAGGCCTATGATAGGGTCCCTAGAGAAGTATTATGGAGGGTTTTAGAGAAGAAAGGAGTCCGAATAACCTATTGTCATGACCCAAGGAATAATA
Organism: Diospyros lotus; assembly: GCF_014633365.1. Classification (NCBI taxonomy): domain Eukaryota; kingdom Viridiplantae; phylum Streptophyta; class Magnoliopsida; order Ericales; family Ebenaceae; genus Diospyros; species Diospyros lotus. The sequence continues at coordinate 53,779,202 of NC_068338.1, forward strand.
TAAGGGTATTATGGTAATAGGATTGTAGTGGGTTGTTAGGATATTTTTTACAAGTTGTTAGAAGCACATGGGTGCTGTTAGGAGGTTGTTAGAAATTAGTTAACTAGCTACTATGCCTATATAAAGGCCCCATTGTAAGAGGAGAAGATATGTTTTGAATGATAAATGAATATTCTGTTTTCTCTCTAAGTTTCTCTACAATCTTCCTCTCATTTCTCTATTATGCTCTCCCTCATTTTCTCTCTAATTTCTCCCCCATTCTTCTTCAATTTTCCCTCTAATACATTCTGCCCTTAACCTTCATTCAATCGGATTCTTCCGATTGTCCATTTCAGTCCGTCATGAACCCTAGTTCATGACAAATCGGTATCAGAGCAGTCAATCTTTGGCTGTGGATTTGATTCTAGTTGATTGGAACTTACAGACGAGCAAGGCCTTCCCATCCTTGGAGCTGTTGTAGGTGGATTTCAGAGAAACTGCAGCCATCATTCTCAATTTCGGAGAATTCTGCTGGTTGCATCACAATCGCCTTCCTTGATCGATCAAGCTCTGCACCTTCTTCAATCGGTTCTGCCACACTGAACACGTTAATCGACTTGGGTGCAAATCTCGTTGTTGATCCACAGTGAAGCGGATTTCAAACGATAGTTGATAACGGTTGGGTGCAGTGATTCCTAGCGATCGGTTGGAACTTAGGCGGTCATCAGCCTAAGACAAAATTCTGGGTGAACGAATTGAACACCCAACCCGATCGAAAGCATCGATTGATTGAGTGGAGGAGGAGACCGATTGAGGAAGGCGGGTGAAGGCGAAACTGACCTTGGCAATTTTGACAGTGATTCTGGAGCAACTGGGTCTGGGTCGCTGAGTCGGTGATCCTTGACCTCGAGAGGCAACAGAGGGTCGACGGGGATCTTTGGGTTGACGGTGGTCCTCGAGAGTGATTCTGGACGATGATAGATCTGATCCTTGGAGGTGATTCTTGGTTCGGTTGGAAGACAACGAAAGGAGGGTGGTCTACGACCACTGAAGTGCGACTGTTGAGGCGAGCATGAGTCCGTCGGAGGTGAAGCGGATGACCCAAAGAGTTGCGACCAGACTGATAAGCTTCCTGTAGGCGTGGCTGGGTATTGCGGGTTTGATCAAGAAATTTCGACCGGAGTTTTGGGGTGTTGCCGCTTCTATCGGAAGGTACCGTGTGCTACGATTTTGGTTGCCTTCCGACTTGTGTTGGTGAAGCGACTGGGGGTTGTTACGATGCAGTGGGTTGGACTCAGAAGTGGGTGTAGCTATTGAACCAGCAGTTAGTTGTGGTGATTTTGGAATAAAAAACGATTGCAAATTGTGTAGGGAGCCCTGGACGGTGATTGGGCAGTAGCTGTTCTTTGGCTGCGATTTTGATTTGAGTTGAAGCAGGGAAATCAGTTTCCATAGTTAAGGTCCAGGTTGAGAAGGCTTGAAGGCGACTTGGCCTGGCTGGTCCGACTGTGTTTTCAGCAACTCCGGTGAATTGATTGAGCTTGGGCTGATAGCTGAGGCTGAACTTGGAAGTGCAAAGCAGATTCTAGAGAGCTTCGACAATTACCCAGATCTGAGTTGAAGGCAAGGGCAATCAATTTCAGCGATTAGAAGTTCAATGACTAATAGCAGCAAATCAGTGAAGAACAGTATGTATACAATCCCTATCCTTTGGTCTTCCAAGTGTCATGTCCGTGAGATGTCGACCATGGGAAGCAGGGCACACGTGACACAAATGGGGCCTCGATTGCAGCCAAAGGATGCTGCATTTTCAATGGAATGTCCTGCTTGTGAAGCCTTGGGAAGTGGCGCACGAAGGAGTCCAATGGAGTCTCAATTGTAGCAGGAGAAAGTTTCCTTTTCAGTTGGAATGAAGCCTTAATGGCAGCCAAAGGAGGCTGCATTTTCAGTTGGCAGCAACAAGGACAAAGGAATAAGCAATGGGATTCATGAAGAGTGCAAGGAATTCGGTCGAATGTTCCGTGAGAAGCTGCAAGAATTTGCGATGATACTTATTAAGAAGTATCATTACAACTTTCCGGTGGAATATTTTGATGATTATCATGGAAGCTTTAATAAGGAGGAATTTCTTGGAATGGAGCAGCAGGAGGAGAAGTTGAAAGAAAGGGCAAACAAGGAAGCAAGGAGCATTGATCATTTTATGGAAGAGTTGGAGCGTGAATCAGAAGTGAAGGAAAGGCGGAACCAGAAGCCAAACTGCTATGAAGATGGCCTACTTGTAGCTGAAATGTCTTCCAATGTTGTGAAGGTGTGTAGAGCTGATCCTAAAATGTGCCACAATGTTGCTGTAAATTTTGAGGTTGAGGAGCAACAACAATGGAAGGCTGAAGGACTAGATAACGTGGAGGGATTTTTATCAAACGATAAGAGGGAGACAGCCCCAGTAGAAAGAAGACTTGCTGATCCTAAACAATGCCACCATATTGCTGCCAATTTTGGAGATGATAAGAAGAGGGGAACATATGTGGTAGCTGGTCAGTTAGAGTTTCAAAACGATCGACATTTGAAGGCTGTAGGGTTGCAGATTTCAGCTGCTACCTGCGACAAGGAGCGGCTAAATTCATTGAAGGCATTTGATGTGAACACATTGACAGCTGAAGAGTATCCAAGAACAAAGAAGAAGTGGCCTAGAAAAGAAATGATAAAAGAAAGAACGACCAAACTAGAGAGAGTTGGTATTGGTTGAGGAGCAATGGCTAAATTGTTGTAAGTTCTTGGGGACAAGAACTCTTTCAAGGAGGGGGGGAATTGTCATGACCCAAGGAATAATAGAAGGGTATTATGGTAATAGGATTGTAGTGGGTTGTTACGATATTTTTTACAAGTTGTTAGAAGCACATGAGTGCTATTAGGAGGTTGTTAGAAATTAGTTAACTAGCTACTATGCCTATATAAAGGCCCCATTGTAAGAGGAGAAGATATGTTTTGAATGATAAATGATTATTCTATTTTCTCTCTAAGTTTCTCTACAATCTTCCTCTCATTTCTCTATTCTGCTCTCCCTCATTTTCTCTCTAATTTCTCCTCCATTCTTCTTCAATTTTCCCTCTAATACATTCTGCCCTTAACCTTTATTTAATCGGATTCTTCCGATTGTCCATTTCAGTCCGTCATGAACCCTAGTTCATGACACCTATATACAAGTTCTTAAGGACATATATCACGATACAGAGACAAGAGTCAGAACATGTGGAGGGATACTGAACCGTTTAAAATTACAATGGGATTGCATCAAGGTTCTGTACTAAGTCCATACTTATTTGCTTTAGTAATGGATGAACTCACTAAACACATTCAGATAGAGGTGCCATGGTGTATGCTATTTGCAGATGACATAGTGTTGGTGGATGAAACAAAAGAAGGAGTGGACACTAAGTTTAAGTTGTGGAGAAACAATTTAGAATCTAAGGGATTTAAATTAAGTAGAATGAAAACAAAATATATGGAATGTAAATTTAGTAAGAAAAGACCAAATCATACAAAGAAAAGACCATTTTCGATATTTGGGATCAGTGATTCAAAAAGATAGAGAAATTTACGAGGATGTTACGCATAAAATTAATGCAGGTTGGCTAAAATGGAGAAATGCATCAGAAGTATTATGTGATGGTAAAATCCCATTAAAACTGAAAGGAAAATTCTATAGGACATCTATAAGACCAATTTTGTTATATGGTTCAGAATATTGGGCAGTCAAATACCAGTATGAGCAAAAGACGACCGTAGCGGAGATGAGGATGTTAAGATGGATGTGCGGCTATACAAGAAAAGATAAAATTAGAAATGAGGTTATTCGTAATAAGGTAAGAGTAGTGCCAATCAAGAACAAGATTTAAGAGATTAGACTAAGATGGTTTGATCATGTGAGAAGAAGACCAAGAGACGCTTCTGTGAGGAGAGTTGATGAAATGGAACAATTAGTCAAAAAAAGAGAGAGCAGATCTAAGAAAATTTGAAAGAGACATTAAAGTTTGATATGAAGTGTTAGAGCCTAAATGAAGATATGAAAAAAAGCAGAAATACATGAAAATTTAGAATTCATGTAGCCGACCCCACATAGTGGGATAAAGGCGGGATATATTGTTGTTGTTGTTTTCTCATTAAGGTTTAGAACTCAAACTATTTAACAAATGAAACTCTCGGGGTGACCTATATTCCCATCCTTTCATTCTAATGCCCATGCTTGTCCTTGAGAGTTGTAATGGATGAACTATGAATACCATGCAAACATTTAGGGCAAGCTGAACTAAATTACTCAGAATAAAAATAGGTCATGTCATATGGTTCTCTCATTTTCTCTATGGAATCATTATTCATCAAGGAAATAGTGTTGTTCGCTGTCATGGTTAGTTAAGAGAGACAAGGATTATACTGCAACAACAATAAATGAAGCTTTATCCCCACTATAGTAGAAAAGGATTATTACAGAAATAACACAATGCCATATCTTAATCCCATAACAAAATCCTTCTCTATTAATATTACATCAGCTGCTCCTAACTGCTTGCAGTAGGGACCTTGTTCACTACTACTTAGAGCTTCTCATCATTCTATGATGAAGCCAAGACTTGCAGCCAGCAAGGGCAAATTGGCATAATTATAGGGACCTCCCCTCTAGTTTGAGAAATTTCAGTGATCTACCTTATTAAAAATAAAGATAAAATGGCTAGTTTACCACTATAATTCTCTCTCTCATATCTCTTATCATTTCAGTAAAATTAAAAACAAGAAAATACCACTGGTGCTGTTGATTGGAAGCCGCCATCATGGTGTTGTTGACAGTTGACCCCATCAATTGCTAGGGTTCCATTACGAGAGGGAGAAAGATGGGGAGGAAGGTTTGGCAAACCCCATAATCGATGTGGGTTTCTAATCTTTGATTGTTGACCCATTGTGGTGGGGGTATATGGAGCATAGTTCTGAAAGGCGCGAGGCGCAGCGAGGCGCAAAAGGTCCTGGAGCCTGAGGCGCAAGGCGCACGAGGCGAGGCGCGCCTTTGCGAAGTGAGGCGTACCTTTTAAGAAAAAAACTCAAAATCTTGTAAAATCATAAACAACTATCAAATTATCAATAATAACACATTCATATCATTCATGATTCATTATCTTCAAATTCTATAAACTAACAACATCAAAGTTAATTCATTCATCATGCAAATTCTAAACTAGAAACATCATCAAAGTTCAAACTTAAAGTCTTAAACTTTACCAAGTACCAATTATAATGCAAAGTAGTTCTAAACAAACACATAAACATTTCAAGTCCACAATCAATATAAAAAAGTTTTTTAATCAATCAACATCAAGGAGATCATCAACGATGCTATATTTAGCTCATCCCTGTTATTTTTCTTCTTTTGCATGTACTCTCCAATCTCTTCTTTTACTGATGGAGGACATTTTGGACAAGCTTTGGTATTCCTAAAACCGCCCACAAGATGTTGTTTTGCCCGAAATATACCACCTTTTGTTACTTTACGACAAAATTTACATGTGGTGGTATTTCTATCATTAGGATCAGCTTCAAAATAATTCCATGCCGGGTCCGTTTTGGAAGTGGTTGACGACATTTATTGGGCTGTTGCAACACAGTTCCAATTTCATCAAAATTCTCCTAATTATAGAAATAAATTATAAAGACTTAAAAGCAAATTTCAGCAACCAGCTGCCAGCAAAATAAATTAAGCAAAAATGCAAGAAATAAACAAATAAAATACAACTAAAGAACTTACAATATGAAATTATGAATATAGGAGAAGATGTGGGCAGCGGCGGCGGCGGCTTTAGGCCCTTAGCAGCTTCAACTTGAAGAGCTCAAGAGCAGATGAGAAGAGGCGAGGAAGAGAGGAGAAGACCGTGGCGTGGGCCGACTCAGTAGAGGAGAATAGAAGAAAGGGTGCGGCTGGAGACTGGAGAGGAAGATCGAGCAAGCAGCGAGCTGGAGAGGAGAGGAAGAGAGGAGGCAGGCGGGGCAGAGAGGAAGAGGAGGATCGGGCTGGGGCTGGAGAGAAAGAGAGGAGGGGGTCGCAGCTGGAGAGGAGAGGAAGAAGAAGATCGGGCGAGGGCGAGCTGGAGAGAAGAGGAAGAGAGGAGGCAGGCGTGGCCGCGCGGCTAGGGCTAGAGAGGAAGAGGAAGAATGGAAGATCGGGCGAGGGCGAGCGAGCAGCGAGGGCCAGCGAGCAACGAGTTGGGAGGAGAGGCAAGCACGGTAGATGCTATAGTAGGGAGGAGTGAGGAGCGAGCAACGAGCTGGAGAGGAGAGGCAAGCGCGGCTGGATGCAGTCGGGAGGAGAGGCAAGCGCGATTGGGCTACAAGATTTAAGTAGAAAACCTCAGTTTCATGAGGCACGCCTAGGCGCGCCTCACGCCCCAGCGCCTAGGCGTGCAAGGCGAGGGCCTCGCCAAAACCGCCTCGCCTTGGCCAAGGCGAGGCGCCAAACTGGCGCCTTAAGGCGCCTCGTGCCTAGGCGCGCCTTTGATAACTATGATATGGAGAAACCCCACAATGATGGGATTTATCCAAAAGCCCTATTGTGTGATGGGATTTATGGGCAAACATGATTTGTGACACCTGTTCAGCCATCTTCAAACCTTTGCCAAAGACAAAGAGTTGGGGAGAGGGAAGATGCTAATTCCCCTCGTTGATAAGCCGTCACAATGGTTGAGAGAGATGAGAGAAGAGAGATAGAGGAGAGAGAATTAAGAGGAGGGAGAGAGAGGAAAAGAAGAGAAGAGAATACACCATTGCCATTGTTGGAGAAGAAGAGTTGTCACCATTGCTAGAGAGAGAGTGAGAGAGGGAGATTGAAATGGGAGGGTAACTTTGGCATTTTAAAAAATTTAACTGTCGTCGTTTAACGACAAGGATGTTGGCTAATACAAGTTTTAATTCTCAAGGAAGGTCTCTATAATTATGCCAAACCTTGGGGTGGTTATTGTATTCTACCTTTTTTTTTAAGCATAAATTGACTGTATGTCCCTTCAACTTTAGCCCTTTGGCATGGACACTCCATGAATTTTAAAATTCACCAAATCAGTCCCTAAACTATATCAAAAATTAGCCACCACACCCCATGAAAAGGCCAGAGTTTAGGCGGTTTCATGGCTAATTCAAGGGGTGTTATGTTTAATTTTGTAAAGTTCAAGAATTGATATGGCGCATTTTAGAATTTAGGGGGTGTCCAGGTCAAATGACCAAGGTTATGGGGATGTTTGGTCAATTTACCTTTTTTTAAATATAGTATTATAGTATGTCCTATATTTTAATTGAGTAAACAAGATAAATAAATTAAAACATAAAGCTTTTCCTTACTTTTTAAAGTTAAGTCTGAAAAAATAGCCACATAAGAATTTTGTATAAACTTTTCCTTACTCATTAAACTAAGAGGTACAAAATCTTTCAATAAATTTTTTGTTTTTCTAAAAAATTATAATCACAAAAAGTTTATACAGAATTCTTTTATATGTAAATTCTACATATATGGTCTTGCTCATGTAGATGATAGTGTGAAATTTTAATCCACAATCAAGGATCTTATAAAAGATCTTTTTAAGTTAATTTCAGCTCCACAAATTCTTAAAAACAGTTTCATCATCTCAATCTCCATAATTTTAAAGAGATGATTGTTGATCTAATATTGCTTCTCTCTTTAAGAAACTTATCCATAAGTATAACTTATTAAAAAATATATTTTAGTTTAATTAAAACTAATTACAATTGGAAAACTATCAATTTATTATTATGTTGATTCATATAGTTAGTATTAGAATTACAAAATATATAATTAAAAAATTTATTATTATTTTGATTCATATAGTTAGTATTAGAATTACAAAATATATAATTAAAAAATTTATTTTAGTTTAAAACTAATTACGATTGAAAAACTTTCAATTTATTATTATTTTAATTGATTTAATTAGTTAAATTATTTGTACCCAAAAACTAAATTTGATAATAACATAAAAATATGATATAAGAAAACTAAAAGGTAGGGTTTATTTACCTTAACTTATAGAAGTAAACTTGTCATGAAATTGATGAAGGTTTTGAAATAAAAAAAGTTAAATTTTTTGTTTGATCAATTTTCTTCATGTTTTAGTAATTTCCTCTCTCATTTTTCTTGTCCCCCCCCCCCCCCCCCAAAAAAAAAAATATATATATATATATATATATATCCTAAAGAAGGTAACAAGTTACTATTATTAACATTTTTTATATTTATAAAAATTATCCTTTTATATCTTTTTTTACCTACATACTTTTTGAAATTACAAAATATACCCAGTTTTCTTTTGCTGTAACCCTAAACATTTTAAAATATCTTAAAGCAATTAACCATTTTTTTATTTTTAGTAACTTTATGACTCACTCCTTTTCTCTTTTCAAATTGATTGATGTTTCATATATTAAAGCAGGGGCAATTTTGAAAAAAAATTTAAAATTTCAAACAACATGCAGTTCACGTACTTTTTAGAAACTTGAAGTGGGTGTGTGTGTGTGGGGGGGGGGGGGGGGGGGATTGCCCACCCTCAGCTCCATGTGGCTTCACCATGGTAATCTTTGTTTTAGGCCTACCCTTGTATACCTCAAAGTTCTACTACCCATGAATAGCCTTATTTTCACCTTAATAGGCCTGTGAGACCCTTGTCTTGTTGGCTGTATACCTGGTCGTCTGGTTAGACAAACCTCTTGGCTGTTGCTACCATATATCATCTTTTGTGAGCTGCCTAGCGCCCCATTTCAAGTCCATCCCCTTATGTCTACACAATTTCACACAAGCATAATTTTAATTGAACTGGCACATATCACAAACCCTGAACATGTGTCCACACACAATTTAGAGATGCCATATGCCTAAGGGGTTGGGATATACATGATATTTTTCTCCTAAAATTTGATTTCTCTCGTCATAAGATTAGCTCATAAAGGAGCCTTCTCCTAATCGGAACATATTATTTTTGATCTAAATGAAGGCACAAACAAAAATAATCTAGTGTTCTAGTATCTTTTGATCTATGCAAAAATCTGTCCAGAACCTGAAATCCAAATGAAGGCACAAAGCTTGTTTTTTTGACTGAAATTGATTCAAATCTTGTTCAATGGTTAACCATAATACAAATTTGGTTCAAACTAGAATAATCTAGTATTCTTAAATCCATAACTCGATATCAGTAGGAATCTTTATAATTAAAATAAATTACTTTCTGAAGTAATTTATATTTCAAAAATGCCATTGCCACATTATTTTTGTATTCAGATCAAACAAATTTTTTTTTGAGCGCATATTTTTTCCAGAGGACATTAATTGATAATCTATAAATTTATATAATAGTAAAAACAACAATCTATAATCGGTAATTTATAAATTTATAAAAAAATAGTATAATCAATAATCAAATAAAACTAGTGTCACAAGGTAATTTCCTTGACACGAGTCACATGACGTTAGTTTCATGGAATGTGAACTCTAGCATGGAAATGCGATTTTTTTTTTTTCTGTTTTTTTTTTTCTACGTCCACATTCGATCATAAATATTAGGGCAAATTGCCCAAAAAAAAACCAAACTTTTACCTTTGTTTCAATTTTGGATTGAGCTTTTAATTGTATCAATATTAACATCCGACTCCAATTTTGTTTTAATTTTGGACTGCCAACCTTCTATTAGGAAAAACTATTAAATGTTGACATTGCTTACTCAGTTGGCTGACGTAATGAATAGCATGATAAATAAAGGAAAAAGCAATCGCTAGTTCTCACATAGGCACACAAGTGCAAGAACCGAAGAAAACTCTCTCAATTGTATGAAATAAAGTTATGTTATTGACTAACTAAAATAGACTTAAAGGCCCTGCTATTTATAAAGAATCTTAATTAAGAAAGGAAAAGTACAGCTAAGTCAAAGACAAAATAGTAATCCTAAATATTCTATAACAAGAAATAAATTAAATCTTCCTACAAAATAGTAAAATAAGCCCTAAAAGAATTAAATAATTGAGATTATGAAAATTAGTAAAATTAATAAAATGAAAGCTTTGTGTTAGATCCCTCCACTTCAAGAAAACATGTTCTCGAGTTGAGACTCCAAATCTGGGTATAAAGACTTGTCTGAAGGATAGTAAGGGTAGATATCTAACACATTGAAGGTCTTCGAAATAGCAAATGAAGAGGGAAGATCAACTTCGTATGCATTGTTGTTGATTTTCCTCAAAACCTTGTAAGGTCTGTGCAAAATCCACTAACTGATTAAACCGAATCGGGAGCAAAATAGAATCGAATCGATCGATTAACCCAAAAAATCGAACTAACCAATAATCGAAAAAATCGAACCCAAACCGTATAAACCAAACCGAATCGATTAAATTGAAAAAATCAAAGAAAACTGAAGTAATCGATAGAAACCACACAAAATTGAAGAAAACAACATCGTTTTATAAGCATAAAAACAACTTCGTTTTAAAGTTCGGTTAGTTTGGTTATTCCCACCAGAAAATTGAATCGAAAACTGAAAATCAAACTTTTGAGAAAAATTAAGTGAACTGAACAGATGCAAGAAAAAAACCGAACCAAATCGACAAGTTCGGTTGGTTCGGTTCGGTTTGTTCGGGTAAATCGAACTTTTGCTCTCCCCTACTACAAACAAAGACAATTTAATATATAAACACCATAAAAGTTAGATATATCTAATATTGTTCTTGAGATATGAATTATTTTTCCATACTCCTAATGGTATTCGTATTTATCCTTTTTAAAATAATTTTCTTTTTCAAGTTAAAAGTTAATCAATTTTATCAATCGATAATTTGAATAATAATAGTATATATCTATCTCAACTTATGAAAGATTTAAACTTATTCTACTATTTTATTTGAAGGAGATTGAATATATATGTTAGTTTAACACCCCCCCCCCCCCCCCCCCCCCCCCCGCGCCAAAGAAAAAAAAAGATTATATATGTTAGAAACATAATTAAAAGCAATATTTTTAATGTTAAATTATAGGAAATTTGGTTTTTATTTCAAATAATTGAATTCATTCTTTAATTTTGTTAAAGAAATGTTGCTTAGTAATGTTAAACCGTTAGAATTTATGTTTTTTTACTTTAAAATGATTAAATACATTCTTTAGTTTTTTCAAACAAATGTTCTTTAAATAACAAGCACTAAAAGAATTTTTTAAAGGAAGCTATTCCATAATGTGCATATTTCTCTAGCACTTTTAAGGAACATCATTAAAAGGATTTTGAAAACATTTATGGGATTCAGTGAATTTGATCTGAAAGAACGGATAGGTCTCAATGTGTAATATAAAGTAAAATATTTAACATATGTTCTTGTCAATTGAAAACATTAATTTCTCTGCTTAATCACTGTGAAGAGCATCTGGACCACTTATATGCATGGATTGGGGTTAGATGTACACCTTTGATTTATCTGAGTTTTTGTTGCCTTATTTTTCATTCACTTTTCTGAAAAAGGGAAACCTAATAGATGCATTGCATGAAGATTGATATTTCCTTACAAAGTCAAAATTTTTCAACAAAAAAAAAAAAAAAAAGTGGTTCAAACTTTTAAGTGCAAAGATATAGAGATGCTTTATATGATATACATGTATGTATTTAACTTTCAAAATTAAAGGTTATTAAAAACATTAGAGGATAATTTATAGTTTTTTTTTTATTTGAATAAAATTTAAAAATGAGTAATTATTTAATTCAAGATTCTTCAAAATTATGAAGTGTGTAATTACTTAACAGGTGATGTCCGCCTAAAGCTTGGGATCGAGGTTCGTGCATTTTTATCCTGCCTGTGCTCTCTCCACTCGCTGTCCTGAAAAGAAGCCGAAGCACGCAACTGGAAGACGGGAGCGCATCTACACCTATCTGCCCTAAAAATGATGCGGATGATTATGGTGATAGCGATGGATACAAAGATCACCCACCTGTGACTATGTCCTCACTGAATTCTGAGTAACTTGCTGGTAATTCATTGCCCTTGCCAAGCTTTTTCCGTTTTGATGTGCTTTCTAGGTCTGGGTTTTCGCAAAAGCAAATGGCTCTATTTCGACTTTGGTTGTTGATTTTGGGGATTCTTGACTGAGTTTAGGCCAGATTGTGCCGAGACCGAACACCAAAAGTTGTTCGTCTTGTCTTGGGGCTTTTAGGTTTTAGGGATGTTTAATGAATGGGGTTTGCAATTTTAGTCTGCATTTTGATTCTCATGCTCTAAAAATAAGAATGAGAATTTGTCTTGGCTTCTCATAATATATACAAGTTTTCAAATTTAGTTTGAATTTATGAGGATTCGATATGGTCTGTTGTTCAGTTGGCTATCTGGCTAAGATTTGTTTTTCATAGATCTAGTGTGTGGCATTTGATTTGTAAGCATTTAGTTGATACGCAACTTATGAGAGTAACTTGTCTAAAAGCCGATTGTGTTGCATTCTAGGTGCAAAATTTTCAACGACTTCATTTATAACTTGGGCTAGTTCAAGAGGTGTGAAATATTTATATTCTTACAACAATATCTCAAGCCTTAATCCCACCAGTTAGGTTGGGTACATGAATTGTAGGTCCTAAATTCTCTTTTAAGGTCATTACATTGACATCTCAGGGCAGACAGATTTTCTTTGGTCTTCCTCATTAATGTTTTAAACTCAAACTGAGATTGGGTAGCATCTTTGTTAAACTTGTAGTTGACCAATATGCCCACCCTTTTGTTCTAATGCCTATGCTTGTCATTGGCATATTGATGGATGAAAACCATGCTAACATGAAGGGCCAAGTTGAACTAAAGGACTTTTTGTTAGTACCTCTTTTCAAATATATAGAATGTTGAAAAGCCTATTATTATTATTATTATTATTATTATTATCTCTTTTTGCATTCTTTTTTAATTTTTATTCTGATAAAAAAATGTTCATTGTGGATGGCATACTTGACAATGTGCAGCCTTTTCTCATTCTGTTTGTCATATGTGTTTTAAGTGACAATTAAATTTTTGTTTACCTTATTGCCAGCTGTTGGTTAAGATCCTAGATGATGTTTTGAAGGGCTATTTTGTGGTCATTACTGCTAAAACAAGTAATGGAGGAAAACCATGAGGAAGTGGATGATGTTGAGAGTGCTTCTAGTGATCCTTCTACCAGTGACTTTGATGATAATGGGCCTTCAATATCTTCCGAAGATGATGGATTGCATCATGAGGCAAGTCACCATGGATCATATTTTATTCACTTCATAAATTTTGAGCATGAGAGTTGGAATATGAGATTAAGCAAAGGGATATGAGAAATTTATTTTTTATGCTCCTGTTCTCTTGGTTCTATTGAAACATTTTTATGCTTTCATCATGCTTATTATTGTCCTTTGTCATACCTTGAGAAGGCACATTTGACTGAGGAAGAAATTGAAGAGCTTATTGCTGAACTTTTGCAAGTTGAGGGCAAGGTATTATGTTATTCACTTGGTTTTATTGTTTTCTTATTGATTTAAATTGCTATGATTTATCTTTACCTTTTTTCAATTCTGTTATTTTCTTTTATACTTTTTTGGGCTGGGGGTTCTATTGTTCTCAATTCAGGCTGCAGAGGCACAAGAATCACTTGAAGATGAGTCACTAGCTAAAGTGGAGACTGAAGTTCGGCAAGAATTGGCACAATCTCTTCATGGAGACGATGTTATCTTTCTACCCTTTTACCTTTTTTGTCTATTTAGACTGCTTTGCTCATGCCATTTATCGAGGCCTATTCTTCTGTTGATAGCTTGAGAAGGCGGTTGCTGATGAAATGGCCACTTTCAGAGAAGAGTGGGAAGCTGTGCTTGATGAGCTCGAGACAGAAAGTGCTCACTTGTTGGTCTGCTTCTTTTCTACATTCTAGTATCTCTAACTGGCTGTTGTTATGTTCTGCTGTGAATTTGTGTTTTTGGTTTTTATTGTCATTAATTCACTTAGTTGGTAATGTCATATATGTCTTTATGAATTAAATGCAAAAATGTGCTTTTTCTGTACACTTTCTTCAAAAACTTTGTGCTTTTACTACTAAAACTATGAATTTTGAGATTGACCAAAGGAAAAAAATAAATAAAAGAAACAAATGTGATCTTTGCTTCATTTGCCTTTGTTTTAAAGCATGAGTTAACTTTTTGTTGTTGTCATGTTCATATTGAACTTGGAATTTATCTACATGCCACGTGAAATACTGGTTGCTAGGTCAAACCAACATTTTGTTTTTCTTTGGTTGACAGCTATGTAATCCAACCAGAAGATTGATAAAGAGCGATCCCTGATGTACTATTCTGCACACTTGCACTCATTCTTTATTAGTCATTTTACATATGAACTTTGTTTTATTGGCTCTGAAACTTATTTTTTTAACAAGCAAAACTAAAAAAAGTGGCATTTTTGCCTCTGAATACATTGCAAGGGAAAAGTAGGAAAATTGTAATGCAGGGAAAGGATTGCATGAACTGAATTATGGTGGAACTTTGGTTCACATATTTTTTCCTCTTTCTTGATACAGTCCTTTTAGTATGATCAAGGCTTGTGATTGTTGTTATTGTTGATACAGTCCATTTCTTCCTCAATGAATGGTAAAATAAGGAAGTGATGAAAGAAACGAAAAATAGTAAAATATGGAAGAGATCAACTTTGGGAATTGTCATAGTTCGCTTTTGGCCTTGAAATATGCAGTGTCATATTTTTGGCCTTTGAATATATTCTTTTTATTTATTTATCTTTTAAAATCCCCCTAGAAATATTTGTTTTTGGGATATTTGGTCAGTTTTCTTTATGTTTTATGATGTTGCACTGGTCAGGGATGTTATGCTCTTCCTAAACCTCTGTTTATAAGTCATAGCTGTAGTTTCATGACAGGCCCGAAAACATCATATAATGTCTTTTCTTTTTTAATTTCTAATGTGCTCTTTTTTTTTTTTTTTACAAGTTTACGTGACTAAGAGTCTGCTTACCTGAGGAAAGGAGCCTAGGCCATTGCTCCTCTAAAGGGCTCATATAAATTTACTCTTCCAGGGCAGAACTTGTTTTAGAGATTCATTTGGGCTGTAAAATGCCCTTTAATCCCAATTGATGCCTGGGGCAATCTAGAAATGACTCCTGGATGCTTCTTCCTTTTGTCTTCTCTTCTGAATTTTCTTCTTCTTAGAATTATTATAGCCTCAGAATTGAATATAATTGACCTTTGTCTAACCTCTGAACTCTTAACTAAAAGAAATAAGTAATCTGAGTTACTTCTTTCAAACTTCAGAAAAGCCTCCAAAATAAAATTTCAAAGGCGGGTAAACTCTTCACTTTCTGATTTTAATTCAGTATTAGGACCAATATCTCTTTTGACTAGTGTCTTTTTGTTGTTAGAACTATTCAATTTTTGTTACATTTCACCAGAAAAATAAGGCTCTTCATTGTGCCCCAGCCTTATTTTTTTAAATCTCTCTCTCTCTCTCTCTCTCTTATGATGGTTTTTTTCACATTGATCCTACATAAGTAGCATCAAGGGTAATTGGAAAACTTAGTTAATGACTTAATGCAGTTAGTGTTTTTTGTTTGCACAAGCCCACAATCTGATCTTTTTTTCTTCATTTGGATCTGTATGCTAATTTTTATGGAGGTAGATACAAGGTCTCATTGTCTCATTCGCCAAGCATTGCCCTTCCTCCCTAACTATGCCATTTATTGGTCATCACGGTATTCTTCCCTGTCTGGTTTGTTTTGAGTTGCCTTAATAGAACTTGAAGACATTCTACTTGTTAGATTTAGTAAAATGGCATTTAGCACTGATCTTACATGATTTTGAGTCAAATAGTACTGCTAATACTTATATTTTCTGTTGATTCCTCTCCTTATTCTGGAGTGCAGATTTACTTTCTGCTATGTTCAATATATGTGATTCTTTGAACAGGAACAACTTGATGGTGCTGGTGTTGAACTGCCAAGCCTCTATAAGTGGATAGAAAGTCAGGCTCCTGATGGTTGCTCTACTGAAGCCTGGAAAAAAAGGACACACTGGGTAGGATATCAGGTCACTAGTGATGTGAGTGACTGTGTGTTGCATGCTGAAAAGTATCTTGAGACCCACAGACCTGTGAGAAGGTATTCATCCTTTCTTCTCAAGTATTAGCCATACCTTATGGTGAATGTTGATTCATAGGTTGGATCTACTTGTGGGACAGGCGACATGGTAAAGTATTGGAGGAGGGTGCCAGTGGTTATCTGGGAAAGAAACTTTCTGCTGATGGAGGTGGGGAAGCTATAATCGAAAATTCTGATGCTGATTGGTGCTCTTTCAACAAACTAGTTTCTGGTCGTGCATCTGAGAATAGTACTGCATTTGGCAGCAAGAACTGGTCTACTGTTTACTTGGCTAGTACTCCTCAGCAAGCTGCAGAATTGGGCCTCAAATTTCCTGGAGTTGATGAGGTGAGATATATGAATGATTGATGTTATGGTATTTTATGACATAACTGCTTTGTCTCTATTCCAGGCAGATTCTAGCTTTTTAATGCTGTAACCTTTTTGTACTTATCTTGGTACTGTACCTTCCATTTATTCACATAAATGCTGGTTTCTAGCTTGTAGATTTTATCAATGCAAGTTCTGTTCTGTATTATTTCTGTGGAAACAGATTCCACCATGTAGAGAGAATCATTGGATTGTTAGGATTCCAATTATTAGCAACTGGATTTGATGTAGCAGAAAGCACGTGAAGATGAAAATGACTTAAGACAGCTCATATGTCACAAATTCCTTGCAGTTTCTTCATATGTCTCCATTTGAAATGCTTATGACTTAACTGCTTGGTCTCTATTGCTAGAAGATTCTAGCTTTATAATGCTGTAACCTTTTTGTACTTATCTTGGTACTATACCTTCCATCAATTCACATAAGTACCGGCTTCTAGCTTGTAGATTTGTTCAGTCCAAGTTCTGTTCTTTATTATATCTTTGGAAACAGATTCCACCGTGTAGAGAGAATCATTGCATTGTTAGAATCTAATCGTTAGCAACTGGATTTGATGAAATAATGATTTGACTTAGCAGAAAGCAAGTGAAGATGAAAATGACTTAAGACAGCTCATATGTTCACCAATTCCTTGCAGTTTCTTCATATGTCTCCGTGTGAAATGCTTGCTCTTTTTAGACTTGTGCATGCCATTTATTTTATCTATGCATGTTGGAACTACTTGATTTTTTCTCACTGGTGGTTGCTATATTGGATGACAAGATTATGTCAAAATCTCATGGGATGCTTGATTCTTGCAAGAAAAGTAAAATACAAGGAAGAGGGGGCTTTGGTAACTGGCTTGATAATTTGATGGGCCTATTAAATTTAAACCTTTGCATAAATGATTTTTAGTCAGAAATGGTTCTTCCTATTCATTGTTTTTTAGCTGTTGTGTTAGCTTAAAAGAGTTTCTCATTTTTTTATGACAATTTTTCTAATCGACTCAATATAATTAGTAAACTGCATTGCTACGTTTCTTGCTCAAAACTGGAAAAAGGTAATGGAAGAATCTAGTAGATCATGGACTTCCAAATTGCTATTTATGGTTCCTTTTTTATCCCAATTTTTGAGGGTTATGTTATGTGATTATAAAAAGTTATAGTTCATCTCCAGTGTTAATATGATGGCTGGTGCATGCAAGTGGGATTTGAATCTTTCTTTAAATTTTTGTCATTGTTCTCTCTCTGCATTCTTAAGGTTGAAGGAGTTTTTCTTTTATTTTTTATCCATTTGCATTTGCATCAGTCTTTGATTTCGTCAGAGCTTTCCTATGCTTGCTAGTATACATTATGGTGAGGCTATGGATTGATCTAGATTCTACTTGTTAACATCTTTAAGTTTCTTTACATCTATTGTGATTTTCATTTAACTTTTGTGCAAGTGCATGCATCCCTCTAGCAGTGTATTTTGGGTGATTGGTTATTGTTGGCCCTATATGTTAGTGAAAATGGAAAATATTTTTCATGGCAGTAAAAATAGGGAAGGTGCTATTGGAAAGTCTTATAATTTAGTAAAAGCTAATAAGTTGGGGAAGCAAAAAGTCAAAATCTGTAAATAATCACTTGATGATTTTGATTTATAGATTTTTCGTTTTAATATATGAGTATGCTTAATGGTTTTCATTATTTGTATGAAAGATTGCTGCTAACCTTATTTTCTCTTATTTTGTACTTCATCATAGGGCTAGTGATTTTCCTATTCAGTTTCTTTATCATTGGTTAAACTACTTAATTTCTCCCCTTTTTCCTGGACAGGTGGAGGAGATTGATGACATTGATGTCAATTCAAGTGATCCATTTGTTGCAGATGCTATAGCTAATGAAAGAGAACTGAGTCTTTCTGAAACACAAAAGAAAAATTTTAGAAAGGTAAAATGCACCTTTTACCATATTTGCAATGAACAAAGCTGCAACATTTGTGTCATCAATAGAGGGGGGGACTGTTTCTGATGTCAATTTTTGCATGGGAAGAGAAGTTGGAAGTTGCTGTTTCCAATCTTCTTGCTATTGCAGTTAATAGTAGCTATGGTTAGTGACATCTTTTAAAAGATGGCAATCAAATAAGCGTAGCATTTGATTTAACATGACTTGGGACATTTTTTTTATCCTTTGGTCTGTGTCACGATGCACAGCTGTGATATGGAAGGGACACATCTTAATAATTGGTTTGACATGACCAAGCCATAATTTGTCCCCCCTTAATTTGGATAAGAATGCTTTGGATCCTTTGTATTGTGGAAAACATTCATTCACCTAAAAAAAAAAGCAAATAACTAAATTAACCATAATGCTTAAGACTAAGAAATTATAAATTTCACATCTTGTTATACTATATTCTGTCTCTTTCAGTTTCTCTCTCTGTCCCAAATTGCTTGTTTTTATTTTATTTTATTTTTTGGCTAAATACTGACTTTTGTTTTTCATGCTCTATTATCTAATCTATGGTAAGTGAGAAAGCATAGATGTGATTTATATAGATTTTTTAAAATATTGTGTTTCTTTGCCCCACAGTTCAAAAATAATTATCTTAATGTCTTTGCCTGATGTGCCTATGTTTTCGCTTCTTAGTATTTCACTTGTAGGGAGGTAAATGACTGGGAGGTAGAGTAATTAAAGATTGAATATATGGAATGTAAATTTAGTGAAAATAAAAAAGTGGATGATGTCGTGATGAGGCTTGAATGTCAAATTATCCTAAAAAAGATTTGTTTATCTATCCTAGTTCAATTGTTCAAAAAGAAATAAATATTTTTGAAGATGTTATTTATAGAATCAAGGTTTTATCGTTAAAGTGGAGAAGTGTGTCAATCACTTTATGTGATTGTAAAATCCTTTTAAAGGTGAAAGGGAAGTTTAATGGATGACTATAAGAGCATCGTTGTTATATGGCTTAGAATGTTGAGTAATTAAGTGTCAACATGTGGGAAAAATATGAGAGTAATTTGGATGAGAATGTTAAGGTGAATATATGGTTATGCATGGAAGGATAAAATTAGAAACAAAATTTTATGTAAAAAGATTGAAGTGGTGCCTATTAAAGATATAAGAGATGGTTCGGACATGTGAGAAGAAGAAAAAACTTGTTGGAAAACCTTTAAGTCTGATATGGGCTATAATAGCCTTACAAAGGATCTAACTATAGATAAAGATGGTTGGAAAACTAGAATGTATGTAGCTTACCTACTCAATAGGATTAAGGCTTGAAATTGTTGTGTTGTTGTATGTCCAGATTAATGCAGATGGCATGGTTTTCACCATGAACAATTTAGTTAAGAGGCAGCAAGTTCTCATGAATTGCTTTTGAATTTGGATATAGATTAGCGCTTGTGTTAACCATGTTCTTATTCATTGTAAATTGGGAATATGGTAGATGGAGATTTCTAGACCATCGTCATCGGGCTCACAGCCAGAAGGAGTTGAAGAGGAAGGAGAGATCGATGCATCCCCGATTGGAAGAAACAAGAGGGCAAGGGTCAAGGGTGAGGTCGGAACATCGGTGGAGCCACCATCACTTGACCCATTCGACTTGCCATTCATCAATCCGCCCCCATTACCATAGTCGCCACAGACATCGGGCTAGGTTTACGAGATAGGAAGTTTGCCTCCTCCAATCTCTCCACATAGCCCAAGCATGCGAGCCACGCTTGTAGTCGCAAAGGCCAAGATAGCGGCGAAAGCAAATGCCAAGGAAGCTAGTTCAAGGCTTGATCAAGCTCAGTTGGACAAATACCATAGCCAACATCGAGCTGTCTACATACTTCCTCTTCCTTGGTCAACAGAACGCTTGCCGAGGAAAGAACTGGAGTTGGAGTCGCAGACCTATCTGCCTCTATTCTGGGAGCTGGGCCCCATTCATAGAGGGGAGATTCATCTACCACACCAACGACTAAAAGGGCACGAAGTTCAAATCCTTCCGAGATTGTTTGACACCAACTTAGTGTCAGAGCCCAGGGTCGGAGCAAGATTGATTTACTTCACCGTACTACCCTGCGATGAGCAGGAATTCATGAGGCGGGCTCCTGAGAGCCTTAACATGGCAGAACAATATTTGGTGGAGGTAAGTAATTTAACTTAATTCATTTAAGTTAAAGTTATGGATTTGCAAGCATTAACAAATTATTGCATTTTAATGTGCAGGGCATTCAAAGGCAAATTGTTGCCAATGCCAATGTTTGCGCTGACCTTGCCCGGGTTGAGGCCGATCATAAGAGGTGGATCAATAAAGGCTTATGCCTGCGAGAAGAGTGTGGCCACCTTGAGAGCAAGGTTAGGGATCTTATTGGCTACAAGGGGCGAGCCCGAGATCTCAAAAAAGAAAACGGAAGCTTGAAGATCAAGTGTTGTGCCTTGGAGAGCGAGCATAGGCAAGTGAAGCGCGAACTGGAGGAGCATCAACGTGTGGCCAAGGCAATACAAACCGCTAACACGATCTTGGTTAAGGAGCATAGCCGTGCAATGGAGGAAGTGGAGTGCTTGTGTGCTTAGCTCAAAGAGTCCGAAAGAATGGTCGAGGAGGCTGAGTGCCGGCTGGAAGAAGTAGATGTGGCAGCGATTTGATTGACTGTTTTGAAGGAATACAGACTCTCCCGAGAATGCTACGCAAAGAAAGAAGAATTTGCTTCGGGCTAGGGCTTCATGAAGTATGACTTCTATCTAGCCCAAAGCTTCCTTGAGAAGAAGCATCTTGGGGAGATATTCCCTGAATTGATTTTTTCCCAAGAAGCCATGGCGAGTGATGTCCCAAACTGGCGAGAATTTGATGACCCGGACTTGCACACTCCAAAGGAATACTTAAGGGTCGATCAAAAGGATGACTTATCCAATCTTACGGGTCCATGGACCCCATACTTGTCAGACCCTAACACGGTGCAAGAGTCCAACATGTAGCAAGAGTTGGAGACAATCAAGGCCTTACAGGACCCTGACATTGCCAATTTGGACATCCTCGAGGAGGGACAGATTGCGACTTTGGCAACAACCTTCGAACAACCCAACACGCTTCCTCAGCCTCCAGTAGTTTAGGTTTTTAGATGTATTTCTTTTCCTTTATTACTCATTTCATGTAATGTACTTTCAATGTAAACGTTTACATATTAATGAAATGAGATTTTTTGCGAATTCATAATGATTGCGCGTTTCGTTTATAGTCTAAACTTATGCATGCCTACATGTACGTTTTGCACTCTTCTACATGTCTTGTGTGTGTTCATGTATGCGGAAGAGCATAATGATGTGATGAGAAGATAAGTAGCTTAAACACAAAGCAGGGTAGAGATACCTAGCTACTTGTAATCTGTATAGACTTTCATATAACTTGCCAACCATGGAGGTTAGGGTAAGATGATAGTAAGGCAATATGGACTACCACTTTACCTCATGGTTGCACGTGGAGGATTGCATGTAAAGTGCGATCACCTTAAACAACGTACCTATTCTTCCCTGCTATTTATCCAAATACAGAAACCCCTCCCTAGCGTAGCAGTATAAAGGAATCCGGTCTATTCCGAACACCAGATTGTGAGATACATGTATTTATATAAGAAATTTAATATGATGCAAGCATTTGCATTAACATGCGACTTTAAGGAATCATATCGTAAGGCATACCCCTAAATTTGAGATAGATAAACCTATTAAGGCCTTATGATGTCTCCAACCAAGGATCGGTGAAGGATACTAGTGCTTTTGCTACAACTGGGAGTCGCGGATTACACTTTAACTCCTAGGCTGCCTGAACCTGACCACTTTTTCGGGATTTGGAGTGATTGCTTTTGTCTCGAATGATTTATCACGAAGTGTGGGAGAGGGACACTGAGATCCTATCCAGGTGTAGTCAGGTGAGGTCAAGCCAACAAGGAAGTGTCAAATTCACCCAATGGCACCCTGGTGCAACGCGAACACATTGCATTTACCACATCGATACTAGGTGAGTTCTACGATATTTCTTAAGAATTTGCCCATCATGCAAAACAAAGTTAAAGATAATGTCAAATTTTGTACCTCATGCTTTGAGGATGGATCATTTTGCATAACGGGTATTGCTTTTTCATGGGTTAAATGTATTGTCCTCGAACTAGAAGGTGGTGAGGGCTGCTCGATATTTTGCTTTTAAGTCTTGGCTCATAAAGTGGTGAATCTTGCGGTTATTACGTCGAAATTGCTGAAAACTGGGGCAGCTTGGCAGTGAGTCAGTAGAGCCTGGTAAGAAGAAGCTTGTGCTAGAGGATGGCACTGGAAAGGGCCAAGAGTTGCTCGGGGTGACAAGCCCTTCAATTAAGGGTTGGGCAATTGACAGAATTCCAAAAGAAAGATGGAAATCTTAGGAAGAAAGAGAATGAGAGAGGGAAAGAGAAGAGAACGAAAGAGATAGAGAAGAATTGAGACGAATAAGAGAGAAAAAGGATTTTGATTATTCTCCTTCTACAACAACCTTCTTTAAAGGTGCTTCTTTCAGTTAAGGCTAACTACCAGCCAAGGTTGGTTTAGGTTGTTCTAACTATCTAACCAATAGCTTGCTACAAATGGTTATAGTAGTTTCCCTTATTACAATTCTATCCTCGAGGTCGTAAAAGGAGGATGGCATGATCCGTTGTTCAAGAGAGCGAGAGAATATGCAAGGCAAAGCTCAATCCGCTATCTGGGAGAGTGAGAGAATATGCAGGGCAAAGCTTGATATGCTATTTGGGAGAGTAGGAGAATACCCCAGAAATCACCATAAGGAAGTCAGTCGAAGGGCCTTCGAAGCAAAGGGGACCCAAAAGGCCTTTGGAGGATATGGGACTTAAAGAGGAGGTGCTAGGAGGCTCCAAAGTGCCTTTCGGAAGAGTCTCCATTGTCCGGGAGAGTTGACGGGTGTCCAAAAGAGACTTGGTCTTCGTATCTACAAGGCAGGAAGCAATTAGAAGGCACGTGAGGATCTCTCCCGCATGTGCCCTCTGATGCCTAAGTCAGGTGCTGTTATGATGCTAAAGAAATGATGCTGATGTAGTATGATATGTAGATGAGGGCTTTGGAAAAGTGAGGGCTCTTTAGAAGAGGTGTTGGTGTGGTATGTGGATCGGGTCTTAGGCTTCGGGAATTAGCTCTGGGTCCTCGAAGATGTAGGGTTTAGGAGTATTTAGACCCCTCGAGGGACTGGGACAAGTGGCACACATGCATAGAGACACGTGGCAGGACCCTTCGGGTGAGGGTGCATGGGTGTTCGGGGTGTCCCGGGTGAGACTCGGAAGGCCAAAAGAGCCCCCCCCCCCCCCCCGAAGACTGGTCTTCAGAGGAAGGAGACTCCGAAGAGGGGCATACTAGGTTGTTAAAGAACAACCTGGGTTAAGTTGTGGGAGAAAGGTCCCCTAAAGGCCTTATGGAAGTAGCTTGATTGGATAGCTTACTAAGTAGTTAGGCCAAGCCTTCGGGGAAACAAATCCTTGAAGGGTCCCCAGAAGGATTGGCTAGGTCTTCGGGGGGCAAGGACCCCGAAGACCGGGAGGTGCCCCTCCTAGAGAACTTCATTGCTTCCGGGGTAGCTACGTTTCCAAGGGGTCCCCCGAAGGCTGCGTAGCAACACTAGTCCTCGATGTTTTGTGTATGTTTTTTTTTTTTTTGATCAAAGGTAAATGTATAAAGATCAAAAGAACTGTACAAGTACACTGGGCATACCCAGGAAAACAATCAGTGACCCATAGAGAGGGTCTCAAACTGAATCAAAACATGAGGATACAAAGTAAAAGTGACCCTGTATACTTGTGTTTTGATCCTACAGATGACAGAATCAATACAAGGCATATTGTCTTCAAAAATCTTCCTATTCCTTGTGTTCCAAAGGTAGTAAACAGTGCAGGCAAGAGCAATCCTCTTGACCTTGGCTTGCCACGATGATCCTCGAGCTTCTTTCTTTAACCATTTTAAAGCACTTGGAATAGTGCTCATGAGCCTCGATAGTCCCAGCCATTCACGGATGCTGCCCCAAACTGATTTGCTGAAAGGGCATTGAAAGAATAGGTGACTGTTGGTCTCCACATCAGTCCCACATAGTGCACAATTTCTGTCAATATCAAGATAAAGCAGCCTGTCCCTCGTAAGAAGCTTTGCTTTGGCAGCCAACCAAAGGGTGAAAGCATGCTTAGGCACCACACTCGGGTGCCATACATCAGATGCCCAAACCCTCAAAGGGCCTTTGTCGCAAAAGAAATTATAAGTGGCCGAAATGAAGAAGCGACCATTGTTGACCCAGCTATCTAAGCGAGCTATGGCAGCATCATTAGACCCAGCTTCTAGCAAAATTTTGTCCCTTATCCAGCGTAGCTTCTTAAGAAGAGGGGAGTCATCACTTCTGCCAGACCATGCTCACACGGACTGTCCCTTGAGATATTCATGAGATACCCATTTGACCCAAAGAGAATCCTTCTTTTGATGGATGTCCCACAGAGATCTGGCAAGAAGGGCAAGGTTCCAAACTTTAATATCTTTGAAACTGAGACCACCTTCTTTTTTAGGCAAACAGATGTCTTTCCAAGGCACAAGAGGGTGCTTGGAGTTCCAAAGGAATTCACGGCATAAACGGATGATGCGAACAATAACCGCTGAAGGAATAGGCAGGATGGAGAGCCAAAAACTCTCTACACCTTGAAGCACAGCACGAATTAATTCTGCCCTGCCAGCGTAAGATAGAGAGGCGGAGGACCATGCACTGGTGAAGGCTGCCATTTTGTTCACAAACGGGGCATAATGTGAGACTTTGAGCTTTTCAGCCGCAAGAGGGATACCAAGATATCTAAATGGCATGGACCCATTGGGAAAACCAGTTAGGCTTCGAATATCTTCAAGATCGGGACCCGCTATGCCAGCAGAGTATAGGCTGGATTTAAGGGCATTTGCTGAGAGGCCTGAAACAGCCCCAAATCCATTGAGGCAGTCCATGAGAATTTTTATAGAAATGGGGTCACCCCTTGCCATAAGAAGCAGGTCATCCACAAAAGCTAGATGCGTGATCCTCTGATCACCACACTTGGGATGGAAATTGAATTCTGAATTATTGGTTGCCACTTTGATGGACCTGGAAAAATACTCAAGGCAGCAAACGAATATGAAGGGGGACAGAGGATCTCCTTGGCGAAGCCCTTTTCTCCCTTGGAAAAACCCGTGCAAGCTGCCATTAATCATAAGGGAAAAAGAGGTGGTTGAGACGCATTGCATGATCCATAGTTCTGAAAGGCGCGAGGCGCAGCGAGGCGCAAAGGGTCCTGGAGCCTGAGGCGCGCCTTTGCGAAGCGAGGCGCACCTTTTAGAAAAAAAACTAAAAATCTTGTAAAATCATAAAAAACTATCAAATTATCAATAATAACACATGCATATCATTAATGTTTCATTATCTTCAAATTCTAAACTAACAACATCAAAGTTAATTCATTCATCATACAATTTCTAAACTAGAAACATCATCAAAGTTCAAACTTAAAGTCTCAAACTCAAACAAGTACCAACCATCGTGCAAAGTTCTAAACAAACATATAAACACTACAAGTCCACAATCAATAAAGAAGTTTTAATCATCATCATCATCATACCCTTCACCAAATTGAAAATCATCATCTTACGGTGCCATATTTTGCTCATCCTTGATTCCTTGTTATTTTTCCTCTTTTGCATGTACTCTCCAATCTCTTGTTTTATTGATGGAGGACATTTTGGAATAGCTTTAGTATTCTCCACAATCAATAAACACTACAAGTCCACAATCAAGAAAATGCTTTCATTTTGAAAAATGCTATTTTTCTAGGTTTGGAAGATTAGCGCATTTTTTCTAAGTCTGGAAGATTAGGGCATTATAAAGAGACATATAAGAAAATGTTTTTATTTTGAAAAACTAACTCCCGGTATTTTGATAGTTAATATTCATTGTTGTTAAAATGATTTTTAATGAATTTTTCAAGAAATAGTATTTATGTATTTTAGGGGTGGTAAAATCGCTAAATCCTGAATTTGTACTAAAATCAAAATTCTATTTTCTTATTGTTATAGATTTTGATTTTTTAGATATTTTTATTGAATCCAAATGGGGGGTACTTTCTTATTTACATTTATGTATTAAAGTAAATGGAAGGTAAAATATAAATAAAAGAAAATGTGGACATTTACTTAAACTAAAGAAATGTAAATAAGTAGTGATGTATACATGCTGAAACTGAGAAGAGGGGATGCTGGAGAGGAGAGAAAGAAATGATGCAAGCAGGATGCAGGCGCGGTTTTCATGAGGCGCGCCTCAGCGCCTCACCTTGCAAGGCGCGCGCCTTGCAGAAACCGCCTCGCCTCAGCCCAGGCGAGGCGCCAAACTGGCGCCTTGCGCCTAGGCGCGCCTTTAATAACTATGGCATGATCCACCCAATAAATTGCTGGGGAAAACCCAAACCGGATAGAGCAGCCTCGATGAAGACCCAACTGACGGAATCAAATGCTTTGCGAAGATCAACTTTGATCATGCAACGCGGAGAGATCCGCTTCTTGTTATATTTCCTGAGAAGCTCTTGGGCAAGATGAATGTTCTCAACCAAGCCCCTCCCCTCAATAAAAGCAGCCTGAGCACGATCAATGATGGAGTTCATAACAGGGGCCATTCTCGCTGCTAAGATCTTGGAAATGACCTTGTAGATGACATTGCAGCATGATATAGGCCTGAAATCTCCCACTGAAGGAGAATGGGAAGACTTCGGAATTAGCACGATAGCAGTGTGGTTGATCTGTTTAAGAAGGGAGGTGGCATTGAAAAATTCCAAGACTGCTTCGGAGAAATCAATTCCAATCGTGGGCCAAGCTTTCTTGAAGAAGCAAGAAGAAAAGCCATCTGGCCCAGGAGATTTACCATCACCGATGTCAAAAAGCGCCTCTTTAATTTCAACCATAGAGATGGGTCTGGCAAGGGCATCAGCCTGGTCAGAAGATACTCTTGGACCCGCATCAAAGACACTGAAATCAACCGGCTGGCAGCTGCTGGAAACACCGAGCAAATTTTGATAATAAGAAAGGAACTCATTGGCCACTTGCTGCTGAGAAGAGGAAATTGAGCCGTCATCCCTAGTGATCGATGCAATATAATTTCTCTTGGCATTCCGCTTGACAAGGGCGTGAATGAATTTGGTGCATTTGTCGCTGTTCATGATGTACTTGCATTTAGCAAGCTGACCAAGGAATTGCCTCTCAGCATTTTTAAGGAAGCTGGTTGATTTCCGTAACTCAGTCACCTTATTTTGGAGCTCATGGTTGGCAGGGTCATCATGCAGGGCAAGTTGAGCAACTTTAAGATCACAAGAAGCCTTATCAGCTCTGGCTGAAATATGGGTGTAATGAGCAGAGTTGAGCTGCTTTAAAGGCTCCTTAAGGCTGCGAAGCTTCTTACAAAAAATGAACTGTTTGGACCCAAAAAACTGATGCGACCAATGATGGCTGACCAGGGCTTGAAAATCATCGTGATCAGCCCACATATTGAAGAAACGGAACGGCCTGTTGGAAGGTCTAGAAGGATGGAAAAGAGTGACTAGGCAAGGGGAATGGTCAGATAAGAATCTTGACAGGAGAAAATTTGCACAGCCTTGGAGACCCTCGGAAATCCAGCAATTATTCACCATGGCTTTGTCAAGCTTACTCCACACCGAGTTGTTTGACCAAGTATAGCGACAACCAAGGGACTGCAAGTCAGAAAGCCCTGAAGAAACACAGCATTCTTCAAAGTCCTTGACTTCATAGGGGGTAATCTCTGAGCCATTACATTTGTCCTCGATGCTTAAAACGTTGTTAAAATCACCCAAGACCAACCAAGGGGAGGAACAAAGAGCCCCAAAGTCCCTAAGATTGCTCCATAATGGCCTCCTGTCGACAATAGAATGCATGGCATATACAAAGCTAATAGAGAAGGAAATAAGGGAAACCTTACAGATAGCTTTGCAATGGATAACTTGCGGAGAGATATCAATAGGTTCAAGAGCCACCTTCGACGAGTCCCATAGAATAAGAATGCGACCGGCTTGATGGGAGTGAAAATTATTCAACTCACTCAACCCTTGAAACCTGGTTGCCATGATCCTTTGAAGCTTCTCAGAATTCAGCTTACACTCTAAAATTCCCATAATAGCAATGTTATAACGATTCATGAGGTCCCTGACCCCGGAATGCTTAAGAGGCATATTAAATCCTCTTATATTCCAACTGGCACAGATCATGAAGACTTTCAGAGGGCCGGACCCCTCTTGACACTTTTCTTCAGGCTGGGGGCCTTAACCTTAGCAGAGGGACCCACTGATGCGGGCAAGGGACTCTGCACTTCTGCCATGGTTGCCTCAGCGGGATGATCCTCTTGGACCTGCCTTAGCCTACTACTTCTCTTCCTGTAAGTCACGATGGTGAATGGGCCCCCCGTGTCACTGTCCTCAATGTGCACCAACTGGGAAGAAGGAAGGTCAAGGGAAGAAGGAAGGTCAATGGCCTGCTCCACATGAGGGACTGATTGAGGCGGATCAGCAGAAGTGGAGGCAGAAATCACCTCCTGTTGGGACCCTGCCATTTGAACTGAGACCTTGCCCGCTTGGGAAGGATCAGAGATTTCCTTTCCTTTTGGGGAGGGATTGCTCTTATTCTTCTTCTTGGGGGTCTTCGATTTGGCAGCTTTCTTCTTTGTAGGATCAGGCTGACCCTTATCCGGCACTAAGGCATCAGCACTGACTTCGATGCATATATGTTCCTGCTCCTTTAATGGAGGATCCTTTTGCTGCATAGGATCTGGGATCTTATCACCCATCACAGGAACCAGCTCAGGGCTCTGGACAGGCCCCTCGGATGGAATCGATTTTTGCTTACTGGCCTTACAGCTTTGACGGGTGTGACCAAAAAGCATACAAAGAGGACAGAATTGTGGCTCGTACTCGTAAACAACACGCTGATGGCGAAGCTTACCACACGGCATCTTAAATGTGACCTCACGGACCAGGTCTTTAGACACATCAATCTCCACAAGAGCCCGAGCAAATGAAAGCCTCTCTTTAGTTGCTGTGTTTTTGTCGCTCGCAATAGGAACACCCAATCTTGATGCAATCCTACCAAGCAATGTTGGATTCCAGAAGTCAATAGGAAGGCCCGGAAATCTGACCCATAGAGGCAGATGGACATCCAGAGATTCATCAAAATCAAAACATTTGGGCATGACCTTTAGGAACAAGGGACGCCCAAATGCAAAGTACGGCCCTCCCCTGAGCACAAGGTCCCTTGATTCAGCATCCCCAAACTTGAAAACCAGCCATCCACTTGAATGGGGGAAATATTGGTATGGGATTTTCCACGAGCTGCATAGTTTCAGTAAGGCTTGTTTCCCTGGGAATTTCCCAGCAAAGTAGCCCACCAAACAATGTCCCAGAGCTCTCTCAACATTATCTACCTCCATCGGATCAATAACGAGCATCTCGCCACTGTTCTCAAATTTTGGTAGAGCGAAACCATGAACTTGTTGCTTTTTGGAGTTCTTAAATAGTCCCACCCATGGGCCTGAAGCTTTGGGAGCAGAAGGAACAGATGGACTATTCTCGCTGGGCCCTTCCACCTTGTTGACCGAGACAGCATCCTCATCCCCCAAGGTGCATGACTTGGTAGTGGATGATTCAGGTCCCTCATTATCTGGCATAGCTGAAGCACTTGTTGATAAAGCATCGCCATTAATACATGTTTCGACAGCTGGATCTGTCAAACCCGTTGGTGGAGCATCTTTACTGGCCATGAAGGATGACCGCAGAAAATAACAGCCACCTAGATGTCCAAAGACCCACAGTGGTCTGACATGGCCCGGGGCCCCCAAGAGCAAAGAGCGCTGGAACAGCAAGGAGCCTCCAAGGATGGAGGTCGGGGACCACCACTGAGAAGAATCAAAGGCGAACTTCACGGGTATTCACCCAGATGCACGCTGAAAATTCAAAAAAGTGGGAGGCGGGAATTTCGAAATTTTGAAAACTTTTGAAATCTGCTTCAATGGATCCGAGCGCTGACCCGTTGAACAGCCAATCCGCAGCAAATCACTGAAGCTAATTCGTGAACAATGAGACTCTGGACCAAGAATCACTGAACAACACTTGAAAAATAATTAGAGAAATCACAAAGTGAGGCAGCCGAATGTAGGAACACGGAAATCGCCCCCCCCCCCACCCAGCGAGACATTCTCTCTCTAACCCCACTTTTTGACAACAGGAATCTGATGTTTTGTGTATGTTTATTTGCAGAATGGTTGTTCCTAGCCTAGGAATGCAATAAAGCTTATCCATTCTCAAAGTCAGTGATCCTTAGCCAAGAATGCAATAAAACTCATCAATTCCCAGAGGCCACTAAACCCATTAGGTCTAACAATTGTCTGGACGCTTGACACAGGGTTGTTACAATGCTTTGTTATCCCACTAATGTCAAGTTAAGGATAGTTATATTGAAGGCAAAAAAATAAAAATAAATGTTCTGGCTTTATCTACATCTTGTTTATCCTTTGCCAAGAAGAAAGTATCTCAATTGCAACTTTCTTCCTGCTTTTTCCGTTCCTTGCTACCTGTCGCTTCTCTTTTCTTTAGAGCAAATGATTGAAACCACCCTCCTCATTTCTTCTCTTTTTATTCTCTTACTACTTTGTCCTCTAGAGTAGGGAATAAGCTGTGATGATACTAATGTACTATGGAACATTTTTTTATGTGTACATGCTTCTGAATTTTTATGCTTCTCATAAACTGTTTCCGAGAGTGTGATCTAGTTGGGTGTCATGATAAGAAATCAACTTGTTTTCATGTTTTATCAATTTGATTGCCAAACTTCTGGACCTACATGCATTATAGCATCACTCATAATAATGTCCATGCACAATAACATTGACAGGTTAAAGAGGAAGATGATGCAAATATTGATAGGAAACTTCAGCTTCGTTTGAAGCACAGGAGACAGCAAAACAAATTCAAACAGGTGTACTATTTGCTCTCTGTATTGAGAATTTTAGATTATCCTGTTAGTGGGTCCTATATATGCAAAATAATCTGAGAAAATTCTATTGTTTATTCTTGTTGACATTGTTTGTCTATGCACAATTATAGTATTGTGTTTTTTCAACCCAAACTTGATTCACCTAAGAACCTGTTAACTTGTTAACCTGCAAAATAACATTGTTTTTTCAACCCAAATGCTATGGTATACTTGTTAACTTGTAGCATTACTAGCTGTTGATTCTCTTTTTAATTGGTATCTGACATGTTCCGTTGCCTTTTCTTTCTTTCTTTCTTCTTTTTCTCTTAGGGGAGGGGTGGGGTTGGCTTTTCTTACTTCCTTTTTCCCCATAAATATGACTATCTTTCTTTTTTGTTTTTAATTAACAAAATCAATTATTTTAGTAGTAAAATGAGAATCAGAATATGTTAGGATCCTAGGGTTTGCCTAGGGTTTCAACAGAGAATTAGGGAAGATTTTAGGAGGAATTAAGGCAGAATTAGAGAAAGAGAGGGAAAAGCAGGAGGTGGAAGAAACAGGGAGATCGAGAGGGAGAATCAGGAGGGGGAAAGAGAGGAGGAGAAGCCGAGGGAGAGAAAGCAACATATCTGAGAGGGAGAGAGAGTTTGGAGAGAGGAAATCAGAAGATTCAATTGATATTTCTGAATGAATGCATCTATAACAACCCTAGTAGCTTTATATAACTACTTCTCCTATGCTAGGATTCTATTATACAGACAAAACAAAAAATACAAGTAAAATAACTACGGCTAACAACATAACATAATTAACTACGCCTCCTGAGGAATAATCTGCTACGCTCAACCCTAAGGTCTGTCATGACCCAAGGAACCATAGAAGGGCAATATAGTAATAGGTTGATAATAGTTGTTAAAAGATATTTTAGATATTTTAGCATTTGGTTAGAAGCACATGGGTCATGTTATGCAGTTAGTTAGGAGCAAATATGCCTATATAAGGCTATGTAAACGGATGGGATTTGCAGGCTTGAATGGAATGAAAGAAACTCTAATTCTCTCTCTAAGATTTCTCTCCAATCTCCCTCACGTTTCTTTCTTGTTTCTCCCCCCTTTCTCTCAATATCTCTCCCTCTTTCTACTGATTTCCCCCCTCCTGCAATTCTGATTTCTCTCCTAATTCCTATCATAATCCTAGTTAACCCTAGGAATGTGACAAATGGTATCAGAGCCAATCGTTCCTCGACTGTGATTTCGTTGATTCTAGTAGTGAATTCTGTTCAATCATGTATTGGACGCAGATTCAAGCCATTAGGATCCTAATGATAGTGATCGAATAAGTGAATTGCGGTGACCCATCGCGATTGGCTGGGAATTGTGGATTGCCGATCCACAACAAGTAGTGTAATCGGAGCCAATCCATTCAAGAGGCGGGGCTGGAGGCGCTTCCTAGTAGCAACTCTGACCACCGATTCAATAGAAATTATTAAGCGGCGTGTGAAGGTGAAGCAGATTCCAGAACTCTTGGGAGTTAGTTGTGTTTAACATTTAAACAAATTTCCAACAATTTTGGGTCGGAATTGAGGGCGAAGTTGGTCAGAAGTGACAGGCGTGAAGTGGACCAAGTCCGAGGCAATGCGGGCAGACCCAAGGCAATCGCAATTGTCCAAGATTAAGCAATCTTGGTTGAAGATTCAGAGTTGGTGATTCTAGGCAGCTCCTAGGAGCAATTTAGCGACAGAGAACCCATAGTTCCACTGGCCGATTGGCTTCGATGGTGATCAAAGCCGGTTTGGCGAAACTTTGGCAATCCTGGTTCTTCGCTTGAAGGCGATTCAAGAAGTAACAACTTCCAGTGAAGATGCGAAGGAGAAGTAGGAGGATTGGCTCGCAGCCAAGACTCCGGTAATCTTGACCAAACTTGAAGACGAGCAAGCCAGGAGGATTTGCGAACCGGAGTGGACGACGGGTGCAAGAATTCCATCCAAGTTGACGACACTGATAGGTGAATTGGTTGCGGAACGAAATGGATTACAGGAAGCAATTCGGGACACAACAAAGAGTGGATTGAATAACGGAGTCGATCCATTTTGGTGGTGCAATTGGAGTCAATCCATTCGAGAGACTGTGCTAGGGGCAACTTGGCTAATTGATTCCGACAGTCAGTGTTCGGATCTCCGTAGGCGCAATAAGAGGCAACTCTTGGTTGGGATTTCGACACTCCTTGGACGGTGATTGGGT
Source organism: Diospyros lotus (assembly GCF_014633365.1). Lineage (NCBI taxonomy): Eukaryota > Viridiplantae > Streptophyta > Magnoliopsida > Ericales > Ebenaceae > Diospyros > Diospyros lotus. The sequence goes on from NC_068338.1 coordinate 53,812,959, forward strand.
GAGTGATTTTTGTGGGTTGGTGTGAGGCGATTGTCGCCCAGGAATTTTGGGCACTCCTGTCCGAGTCTTGAAGAAGAAGACGGCCATTGATTCTTGGGGTTAGATTTCGATGCATGAAGGTGATTGATGGCGGATAGGTAGTTGCTTCCAATCTGATTTTGAGGGTTATTGCTGGCTGATTCTCTGTAGATTTAATAGAGCCGTTGTTGCTCGAAGTGGAAGGGTGAAGCGGATTCAGCGGATTCCGTGTGGGAAGTGGATTCTTCCAACTTAGCTAGCTTGTTGATTGTTGGTGTTTGTGGTTGTGAATAAAGGGAACAAGAGGTTGATTTAGGCTTTGAAATTTGGTTAACTTTGTTTGAAGTAGGGAGGCGAAGTAGAGCCGGTGTTCTTCGGTTATTGAATTGCATTTGAGGCGAGTATAGAAACTGCTATAACAGGCAAAACAGAAGCATGTATAGAACTCCCATTCCTTGGCAGTCGAAGTATGTTGTTGGTGAAAAGTTGACCTTGGGGAGCGGTGCATATATGAAACCATTGGAGTCTCAATTGCAACAAAAGAATGTTACATTTTCAGTGGAAAATTTTTCTCGTGAATCCATGGGAAGCAGTGGAAGCATGAGGCACTTGGAGCCTCAATGGTAGCAGAAGAAGGTTGCAATTTCAGCTGGCAATAACAAAAATCAGGAGTAGTTTATTCAGAAGAATCAGGCTTAGGAAAGGTTGGATAATGTGTCTAGCCGAATTGACAAGGGAGCAAGCAATGGGATTCATGAAACGCGCGAGGAATTCGGTCGTATATTCCGTGAGAAACTACAGGAGTTTGCGATGATACTGACTAAGAAGTATCATTGCAACTTCCCGGTGGAATATTTCGATGATTATCACGGAAGTTTTAACAAAGAGGATTTACTTAAAATGGAGCAGCCAAAGCAAGAGTTAATACACTTGAATGTGCCGAATGAGGGTTGGCAGGAAAGAAATGAAGGGTCAATGAAGGGATTTACAGAAAAAGCAAGGTCCCTTGCATTACTGCGGGTGATGAGCCCATTACATGGAGAATTGGCTAATGTGGGGAATGCGATTGCGGGGAAAGCTAAGGATTCCTTGGCTTGGGTTAAAATAGGCAGCGAGAAGGTGGAAACAACACTAGTTGGAGGATATCTTACCATCGACATAAAAGATTATAGCATTGAACAATATGATGGTGTTGCTGCCATTTCAGAAGGGTCAAGCCAGATTGCAAAAGATGTTGATTTCTCTTCTAGCCAAGGGAAGTTTTCTGTGAATTATGACCTTGATAGTAGTTCTATCCACCAGTAGCAAATTCAAAGTGGTGAGGAATTCTTGAAGCCGGTTGTACCTGGGAAAAGGCTAAAGGAGACAATTGAAGAAATCAAAGGTTTTGTCAAAGGGAACAAGACTCCCAATGGTGTGTTGGTTCTTCCTTCAGTTGGCAAATCCGAATGCTTGTCTATTACATTGAAGGACAAACAAATGGCTGGAGAACTAGTTAGTCAACTTTTTGTATTCAAAACAACACACAACGAAGATGATGAGAAGAGGGGAACATATGTGGCAGTTGGTCGGTCGTGTGAGTTTTGGAATGATCGACATTTGAAGGCTGTGGGGTTGCAGATTTCAGCTGCTACCTGCGACAAGGAGTGGCTAAATTCATTAAAGGCATTTGATGTGGACACATTGACAAGTTTTGGCATTATATTGGATCCTCAAACTATGGGTACTAGCGACTTTAATTTGGTAGTTATTGCAAACCCAAGGGAAATAGTATGTTACTCTTTGGAGGAAGATGCAGCCTCGTCTGCAATGATTATCATTTTTGTTGAGAACCTAAAAATGAAGAAGAAGAGACCTAGAAGGAGGAAGAAGGAAAGAAGGATGAACCGGATAGAGAAGGATGGAATTGGATGAAGAGCCATGGCTACTTGTTGCAAGTTCTTGGGGACAAAAAGTCTTTCAAGGAGGGGGAAATTGTCATGACCCAAGAATCCATAGAAGGGCAATATAATAATAGGTTGATAATAGTTGTTAGAAGATATTTTAGATATTTTAGCATTTGGTTAGAAGCACATGGGTGCTATTATGCAGTTAGTTAGGAGCAAATATGCCTATATAAGGCTATGTAAATGATGGGATTTGCAGGCTTGAATGGAATGAAAAACTCTAATTCTCTCTCTAAGATTTCTCTCCAATCTCCCTCACGTTTCTTTCTTGTTTCTCCCTCCTTTCTCTCAATATCTCTCCCTCTTCCTACTGATTTCCCCCTTCCTACAATTCTGATTTCTCTCCTAATTCCTATCACAATCCTAGCTAACCCTAGGAATGTGACAGGGTCCTGACAGAATATTTCTTGTTTCAAGATTTGGGATGGCAAAGTTCCTGAAAATTCAGTTTAGATATATGTGAAAGTTCTAAAATATTAGCAAATTTATGCTTTATTGTTTCTGATGTTTTTTCTATGGGGAGGAAAATTTTGATGATGATGTTCTTGTCTGAACTTGGGGATATATTTAATTTTTCCCTGAATTAAATATGAGTATATATATAATAATAATAATAATAATAATATATTGCTAGAGGGTTACGTCAGTAAGGGCATCTAGCATAAAATTTTGCCTTGTTCTTCTTTCTCATGGATTTGTATTGTCAATGTGATTTGTAGAAGTTGATTGACATAATGCTGTGCCACCACCCTAACTTGGCTAGAATAAAATGCAGCAGCTGATGATAAGGATGATGGGCGCCTGGGGGGGGGGCACTACCACTAAATAAGTTATTACCAAACTTTTAGTTGCTTTCCCCCGATTTTCTTTGTTTTTCCATTTTTTCAAAGTGCCTTATCTATTGACTGGAGACCATTTTATACAACTCTTGGAGTTTGATGGTTCAGGCAATAGTTCTATTCACAAGATTGTGGTATTTTCCTGAGAATAGGGCTACCCCACCTAGTAGGAATGAAGCTTGTGATTGTTGTTAGGGAATAGGGTTTTTGAAATGTCCAGGCTGGTGTTGGCATTTACATGCTCTGCATCTGATGCTATACAATGATGAAGCAGAGCAGACCAGCTTTTAAGAGTAGAGTCTTGGGGTACTATTGTTGAATTTTCTGATGCTTAGTTGTACATTTATTGGTTCTCTGGAACCTTTCATTTTGTTTAGTTTATTTTCTTCTGAAGATATTTAGTGATATGTTTGTTTTATGTTTTTGAAATATGCCCCTTTTGCCCGTCTTGAATTTGGAAGGTTCTCCTTAGGGCAAAATGTGTCAGTAGTTATAAACAGCTAAATATTTGTTGACAATTACTTACTGTTTGTTCAAACTGTGCACATATGAACTGTTATGATTGAGTTCAGACATGTCATGGGAATTGTTTTCTATGTAAATGTGGATTATAGTACCCAGACATCTGTAACATACTTTACTTCTGCACGACTTTCTAAATACAGGCACACAGAGAGGCATGCATCATGTGATGGTCTGTGGAGTTGATTAGTTGATTGCCTAGTTCCACTATATACTGTGATATATGTCACTTCAGATTGGACTAGTTCCTTTGTATGTGGTTATTTTAGTCAATGTGCATTTATTATATATATCAATACTGTTAAGTTCCCACTACCATGAAAGGTTAGGCTGTTAGGAAAGAGACCATGATAATGTTTAACAAACTTCAAAACACTCTCACATGTTGCACTTGGGCAGATAAACCAAGATGTACCCACAAAATAAAAATGCATGACAAAAAGGGTAATGGGGAACGATCAGTTACTACAAGATTTTAACTTAGGACCTCCTAAAACTTAATCTGATATCATGTTAAGTGACCTTTAGTTTCAAAAGATTAATCTAAAGCCCAGCAATGCAAGTTGAGCTTTCTAATAAATACAATTCCCTTTCATATTCTTCTCCAGTCTTTTGGAATTTAGCAGTTCACTACTTAAAGAATAGCAAATAGATACAAAATACCTATTGTGCCAAGCCAGTATACATTGACTTATAGATTAACTTTTATTGAACGTGAAAACACCTTCGTTAATCATTTAGTGAGATTAAGGTTGATCATGCTGATAATATGTTTGTTAATATATTTTTTTTCTGTCTTTTCATTTACTTATTGAAACAGGAGGCTGTTCAGGGAGAAATCTCTTCAGTTGATAAGCTAATGGAAGAAAATTTAGACAGTTTGCTGCCTTTGGACATACATTCCAATGCTGTGTTGGTTGAGGAAACTGATGGGGGTAGCAAAAGTGCAGTTAAAAATAACAAGACTGATATAGAATGTCATGATTTGAGAGACAATGTGGATGAAAGAACATCCGTGAGTAATGATACTTCTTTGGTGTCTTCTGAGTCTTCCTTACCTGATCATATTGAAACCAGTGGGTCCAAGCGTTCTCATGACAGTGTCGAACTGGACATTAATAATAAGAAGGCTCGCATAGTTACTATTGATAGTGATGATGAAGCTTGTGGTTTGGAGGAAAAATCTCCTAGTTGTGATGTGCCCGTGATGGAGAATAAATTTGTTTTGCAAAGTGAACAAGATAATTCTGTTTGTCCTAATTCTATGCCCTCCCAGAGTTTGGGTGAGAATTTTCACTGCACTGCTTGTGATAATGTGGCTGCTGAAGTCCAGTCCCATCCTCTTTTAAACGTAATTGTCTGCAGGGACTGCAAACATTTAGTTGAAGTGAAGATGCATGCAAAGGTATGGACTGTAACGACATTAGTGCATAATAATATGATGTGAAAGTGTAGTTGTTATAGAGTTTTTTGGTTGATAATACACCAGATGCAGGATGGAATTCAATAAAATATGTTTTATTCATTCTTATACATGAGAGCTGTGAAATGGCCTTTACTGCCTATTTAGTAATTGGCACTTGCTTAACCTGTTGATTCTATTTACTGGAATGTAACTCTTCTTTATGTTTCATTGTGTTTTTTCATAAGAGAAATAACTAGCTTCCTTGGATTTGGTATGGCATGCACTAAGAAATTGCTTATGGTTGCTTTCTGATTTACATCAGTGCACCACGATATTTTCTGCTTGCTTCTTGTAGTGTTGCTAAAACATCATTTCTGATGCTTTTTTAAAAAAAAATCACTAGATTTTCTTGATTGCTTGTTCAATTTAATCCTTCATGTATTACCTTACAACAACAACAACCACAAGCCTTAATTCCACTTGGTGGGGTCAGCCACTCTTCATGTATTACCTTATGCTAACATACTTTCCTATGGCAGGATCTTGATTGCTCAGAGTGCTATTGTGCATGGTGTGGAGGAAACAAGGACTTGATAAGTTGTAGGTCATGTGAATTGTTATTCTGTGTTGCATGCATGAGGAGGAATTTTGGTGAAGCATGTCTGTTGAAAGCCAAGGTTTCTGGATGGGAATGTTGTTGCTGCTCACCAAGTATCCTGCAGCCATTGACTACACAGTTAGAGAAAGCCCTTGGATCTGTAGATTCTCCAAGTTCCAGCTCTGACAGTGATTCTGATAATTCTGATGGAGATATAAGTGTTTCCATCAGGTAGACTATTATTTTTCTTTCTTTTAAACACGGTTGGTAGTTTTGCTTATTTTGAAGAAAGTGCAAATTGTGGCAATTTTATCTTCTTCTATGATATTGCAGGGTTGGATTTTTGACCTTTTATCTCGTGCTTCTATTTTAATGATAGCACTAGGGCATGCATTGCTCAGGATCTGTTTTCACATTTTCAGACCTATTGTTCTCACCATTATGATTTTATACATTAAATCATGATTTTTTTTGTAGTTTTTTCTTAGATGGATTTGCTTTTTTAGTATATTTATATGAATTGTTATTCTTCATCTCTTTTCTCTCGAAATATTGATTCCATATTAGTACACTCACTTGTTTTAGAGATGCGTATCAGTATATATAAACACTCTGTTAACTAATTATAAGTAAATAAAACAAATATTTGGAGTGGTCCAAAATAATAAGGTGAATAGTTGGCATATAGTGACAAAAGAGATAAGTTAATGTTAGAGGTTTGCACCCTTGACCATCATCATCACAGTCTCTATTACACTAGGTGGGGGTCGGCTACATGAATTCAAACTCTCCAATCATCCTTATATATGGTTGTAGGAATTCAGAATTATGCTTTCATAATTAATTCTGATGGATACAGAAGTCCTCTTATAGAGCGAGAGATTACATCAAAAATGGAAACTATCAAAAAGGAAACTCTCTCTAAGGAAACAAATTAAAACACAAAGAAGGAAATATACACTAAGATACATATGGACATAATCAGGAAAGATTCATAAATGATAATTAGAAATCATTCCTAATCTAAGCAGATCTCTTAGCATTCTGATAAGTCACCAATGGTCATATCTTTTGTAAAGCCATTATATCCTATGTCATGTAAAAGAGTTGCCCACCAAGTTTTTTTGGTCTTCCTCTACTTGTCTTAGACTACAAACTTCTTGCAACTCACCTCATAGGTGCATTTATTGGTCTCATAATGTATCCAAAAAATATTTGCATATAGATTAATGATCTCTGCGAGAAGGATGATAAGCTAGTTTTTGTATGTAGGCTTTAGCATCATCATATACATAAGCCTTAACTACACTAGGTGGGTTAGTTATCTAGATTCTAGCTCTTCAATCATCTTTATCCATGACTATATCTTTTGCAAGGCCACATTATATACTATGTTATGCCCAAGAGTTTTGTACTAATTTTATTTTTTGGTAATCCTCTACCTCTTTTCCTACAAATATCTTCGATTTTATCCATTCTTCTACAAATATCTATTGGTCTTCTCACACATCCACACCATCTTATTTGCTTCTTGTGCATATTGTCTTCTATAGGTGCTATGGGTGCTATTCCAACCTTAATACAAATAACTTTTTTTCTTATTTTGTCTTTAGTTATATGGCTATACATCTACTCTATCATTCTCATCTCAGTTATTCTCATAGTTTAAGTATGGTAGTATTTTTAATTGCCCAACATTCTATGCCATGTACAAAGTTGGTCTTATAGTGATCTGAAATTTTTTTTCTTTTAGCTTTTAGGGGATTTTACAATCATCTACAATGTTGTAAGTCCTCCACTTTAACCATGCTGCGCCAATTCTGAGTAATGTCTTTAATTGTTTCTTCTTGTTTTTGAATAATGAATCTGAGATATCTTAATATTTTCTTTTAACAACTTGATCTTTAAGTCTCACCAACACATCATCAGTACTTGTGTTTTTCCTGAGCTTACATTTCATATATTCAATTTTTGACATACTCAGCTTGAAACTTTTGGATTCTAAGGTGTCCCTCCATATTTAGGCCATTTAATCATGTAATTAATATCCTGTGCATTGAATATGTTATTGAACTTGAATGAAGTTGTTCTATGGACTTAAGAAAACACATGGTGCAGTGATATGAACATTATATATTCTTATGAAAAATATATATATGGAGAGCATAGTTTTTATTTGTTTAATTCTGTGACTTAGAATGGTATGAGATTAACCATTGGCACAAAAAGAACAATGATGGAAGTGGTTGGCTGACAGTTGTAATTATTAATGAAAATGTAAAAACTGGTTCTTCCATTTAGGATATTTTCCTAATTTAGGGAATATAATGCATCTATTATTCATTTTACGTACAATCTTTTGGAATATTATGCAATAGTACAATCCCATTTAATGTAAAAGAAAAATTTGTTGAACAGTTATAAGACCAGCTTTGTTTTATGGGTATGGAGTTTTAGGCAAGCACCAATATGTGCAAATATGAGCATAATGAAGACGGGGATTTTATAGTGGATATGTTGTTATATAATGAGGTTATATATCATAAGGTTGGAGTGGCTCACATTGAAGCTAAAGATGTTGTGAGACACTATTAAGATAGTTTGGTCATTTGAGAAAAATAGACTGATGGATGCTCTTGTTAAGAGGACATTAATATTTTTTGATGAGCTTGCAAGTTGAGTTTGTCGATGACAGGAGTGAAGTTTCAAATTCACCCTTGCTTGCTTTTAAGTAGGTGAATTTGTAATTCATCTCTGTCATCTTATGAAATTGGGTTGCGAACTGGTAAAAAAAATCATTATCCTGTTAAGAGAGGGGATGGAATGGATAAAGCTTCTAGCAAGAGTGGTAAAGAAAGGCCAAGAAAATTTTGTTGGGAAACTTGTAGGCATTTTATGCATTATAATGGCCTTATAGAATATATGGTCATAGATATAGATATTTGGTGAACTCAAATCCTTGTGACCACCCCTCACCTTATTGGATTAATATAGGAATATTATGAACATAAAAATGTATTTATTAGAGTTAATAATTGAATAACCTAATAAATAATTATTTGTTCCAAGACTCCTTATTAAATTTGGATGGTACTCTTCTGAACTTATTTTTGAGGATGCCTAATTGTTTCATTAATGTGTATAGTCTTGTGTGGAGATGAGAAGTTAAATTGATTTTGATATGAAAAAGAATGTAAAATAACAACAATTAAATTTGAATGAAGCACATGAGATAATCATGGCGGTAATGGTCCAGTGCTACTCAATTTTAACTAGAAAATACTTATTTGTGAAGTAGTGCAAATATAAAGGCACATTAGTTGCATACCTTAATAGTTAGCATTAGTGACTGTATAATCTTGATGGTGAAACGAGAATAGAAACTTAGTGTGGCACATGTTGTAAAACATGGTATGGCTGGAGTAAACTTATAGATATTATTGTTACTTGTTAGATTGAAGATTTTTTTTAAATTATTTTCCTTTTAACAATTAGAAATCCAATGACACCAAATGATAGTTTGTTATCTCTTTGAATTAATTATACAAGAATATGTTACCAGTCTCTGACATTTTTCCATACCAATACTCTGATATCTATGAATTTTGATGTTGATTTCAGAAAAATTTAATAGATGGAAAAACAATATGATTGATGGGATAGCTAAATTCACTGTTTTGGAATGATTACCATATTTCAGAATGTTCCTGGCTATTCATAATAAGCTATGTAGCATAGCATTTTCTAGTCAACAATTTGTGTTACTTGTTAATCAAGTAAATTCTTAAGGTTATTAAATATTTGGAAGATGATTGTTTGACTTTACTCTTGAAATTTCTATAAATTAAGTAATTATCTCATTGTTTACTTATACTATTACTTAGATAAGATATTTGAAGAGACAAAGGAGAGAAGAAAGTCCAAAAGGATTACATCTATTGAATAGCATAAATCAAAAGAACAGTGATAGCAACCTGCCTTTATATGGTAGTTCATAGTTACTAGGTTCCCTCCTAGCCCCTTGGAATCGTGATCTGGATCACATGTTTTGAATCTTGGTTCTTTTGCGTCCCAAGATGGCAAGGAATGTGATCTGATCCCCACGAATGGGGATCTCAAGCAGTGCATGAGTTTACTTAAACAATTAAAAACTAGGGAAGAAAATTAAAGTTGGAATAATTTTCAAAGGAGATTAGAGAAAAGAAAGCTTGCTTACCAAGCTTTCCTCACCTTTCTCTTATATTATATTGCATTTTGAATTTTATTCAAGCCTAACTTCATTCGCTTAATATTCTTGATTCCATAAGTTGTACAAGAGCATAGAAAATAATTCAAAATGAAATAACACAAACCAACTTCTATAACAACGAAGTATCAATCTATCTAATTTCAACTCGAGTACAATTATAAATTGTAGCACAACCTGAAATAATGAACTAGTTAAGCCTACCTTCTTTGTAGCATAAAATTAGCATATAGACGTACCATGTATCCATTCTTGTACCACATTCCTGGTAACTGTGTGTTAAATATATTTTTGTGGAAATTCATTTTGGGACCCTTCTCCTCTGAGAAAGATTCTAAGAGCGGCCTGACAGTTTCCTTCTGGGGGAAATCATTTGCCAAGCCTAGTACAAGGTATTTAAGCCTTTTCAAAGGCTTTGTCCTCTTAAGGGAGGTATGCAAATCAAGCTTGCACATTAAGGTTTGATGATTCACCATATTCAAAAACATGGAATGTAGAAACCAAAAAATTATTTCTTAAACCCTATAAATTATTTTTTAATGTTCTGAGTTTGTGTTGGGAATTATAGATGTCTTGGTTATTCTTCTTTAATGTAATGGCTTCTAATTTCACCACATCTCCTATGCTTTATTGGGCGTTTACTTTGAGAAGTGAATTTGTAAGCTTCCTCCGATGTCTTGGTTATTCTTCTTTAATGTAATGGCTTCTAATTTCACCACATCTCCTATGCTTTATTGGGCATTTACTTTGAGAAGTGAATTTTTAAGCTTCCTCCACATGGTTGAAATTTGCATCTATTAGGTATCACTCTATACTTCATATCTTGGCTTTGCCTTTAACTTTTGTAGGAACTCTTCTATTTGGTTTAGGTGCATTGGTGTGAATTCCTATCTTAAACTCTGATTTCTATATTCTACCAAGTTATTTTGTTGGCTTATGCAATTCTATCAGATAACTCTCTTAACAATGATTCCTTGTTTATCAGTTCCAGAAGAAAACGAAAAAAGAAAATCCGAAGAATCCTTGATGATGCTGAGTTAGGGGAAGAGACAAAAAGGAAAATAGCAATCGAAAAGGTATTTTCTATCTAAATACATGATTCACCTAAACTTTTTTTTCTTCTTGTGTCCTGATTTTATGATATGATATACATTTTAGGAACGCCAAGAACGTCTCAAGTGTTTGGAAGCACAATTTTCGCGGAAGTCTGTGCTTATGAGTTCAACAATCTCTGATGGCAATTTATCTGAAGGTGCTAGTGTTGAAGTTCTGGGTGATGCTTTAACTGGTTATATAGTAAATGTTGTTAGGGAGAAAGGTGAAGAGGCTGTTAGGATTCCTCCCAGCATCTCAGCCAAATTAAAAGCTCATCAGGTTGTTCTGATATACCTGCACATTTATTAGCTGTTTTATGTTTTCTGGGTTTTGTTTCTGAATTTGGCTTTATTATTATTATTTATATTTTTTAGTATGATTCTTTTTGTTTAAAGAGTCCATATATATCAGCATATCATATTATGGTGATGCTAGGAAAATAATGCTCCCGTTTCCCCTACTTTCTCATTGTTTTTTTTAAACTTATTTATAGAATCTATTCACATTTCTCTCCCAACTATGTTCATTTCTATACACAAGGAAGCATAATGAGGTTACTTGTCCTCGCTATCTTGTCTGTCTCTCAATGTTATATGCAAGAAGGGTTACACCAAGCTACCACCCTGCTAGATCTGTGTATTCTGGTCAAATTTGAACACAGCATTCTGTTCATGTTTATTTTCAATGATATTTTTCTGGGTCAATTTAGAATGTTCCGTGCAAAAATTGTTGAGACTTGCTTTCCCCTCTTGGTTCCGGGGATTGTGGCTTAACATTTCAAAGGATGCCTTGATGTAATTGTATTATATGATCTCATATGTTGAAGAATGCCATAAAACAACATATCAAGCCATAACCTAGTAGATGCAGTTCACTACATAAATTCTAGCTCACCAATCATTTCTATCAATGGCCTTATCTTCAGTAGGACCTTATAAATACTTGTTCCATTCTATCCATTCTTTTCACGGGAGCTTTTGTTGGTTTTCTTCTCAAATGATTAAAACAATCTTAATCGTGTTTCACACATTTTTTCTCTAATAGAAGCAACTTTAACCTTATATGAATAACCGCATTTTAATTTTATCTTTCCTTGTATAGCTGTACGTCCATCTTAATATCCTCGTTTCTACTAGCCTTGTATTCTTCATATGTTAGTTCTTTATTGCTTAATATTCTGTCACCCAAGCTGGTCTTATAAAATTTCATTTTAGTTTTAATGAAATCTTACTATCACAAAATTTCATATGTACTTTTCCATTTTAACCATATTGCCTTTTTTCTATGGGTAACATCCTCGTTAGTCTCCTTATCTTTTTGGATGCTTGATCCAAGAAATTTCAATCGATATTTTCTCATTATGATTTGATCTTCAAGTTTTACTATAAAATCATCCACACTTATATTTTTATTGAACATTCCATATATTTCATTTTCAATATGCTTAACATAAAATCTTTAGATTCTAAGTATTCCTCTATATCTCGAGCTTAGCATTCACATTTTCTTATGTCTCATACACCAACTCAATGTAATCAGCAAATAGCATATACCAAGGTACCTCTTCGTGGATATGTTTAGTGAGTTAATCCATTATTGGGGCAAAGAGGTAAGGGCATTGTGAGAAAATAATTAGGAGAGAAAAAACTTAAGAGAGTAGCCTTTCTTAGCTTGTTATTTATAATAAGCATAATGGGCCTTAAACCCGTGGGTTTAATGTAATTACAAATAAAACACACATATAATAATTATAATATATACTAATAATTCTAACACTCCCCCTCAAGCTGGAGCATAGATATCATATGCACCAAGCTTATTATAAATATATTTCACTCGAGCACCGTTTAGAGACTTGGTGAAAACATCTGCAAGTTGATCATTGGAGTTAATAAACTCTGTAACAATAACACCTTCAATCAGTTTTTCTCTAACAAAGTGATAGTTTTTTTCAATATGCTTAGTCCGCTCATGGAACACTGGATTGGAAGCAATGTGTAAGGCAACTTGATTATCACAAATAAGCTTCATAGGAGACACTTCACAAAACTTGAGTTCCTGTAGGTGTTATTTAAGCCAGATGAGCTCACAAGTTGCATTAGCCATAACTCGATACTCTGCCTCTGCACTAGATCTAGCTACTACATTTTGTTTCTTACTTTTCCAAGAAATCATGTTTCCTCCCACAAGAACACAATACCCAGAAGTTGACCGACGATCAGAAAGAGATCCTGCCCAATCTGCATCTGCATGATAACAAATATCTATGTGACCTTTATCCTCAATAGAGTAGCCTTTTACCTGGCACTCTTTTGATATATCTCAGAATCCGGATAACAGCATCCCAGTGAGAATCACATGGTGAACTAAGGAATTGGCTAACTACACTCACAGTAAAAGCAATGTCAGGACGAGTGACTGTGAGATAGTTCAACTTGCCTACTAGTCTCCTATACCTTCCAGGATTTGAATAAAGCTCCCCATGTCCTGGCAAGAGTCGGACATTCGGATCCATTGAGATGCCAACTAGTTTGCAATTCACCATACCAGTTTCTTCTAAGATGTCAAGTGCATACTTTCTCTGAGCAATTGAGATACCATCTCCTGATTGAGCAACTTCAATACCTAAGAAATACCGAAGTTGGCCTAGGTCTTTAGTCTGAAAGTGTTGATGTAGATGTTCCTTCAGCTTCAGCATTCCAACTTGATCACTCCATGTGATAACAATGTCATCTACATAAAATACAAGGTAGATACATAAGGAAGAAGAATGATGATAGAAAATCGAATAATCAGCCTCACTTCGAGTGAGACCAAAGACTTGAACCACAGTGTTGAATCTGCCAAACCATGCCCGTGGAGATTGTTTCAAACCATAGAGAGATTTTCTAACTTTGTAGACTACATTGGACTCTCCCTAAGCAACAAAACCAGGTGGTTGCTCCATATATACCTCTTCTTGAAAATCACCATGAAGAAATGCACTTTTAATATCAAACTGATAGAGTGGCCAATGACGTGTAGCAACTAGAGAGAAAGAGGCGAACAGAGGCTATTTTTGCAACATGAGAGAAATTATCGTTGTAATCTAGCCCATAGATCTGTATAAAGCCTTTGGCAACCAAGCGGGCCTTAAGACATTCCACCTGGCCATCAAGACCCACTTTGGGAGTGAATACTCAACGACAACCAACAAGAGTCTTTCCTGGTGGTAAAGACACCAAATCCCAAGTACCATTTGAATGTAAGGCGTCAATCTGATCTAACATAGATTGGCACCAACCAGGATGGGACAAAGCTTCACCTTTGGTTTTAGGAATAGAAATAGAGGAAAGACTCAAAACAAATGCACTATAAGAAGGAGACAAATGGTCATAGCATAAAAAGTTATAAATAGGATGGGGATTACGAGTAGACTGTGTACCTTTGCAAAGAGCAACAAGGAGATTGTCGGGCTCAGGATATGGGACAGGAGGGACAACAGACGGAGAGAGCGAGTTAAAAGAGTCCTGGGCTGGAGGAATGCTGGCGCCGGTAATGGGATGAGGACGATGGTGATATGTAAGAAGTGGAGGAGCCGTGGTAGGTGGACTGGAAAACGGTAGGTTAGGCGCCACAGAGGAGACAGATGGACCCGAGGAGGACAACGGAAGAAAAGAAAAAGGAATGGGCAAAACCTGGTGAAGACTCTGTGAATTAGGCTAAGCAACTGAAAAAAAGACCGATGTTCAAAGAATGTGACATTAGCAGACAAAAAATAGCGATTTCAGCTCAGGAGAGTAACACTTATAGCCTTTTTACAATCGGGAATAGTCGAGGAAAATACACTTGAGAGATTTTGCAACAAGCTTATCCTATCTAGGTGAAAAAGAATGCACAAAACAGATACATCCAAAAACACAAAGAGGAACAGAATAAAGTGGTTGTGTTGGGAACAAAAGGGAATGAGGAATTTGCTCCTGTAACACTGAGGATGGCATGCGATTGATTAGATAACGTGCAGTTAGAACAACATCATCCCAAACTTTGGTGGGAAGATTGGCATGTAAAAGGAACGTTCGTGCAGTCTCAATAAGATGGTGATTCTTATGCTCAGCAACACCATTTTGTTGAGGTGTGTAAGGACAAGAGGATTGATGCATGATGTCATTAGCAGTCATAAAGGTAGTAAATGGAGAAGAAAAATACTCAAGGGCATTATCACTACGTAAGGCACGTATAGAAACTCCAAACTATGTTTTTATTTCAGCAATAAATGTCTGAAAAATAGAAAACAACTCGGACTGACTCTTCATAAGAAACAACCAAGTGCAACGAGAAAAGTTATTAATGAAAGTAACGAAATATGAAAAATCAAGAGTAGAATTGACGCGGCTGGGCCCCTATACATCAGAGTGCACAAGGGAAAAGGGAGCCTCGACCCTATTATTGACCCGACTAGAAAAAGAATGATGAGCGTGTTTACCACGCTGACACGACTCACAATTAAATATGGACAATGACGACAAATTAGGAACTAATTTCTTCAATTTGGAGAGGCTGGGATGACTGAGATGATAATGGAGAAGATCTGAGGAAGTGGCACTAGTGCAAGCTACCGGTGAACTAGGCGCAGCAAGATGATAGTGACCTTATGACTCACGCCCGACGCCAATCGTCCGCCCCGTACCCTAGTCCTGAACACAAACAGAGGTAGGAGTAAAGAGAACAAAATAATTAAGGGTTTAAGTGAGTTGGCTAACTGAAATCAAATTAAAAAGACTATCAGTAACATATAAAATATAATTTAATGAGAAAGAAAAGATGGGTGTGATTTGGTCGATCCCTTTAACTGCAGTTTTGGTACCATCAGTCAGGGTAACAGTAGGTAAAGTATTAGAATAGGTAAGTGAGGAGAAAAGAAGTTCATTACCACACATATGGTCAGTGGCGCCAGAATCTATAATCCAAGGACTAACATATGAGCCTTGAGCAACACAAGCAATGGGATTACCAGGATAAGACTATTGGGTGGCCTGGAACTTCAGGAAGGTATTATACTCAGCTACAGACATAGGTACCAATTGTGAATCTGGTGGAGATTGAGTAAGACTATGATCACTCTGAAATACATGAGCTGCACTGGTAGATGATGCAGGTGGAGCAGCTAGCCGACCATGTTTCTTCCTGCATTTGTCCTCAAGATCACCCAATTTCTTACGAAAGGTACACTGTGGACGTGAGCGATTATTATTGCATCCTCTATTTCCTCCAACGGTGGAAGCCTGAGATACAAGAGCTAAAGATTTGGATTTAGGAACAACATGAGAAGAAGAAGGCATACCATGTACACTTGTCATATTCAACAACCTTTTGAAAGAGTCCTTTATGGTAGGGTTAGCGGAGCTGGTTAAGATTTGATGTCTAATGGCATCAAACTCTAGTTTTAGACCGAAGAGAGCAATAACCATAAAAAAACTTCTCTCGTTGAGCAATCTGTTCGGTGCGGGTCGTAGTAAGAGGAAGAAGATCATCAAATTCTTACATGAGAGCCCAAACTTGCCCTAGATAAGATTTCATGGACGATTCCTGCTTGAGATTCTTGATATTAGAGACCACAGTGTACAAACGTTGGATTTCATTTGTATAACACTCTTCAGCTTCCTTCCACACATCAACACAAGTTTCAAAGGGGCGAAAGAGCTGCATGATGGATGGATTAATAGACTGCCATAAGAGGCTACATAACTGGGCATTAACTTGTTCTCATCCCGGTCAATTAGCTTCTGGCACACTTCAGCCTTCGTGGTAAGATGATTCGCTTGACCTTGCCTTTTGAACCACATTTTGATAGAAGTTGCCTGTGAGAGAGAATTGGTAGACCCTATCAACTTGATAGTGGTAATATTGGTTGTCCCAAGGTTGGAGACAGCAAAGGATTGAGAGGCAATAGGGGCAACGGTAGAAACCGAAGTGGGAGTAGCATCGGCAGAAACTGCATCACTATAGACTTGGCAAGGACTTTGACACCAAAAGTAGCTTTAAGGGTTGTCGGCGGTCAGATCTGGAGAATCCGGCGAAAGAAGACCGTCGGACGCTCTATCATGTGCCGACGCGTGGAGGCGCCTGGCTGGTCCAGCGACGGCGATTCTTCGGCATTCGGCCGATCTGGAGGCGGTGAACCCGAGGGGTGGTGGCAGTGTGGTGAGGTTGTGGCTGGACAATGGTGTTTTGGTAAGGGCAGTGATGGTTAGGGTTTAAAAGTCGTTGGAAAACGATACACAGTGACGGCTAGGGTTTTTGTCTCTCCAGTGGCTCTGATACCATGTGAGAAAATAATTAGAACAGAAAAAACCTAAGAGACTAGCCTCTCTTAGCTTGTTATTTATAATAAGTATAATGAGTCTTAAACCTATAAGCTTAATTTAATTACAAATAAAACACACATATAATAATTATAATATATACTAATAATTCTAAGAGTCATAATGTAGATCCTTGATGAAATCCAATTGTAATTGGAAAAGCTTAGGGTGTTTTTCACATTTTGTGTTTTCAGTTAGTTTTGGCTGAAAACACCCAAAACAACATTTGTTGTTTTTGGTTTTCTTTACAAAATTTATCATTGTTTTCGAAAATGCGCTTTTGAAAATAGGAAAGTAAACGCATTTTCAGTATTTTGAAAAACTGAAAACTCAAAACGGGCTGAAAACAACAAAGAAAACAGGGTCTTAGTATCTCCTTCACATGTTTTTACTCCACAATACATCTCTTTGATAACCTGTAGAAAAACAAACTCTTTCCCTCTTTAAAAACCCTCCATAAGACTCCTCTAGAAACTTTTTATTAAGTTATTTCTAAATATATAAATACCTTGTGTAATTGTAAATCCTTTTATATATATCTCTGTCTTTCCTTTAGGCACCTTGACAAGTATATAGCTTCCATTGTTATTCAACCTGATATGAAGCCAAATTTGTATTTAAACACCTTGGTTTCTCTTCTTAATCTTCGCCCAATCACTCTCTTCCAAAGTTTCATAATGTGGGTCATTAGCTTGATTCCTCTATAATTTCTATGATTTTGAACATCTCCTTTCCTCCACAAGACTTCTCTGATCCTAAGATGAAATAAAGGATGATAACACTGCATGAATTATTTTATTTATTCAATTTCTATGATTTTGGACGTCTGCTTTTATAGAAGGGGAAGGGGGACCATTTGTCTGGTATTTTGAGCAATTCTAGTTTATCAATGACCAGTGTTATTGGATAAAATTTGGGGTCTGGCTATATTTGGGAAGCATGATATAATGTGTTAACTCCCTTTATTTGCTAAAATTGGCCCTTTTGCTCTTTGTTCCCCTTCCAGGAGTTGTATTCAGGCTCATAATCAGTTTTGTTACTGCAGATTACTGGAATACGATTTATGTGGGAGAATATCATACAATCAATTACAAAAGTGAAGTCCGGGGATAAAGGTCTTGGTTGTATCCTAGCTCATACCATGGGCCTTGGTAAAACTTTTCAGGTATCATTGTTGGGCCACCTTATCAGCAGTTCTGGTGCATTTTAATGGTCTTCCAATATAACTTTTTACAGAATTTGTTGGTTCAATAACAAATGAATGTTCTTTGTAATAATTATTCTTCGTAATATTTATGTTATCTTTCCTGCAATTTGTTATTGTTAGCATTTGGTGAAGGGTGAGAGGCAACTGATATTAATAAGCAATGTATGCCTTTGTTTGTTTTAAGGTATGAATACTTAAAGAGAGGGAGGGATTTCAAGGATGGCACTTCCAAAAAGTAATTAAGTTGTTTATTATCAAAATTGAGAATTGTAAATCTCTTTTAATTGTTAAAACTGGCCTCTGTTTTATGATAATGAGAGTATATTATAGGTATTGGATTGTTTTCATAAAATTTGAGTATCTTATAGATATTGAATTGTATAATGAGTGTATTATTAAACATACATTCTATTCCATCAACCGAATTCGAAGGAAAAAGGTCCTCATGAATGCATTATTAATTAGTGGTCCAATATCAGACATTATTTTTATGGTTTAATAAATGAAATCAGAACATCTGCCACTGGATCACCCTAGTCACAGCTGGGTTCCAATCTCAAATAGAGGAGATCGTTTGGTAGCCAAACAGCTAGTATAAAAATTGTCAAAAAGACTCGGATCTTTTCGCTGAGTTTTTAGATAATAACAATTGTAGAGCTATGAGTCATGCAGCCTACCTTACCTAGTGACATCAAGGTTTGGGACAAGAGCTAGAGGTCATTCAACTTACCTTAACCAGTGACATTAAGGCTTAGAATGATGATGTAGAAATTGGCTTCTATTTTTGGTTTTGATGACTCTCACAGGACTATAATGTAAATAAGGAAATTACTAAGGTAGAGGGATAAGGGGTACTAGTGTAATATAGACTAAATTGGCAGTTACAGACATGGGTCCAATTCAAATGTATTCCAAATATTGGCGCCAAGGCTTGGTAAATATAAACCAACCCTCGCGGCTGGGAGAAGCATCTTTGGAGAATTCAATTGATTCACTTTCCCTCTCAGCTTCTCGATCTCTCTTTCTCTTTCTCTCTATTTCTCTCTTTCCTTCTGATCTATCAATTCTCGCACAATTGCGAGTGAACTCTCTCTTGTCATAATCATATTCTGACAATTTGGTATCAGAACATCATCTTGGACGATCAAAGTAGGAGATGGTAGACGGGACTCGGATGAAGCATATGGAATCGCAACTCCATCAAGTATCGACAACGATAGGGGAGATACAGAGTAGGATGGAGGCGTAGGAGAATTCTGTGGATCGGAGAATTGAAGGAGCGGTGAATGTGTGGCGCGAGGAAAGCAGGTCGTAGACGGCGAGGTTGGAAGAGCAAATGAAGGAGCAGGGTTAGGCCCTCAGAGATCAGATGCAACAATTTGTTCTGATGCTCACTTGCCAGACTCAGGTACGGATTTCACTTGAGTTTCCCCCGAGAGATAGATCGGAGCCGATTTTACATGGCCAAGGGGGTAACCCCCAATCGGAGGGATCGACGGAATTAGAGGTTGAATTATAGGTGATGGAGGAGAATGTAGGAGTTAGAAGGCAAGGCCACGGAACCAGATCACATCAGATCGATTTTCCTATGCCTAAGATGGAGATACCTTTTTTTGATGGCCAAAACTCAAGGTGGTGGGCGAGGCGTTGTGCGAGGGTGTTCAACCTGCACAATATGGATGAAACTCAAAAGGTGACACTTGCATCCCCTTATCTAAATGACAAGGGAGACGCGTGGTATGAAGGCTAGAGTGGGGTGAAGGAAGAGTGCTCTTGGGAGGAATTTGTGGAAGGATCATGTGAGCGGTTTGGGGAGAAGGGAATGCTGGATGTGGTTGAAGAGTTTAACAAGTTGAGACAAAGGGGATTGGTGCAAACCTATCAACAGAGATTCAAAGAGTTGAAGGCCCTTATGTTGCTCTCGAATCCTACCCTTACAGAGGGGTACTTCGTGTCAAGCTTCATTAGTGGCTTGATCGAAGAGGTTCGTCCAACAATCAAGATGTTTCAACCCAAGATTGTCCAACAAGCCGTTGAGTGTGCCAGACTTCAAGAGTTGATGGTGGAGGCACTGGTTAAGAAGCAAAAGGGTGTAAATAAAGGGTGGCAGACGATGCCCTTGTAATCGAATAGCAAAGGATGGGGTAGGAATGGAGGAAACATGGGTTTAGGTAGCAAAAGGTTGGCAACCCTACTCACACCCTTAACCAATTCCAAGAAACTTGGTGGAGCAAAGGCGATTGGCAGGTCTATGTTTCAAGTGTGGAGACAAATACACACCAGGCTACCAATGTAAAAGGCAGTTGTTGCTGCTAGAAGGGACAAAAGAAGTGAGAGAAGAAAAGGACGGATACATTCTAGAAGAGGAGGGGGAAGAGGAAAATGTGGAGATCTCCCTACATTCTCTAAGGGGAGTGGTAACCAATAAAATTATTAAGGTGGAGGGAAGGGTAAGAGATAATCGTTTGATGATTCTGATTAATAGTGGAAGCACTCATAGCTTCCTGGATGAGGGGATAGCAAGGAGATTGAAGTGCAGCCTAACGGGGACTCAGCCCCTGTCAGTAACCGTAGCTAACGGCTAGAAGGTTTTGTGCAAATCCACTTGTGTTGGGTTTTGTTGGCAGATGCAAGGGGAAGACTTTGAGGCTGACTTATGCCTACTGAAGTTGGGGGGATATGATATGGTCCTAGGGGTCGATTGGATGAGGGAAGTTAGCCCCATTTGTTTTGACTTTAACAAGATGGATGTGACATTCGAGAAGGGGGGAAGAAGGACGACCCTAACTGCAATGTGGAGACAAGAACATGTAAGGTGATTTCTGGCAAAAGGCAACACAAATTATTCAAGAGCAAGTGGACGCAAGTAGCCTAGCTCTTCACTGTATATGCCGTGGATTGGAAGGAGGACACAGAAGATGAAGGGCATTACATGCTGAATTCAGTGGAAACCACAAAAGCTCCTTGGGAGGTAACTCAATTAGATTCTCTTAATTTACTCTTAGATGAATTTGGGGACTTGTTTGAGGAATCTAAGTCTCTACCACCCCCAAGACCAATAAACCACATTATCAACCTCAAACCCAATGTTGAGCCAATTAACATCCGCTCATATAGATACCCCCCAAAACAAAAGGCTAAAATTGAACGCATGATCAAAGACATGCTAAATACTTCTGTTATACAGCCAAGTACCAGCCCCTATGCCTCTCCCTTGCTATTGGTAAAGATGAAAGACGGTAATTGAAGATTTTGTATTGATTACCGCCAACTCAACTCCTTAACCATAAAGAATAAATTCCCTATACCCATTATCGAAGACCTGTTAGATGAATTGCATGGAGCTAAAGTTTTCTCTAAACTTGACCTTAGATCTAGATATCATCAAATTCGAATGCACCCTCATGATATCCACAAAATTGCCTTTAGAACCCACCAAGGGCATTATTAATTCTTGGTAATTGGTAATGCTCTTTGGATTGACCAATGCTCCAACAACTTTTCAAGCCCTTATGAACCAAATATTCGAACCCTACCTATGTTAATTTATTTTAGTATTCTTTGACGACATTCTTGTATACAACCCTACTTTTGCCAAACATCTAGAGCACTTAAGGACCACTCTACAAATCCTCCGATTCAATAAGTTGTATATTAGGAAGTCTAAATGTGCATTTGCACAATCCCAAGTGGAGTATCTCGACCATGTCATTTCAGGAGCAGGGTTTAGCACAGATCCCTAGAAGGTGGCAGCCATGACGGCTTGGCGAAGACCTATCAATGTGAAAGCCCTATGAGAGTTCTTAGGTCTCACAGGTTACTATCGCAGATTTGTCAAAGACTATGGCACTCTCAGTAGGCCATTGATAGAGTTGCTAAAGAAGGAGGGGTTTCAATGGAATGAGGGGGTCGGGGAAGCTTTTGGAAGGTTGAAGGCTGCCATGAGTAAGGTACCTACACTGAACTTATTTGATTTTAATAAGCCTTTTGTACTAGAAACCAATGCAAGTGATGGTAGGGTGGGGGCAATCTTGATGCAGGGAGGAAGGCCTTTGGCTTTTATCAGCCAAGTATTAGCCCCTAAGCACTTGGGTCTCAGTGTCTATGATAAGGAGCTTCTAGTTGTTCTAATAGCAGTAGAAAAATGGCGACACTACCTTGAAGGAGGGAGGTTCATTATAAAGACAGATCATGAGAGCTTTAAGTTTTTGTTACAACAGAAACTTCATACTCACCTTCAAAGGAAAGGCATGTCAAAGTTAATGGGACTTGACTATGTTATTCAGTATTGGAGAGGCCATGAGAACAAAGCAGCCGATGCTCTATTCCGTTGTATGGAAGAAGGGGCCTCCACTGCTATCACTGCTGTAATACCCAGGAATAATTTGAGGCTATAGACGGTATTTGATAAAGGATACAAGTGGAATTCTCAGAAAAATGAAACTATAAGGTACACTAACGCAACTTTAGGCAACCAAATCAGTCGGAGGGAGTACCCCGGACCCTAGATAACCAAAGAAAATTGTATAGTATCGACGAGTAATATGAGATATGATTTTAGGCATCAAAATAAGAGGAATCGGAAACAGTTTTCGGTACAACTAAAATGCAGCTGCGAATCAGGCTTAGAAACCGAATTGTTATAGGGGACTTCCGGGAGGTCAACGAAAGCCTGAGGGGGCTCCGGTTTTTCGTAAGGAATAACCCTTCAGTAGTTTCGGGATGAAACATTAGCCCGATGAGGACACTAGGGAGAAATTGCCATTATCAAGTAGCTTTGAAGTTATTAAATTTGTATTTTCGATATTGCAATGCAAATTAAATTGAGGATTAAGGATCTAAATATAATTAGAGATTTACTCAAATGAAATTAAGTTGGAAATTAGGGGGTTAATGTGTAATTTGTTTATATTAATAGTGTAATATATAGATATACATATATATATATACACGTGAGTGCAAGTGTGCAAGCTGCCTTCTTCAAAGCTTCTGGGAAGCTTCATGGCTGAATGAAAGGGTGGTGCCCAAGGCAAGTTGAGGGGGTGGAGAGTCTGATTTCTATATAAATAGGAGTAGAAATTGAAGAGGAAAGGAAGCAAAATAGAAATGGAAATGAAGGAGGAAGATGGCCGAGAGTTGCAGTGAGGGAGCGAGCGGCTGAGAGCTTGAGGAATCAAGAGGGATTGCTGGGAGCAATGCTTATGGCCGGAGGCAGCCACGAGAAATGCTGAGATGGTGACCGAAGTTGTCCGCAGTAGGCGAACAACATCCATGGCCGCAAGTCGCGGCCATGGCTGCACACGCGGAAGGTGAGCAGCGACGAGAAGGAGGCTGGCTAGTGGTTGCGCGAGGTCTAGGTAGCCGGAGGTAGCTGTGAGGATGATTGGAGGCGGCCGGGATGGACCGCAACAACAAGCGGCAACCATGGCCGCGAGCTGTTGCGGCTGGGCAGCGAACAGGGCAGCCAGCAACGGCCCTCGGCGATGGCTCAGCAAGGTGGGCGGTGACCAGCGGGCTCCTTGGAGAACAAGGAAGCTACCGACATGGGCAGAGATGGCCGGCTGGCGGGGTGTGGCGGCTGTGCGTGGCTGTGCGCAGGTCGGACATAGGGAAGAAGAAGAAGCAGGGGAGAAGAAAGAAAGAAGAAGGAAAGAAAAGAAAAGAAAGAAAAGGAAAATAGAGAAAATGGAGAAAAAGGAAAGAAAAATAGGAAAAATTGGGGAAAATTCTCGAAAAAATCCCAAAAAATTCTGAGGATTAATTTGAGGCTATAAGAGCATGCCAAAGCCAGGAAATTACTCAAACGCGCATTTTAAGGCTTAGCATGCATTACGAGGCGAAAATTGACTTTTCGAATAAGGTGAGTGGTCTGACTGTAGTTTTACCCTTGTTTTGGAAATATCTTGGTGTGAGTGTAGTGAGTTCAAGTAAGCGGTCTTACTAGAACTTGGGATGCCATGCTTATGCGTTTTATTTATGTATTGATAGCATCATTTGCATATTGATCATGTGATATATTGTATCAACTGTTTTTACTTATAAAAGAGTCAGTGCATGGCGTGTGATTTTCATATCATCGGGGCATTGATTTTTCGCGTCGTTGTTGGGTCCGTATGGGATGGGATGGGGTCTTCTTGAGAATGGGACAAGGTTAATCCAGGTGAACGAGTGACACGGTAAGACACTCGAGAGATTAAGTATGTCGCGGCAAAGTCAACTCCAACGATGTGTGGAATGGATTTTCCACAGGAGGTTGAGTATGTCAGGAAGATTTCTCGAGATAGACGTGTTGCATGTTGTTGTTGTCTTTGTATGCCATGGTCGTATGTCTTTCATGCATTATGTAAACTGTTTCATGCCGTCACTTAGATGTTTTGTCATCTAACCTGGGTTATGCCCCTGGAACGTTCAATGTTCTAGCCAGGGACTGTTGCGAGGGCAAGGACATGGCCAGTTGAAAGTCAATGGTGCTTGGATTGATAGTCGTCGTAATCTTTTGGGGTTTTAGTATGTATTTCAGCTTGTGTATGAATAGTTGTACGATAATGTTGTATTATTTGGGTTATCTGTATTACGTATTTTGTTATGGAAATACTATGTAAGAATCACGGTGTTTGATGATAATGTATCCGCTGCGTTATGATATGTCTCGTTTAGTTGTTAAGATTATTGATCTTGTTAAGTTAAACGGGCAAGACTAGGGTTTTCGGGATCCTGTGTGTGCATGTGAAGGTTGTTCATGAAGCATCACGCGTGATGATGTTATTTAAAAAAAAAATCCCAGAAATACCCTTATAGTAGCGCTTGGCGAGGCGGGGTGTTACAACTGCCATTACTCTTGATTGGTTCTGGGAAGTAACACACAAAAGGAAAATGGATCAAGGAGTTGATGGAGCAAATGATCCTAGATCTAGACAGCAAACCGAGCTATTCCTTGAGGAATGGGCTGTTGAGATATAAAGAAAGAATGCTAATTGGTGAGGATGAGGCTCTCAGACAAAAGGTCTTAGAGGCATTACATGATTCCCCCGTGGGTGGCCATTTTGGGATATAGAATACTTACAACAAGATTAAACAATTATTCTTCTGGCCAGGGTTGAGAAGAGAAGTGGCGGAGTATGTGAAGGGCTGTAACACTTGCAATAGGTGTAAGCATGAAAACATTCACCCCCCAAGGTTGTTACAATCTCTACCCATTCCTATCCAAGCATGGACCCACATTAGCATGGATTTTGTGGAAGGCTTGTTAAAGTCAAAGGGTAAGGACTGTGTGCTAGTGGTGGTAAATCGTCTGACCAAATATTCCCACTTGGGCCTATCCCACCCCTTCACTGCACAAGAGGTGGCAAGGGTTTTCTTAGATTAGGTGGGCAAGTTGCATGGGTTGCCTCAGGTGATTGTTTCAAATAGGGACAATGTCTTCACAATCCTCTTGTGGAAAGAGCTAATGAAATCCCTAGGGACACAACTACACATGTCCTCCTCCTACCACTCGAAGATAGATGAACGGACTGAAAGGACTAATCAATGCCTTGAGATGTACTTAAGATGTGTGAGCCTAGTGCATTCTATTGGGTGGCACAAATGGCTCTCCCTAGCTCAATGGTGGTACAATACCACCCCATGCTCCTCTATGAAGATCACGCCGTTTGAAGCACTATATGGATACAAACCTCCTCTTTTACCACTGAGAGGAAGCCATAGTCAAGTAGTTACAATGGACGATTATTTGATTCAAAGGCAGCAAATGTTACAGACCTTAAAGTAGGAGCTAGCCAGTGCCCAAAATCGAATGAAACAATATGTAGACAGAAAGAGGAGTGAACGAGTCTTCTCGGTAGGAGATAAGGTGTATCTAAAATTAAGGCAAGCCCAATTGAAGACTCCCCTAAGTCAGTTACTAAGCCGAGTTCCAAATACTACGGGCCTTATGAAGTGATAGCCAAGGTGGGGCAAGTGGCCTACAAACTCCAACTGCCAAAGGGGGTCTCACAATCCAATCAGTTCTATCCTACCCTCAGCAATACAACCAGCATGACAAGAGACAGAGTCAATAGCTATAGTGGACAAGAGAATCGTCTACAAGCATCAGGCACCTATCACTGAGGTGTTAGTCCGTTGGTCCAATCTCCACCCCAAAAACAACACTTGGGAGTACCTCCCTAACCTCCTAAAACAATTTCCCAGAGCAACAGGACTTCTATGACTTACTTGAGGACAAGTAATGTTTCTAACAGGGGGGAATTGCCATGAGACTATAATGTAAATAAGGAGATTATTAAGATAGAGGGGTAAGGGGTACTAGTGTAATATAGACTAGATTGGCAATTACAGCACATGGGTCTAATTCAAATGTAATCCAAATATTGGCGCCAAGGCTTGGTAAATATAAACCAACTCTCGCGGCCGAGAGAAGCATCTTTCGAGAATTCAATTGATTCATTTTCCCTCTCAACTTCTCGATCTCTCTTTTTCTCTCTCTCTCTATTTCTCTCTTTTCTTCTAATCTATCAATTCCCACACAATTCTCACTGAATTGTGAGCAAACTCTCTCTTGTTAGAATTATATTTTGACAATGACCAAGGAAGAGAGCTTGGAAATCTTACCTTCCAAGTATGATTTATTTTCTTCAAGTTGAATGAAGATGTCTTGGACCTAGGGTTCAACCTAGGGTTTGAGAGATAATTGGAAGGAATTGGGGAAGATAGATCAGAAGCAATGGGAGGGAATTAGGGAAGAACATAAATAGTGAGAGAGATTAGGGAGAACCGAGAGAAAGAGAGGTAAATTGAGAGAGAGATTGAAATCAGATTTCATTAAAAAATTCTTGTATGTCTTGAATTAAATTGGATCAGCCTTATATACTGATCCGGTAGCTAAGATTTGGCGCCAATAGGGCTCCCAAATATTCAAATTAGTACAGTTGAAGGTAAGTCCTTTAGGTACAAACCACTACAACTACCATACAATTAAAAGGAAATTCATCAATACAATTAAAAGGAAATTCATCTATTAGCTAATTTCTACTATGTCCTTGGGTCATGACAGAAGATCAATTCACTTTTTCCTCTCAAAGATTTCTAACTGGTTGCTCTTCATTTTCTGATGGGCCTTTTCTTGATTTATCAAATATGAATATCTATTCTATCTGAAGCTTGTTTTTCCCAGTTCTTTAAATTATGGAATTGTGCAGTATCTTGTATTAACTTTAATCCTTTGACTTTGCTTTATAATTTGTGAATGATTTTTGACATCTTTAGCTAGCTTTAGAAACCTAATAAAAATATTGTTGCTCAGCTATATAATTGTATTTGCAGGTCATAGCTTTCTTGTATAGTGCCATGAGAAGTGTGGATTTAGGATTAAGAACTGCACTTATTGTGACCCCTGTAAGTGTCCTGCACAACTGGAGGCAAGAGTTCATGAAATGGAGGCCTTCAGAGTTAAAACCCATTCGTGTCTTCATGCTGGAAGATGTTTCAAGGTATTTTTTTTTTTTTTGAATAAATGGTTAAGTTCGTTAACAAGGTATCAAGTGGTAACATTCACCTAGAAAAAACAAGCTGACTGTTCAAGACTGTGTTTCCAAAAATTTCTGAAAATCCTGGTGATAGTCATAATACCATCAAAAGATGGTTTCTTTCCTCCAGTGGATCCATATAATGCATTATGGAATTTATTGCCAAATATTTCTCCTTGACATTGGCAAGACACTTTGCACCAACAATGTAAAAGGTCTTGAATTCTGGAAGGAAGGATCGCTGTACCCAAAATGAATAAACCAAAAGAGAGAAGGGGATCTCCTTTCCCTATCCTCATTCTTTACAATTTGCTGTATCCTGTTGTCATATTTGTATTTGCATCCTGTGTCATTGTTCGTTAGATTGTAATTCCTGGATGCGTGTTAATATGAGTATCATCTTGAGTTGATCCTGTTACCACTGCTCAATTAAGAGTATTAGATGGTAAGTTTATACTACATTTTGTAAAATTGTTATTCTAAGCTGTTTCTGGCTTTGAGATAAGATGGCTCCTTGACTTCCTAAACTACATATATGTATCTTCCACTTATTAACTTAATTGTTTTATTCATTTTCTTTGGAGTTAATCTTCCTACCCAGCAATTGTTTAAAGGTTTTGATTTTGTTTACATAGGGAGAGAAGAGCTGACTTGCTTGCAAAGTGGAGATCAAAAGGCGGTGTGTTTTTGATTGGTTATACTGCTTTCCGGAATCTATCCCTTGGAAAGCATGCAAAGGATCGGCAAATGGCCAGAGACATTTCATATGCCCTGCAGGTGATTTGAAAATTCAATTACTTTCTTCTGTATTTTTTGTGCCAATTAATTATCTTGAATGAACCTAAAAGTTTTGACTTCATAGTTGTATTTTTTTATTCATGCTTTGTTTCTCACCTCTATAGTACATACCCTTAGTTTCAAGTGTTTGTAGCACATCTTCGACAGGTTTTTGAGCATTGGCTCTTGTAAAATGTGTGCAGGAAAATCACCAATATCTATTGCAGCTCCAATAGATATACCCACTTTTATTAATTACTTGCAAGTAGAGTTTTGCTGCTTTAACTTACTGTTTTTTCAACCAAAATTATCAATGTTGTTAGTGGGTTCATCCTATCCATGTCATAAATCACAGGGTTACACCAATTTATGGCAACTCTAAGTGAACCATCCTCCCATTCCTTGATTGGGATAATATCTTTTTCATAGATTTCTCTTTGAGACTACCAAGTATGCAAATTTGTCAATGGAGTGTGGAAAACCACCAACAAAGCTCATCTTGAACTTGCAAATGACACAGACCAGTTATCCCATACAGAAGAGGCATACTCAGATAATTATGATATGGTGTGCAAAGTAGAGGTGGCATACTTAGTTGGAGGGTCATTAGAGGAAGATAAGGGTATGAAGTTTATTGATAACAGAAGAGAGGCTATTAGCTTGAGCAGAGTTACACTTGACTGAGCTAATACAGTTTATCTCGTGTGTCTTGTTACCTTACTAGGAGCCACCTCAGAGGCCCTCCTTGAGTGCTTAGGCTAGGATAAGGCACTCTATACATTAGTCTAGCATGTGTTTTTTGACCATGGAGCAAATGACTAGAATTCATCGAGTATGAGGAAATGTTTTAGATTGGTCAACATGTCTCCTCATGAGGCTGACACATTGGCCCTTTAGTGTATTGCCTTTATGTTGTAAAATTTGGTGATGGAACACTGTAGAATTTGGTAGCATGGGAAACAGGACAAGAATGCCCACATGGTAAAGTTGAGAATGTGTCTGATGTTTTGCACTTAATATTGACATTTCGTGTATAAATTGGTGTTTGAGTCATTACTTGTGTGCTTGATTCATGCTGCTATAGCTACTTGGTCTCCATTTCCCATAAAAAGGTTTAAGTGTGTTTTGAGTGATGCCTTTAACTAATTTTCATGCTCAAAGACATCTGTGTATGACAAAAAAATTTACTTGTTAAATATTTATTTAACTTGTGTAAAATGACTTGCAAATTGACATATAGCTTTTTATGTGCAAAATGAATTCTGTATATTGTTTTTTAGTAAATTCCATGCTATAAACATGTTTGTTAGGTGCATTTTCAAAGAGCCATCTTGGGACATTGTCTGATACAGATCTAGTCCAAGTGTTTTGCTTGGATACTTTACAAATTTGGAGTCCATCTAACACAGTTGTCATCGATGTTGTAGTTAATATTTTGTTGGGAGACTTCCAATGTTCCTTGATTTTGAAATCATCTTGAACTCTATTGTTTTATTTCACCTCCAGAAGAAGCTTGTTTCTTGAATGGTGATATGTTTCATTCTTGAAACAAAAATCATCACCCTGTATTAACTCAGGAATCGTAAAATCAAGGAATTTTTATTCCTATATTTGTACTGGGATTCTACTTTTTCCCCTTGATACTTTGCAATGATTATTTCTTGTTTGAGTCTGAAAGCTATGCATGTTTATTTATTTCATTCTCTAAGTAGTAGACTGGTTTTGCTTTCTTACAATTGTTATTATATTTTTTCTCTCAAAAAGTTTGTACATCTAGGTTGATGCATTTCACTTCTAACTGGATTGGCTTTGTTTACCCAAATTTCTTATCCTACTGGTAATTATTGCTTCTTTTCAGATTAAGAGTCTTTATGTGTACCTTTAGATGAATGAACCAGTTATAGTGGAGATAGTTGTGTCATCTTACTTCTATGCTCTCCATGAACTCGGAATTTGGATTCCTGTTTTTCTCACCCTGGGAAATCGTGAATCATGATATATATTCAACCTTCAATATCCTTTTATCAAGTTTTCTCTTCCTCCCTTTGTCAGGATGGACCTGATATACTGGTTTGTGATGAGGCCCATATGATCAAGAACACCAGGGCTGATGTAACCCAAGCATTGAAACAAGTAAAATGTCAACGAAGGATTGCTCTGACTGGATCACCTCTGCAGAACAACCTCATGGAATATTATTGCGTAAGATTGTGTGGTTGCTGTAAGATTTGTCCAGTCAGTTCCTTTTCCTATCTTTGTGATGATTATCTGGAATTTTCTCTGGAACAGATGGTAGATTTTGTCAGAGAAGGATTTCTTGGTAGCAGCCATGAGTTTAGAAACCGGCAAGACTTCTTCGTACTTGTTCTGATTTCCATTTTCTGGTTTATTTCTTTTAATGCTTCATTGAAGCTATAGCTTCATTTTTACAGCTTCCAAAATCCCATAGAGAATGGGCAGCACACGAATTCCACATTGGAAGATGTGAAAATTATGAACCAAAGATCTCATATCCTCTATGAACAGTTGAAAGGATTTGTCCAGAGAATGGACATGAATGTGGTGAAGAAGGACTTGCCCCCCAAAACAGTGTTTGTAATAGCTGTAAAGCTTTCTCCCTTGCAAAGAAAGTTGTACAAGCGATTCCTTGATGTCCATGGCTTCACTACTGAGGTTACGAGTGAAAAGATTCGGAAGAGGTGTTTTTTTGCGGGGTACCAGGCCTTGGCTCAGGTATATTGCTGCTGTCTTTCTTACCAAGATTTCAATAAAAAATGTTTGAGCTTTCATTATGCATGGTACCGTAATTCTTGGGGCAAAGCAGCTTTGTTTGATGCTTTCTTTATAGAAGGGCATCCCTAGTGTACGAGGCTCTCCAATTTGCTGGATAACGACAAATCATCAAATGATATTAGGAGCTGAATTTTTACATTTAAGAGATTCAGGATATGTTCATCCTCCTTTTTTTTTTTCAGATTTTATAACAGCTTTGTTAATATCACTTTCTTTCTTTTGCTGCTTTAATAAGTTTTTAATTTATCCTAGCTTTTATTGAATTAAAGCTGACAAGATCATTGAGATTAATGTTCATGATTTGTATGTTGACTGTAGTTCTACATTCACCTCTACTGCATTGTCCTTTATGAAGGCTTGTGACATGTGATTTGTGAAAGTAAGACCTTGGGTTTGATCTTGGTTAATTTAATTAGTAAAACCTTGCCTAGGATTCTAAAAATTCTCCTCTTTGTAGCGTTTAGGAAAAGGAAAGATAGAAAAAGAACAACAGAATGTAGCTTATTCAAAAAGAAAAAAAAAAAACTAACAGTACTGGAGTAATTGCAAATTAGTTGATATTTAACCCTTGTTCCATTGAATGCCATAAGTAGATTAACTAAATTTGGGGGGAAAAAACTTTTCTCCCTTTCTGAAAAAGTTTAAATAAATTTTCTAGTCATCAACGTCAAAGACACCTGCAAACCATCATCTTCCATAAATAATTATTGGTTGTCCTTCCTACGATTTTATTTATGATTATTGATACCTGTGTCTGTCTGTGGAAACTATGGCCAGCACATGCATAGATCATGCATATACTATACTCTTTTTTATAAGTGATCTTGCTATTTGGCATATTTTAATGCTATATTATTCTTTAATTTCTGCTATTTATACTACATATTCTATTTGTAAAATGTTTATTGTCTATTGTAGATATGGAACCATCCTGGGATTTTGCAGTTGATGAGAGAAGACAAAGAGTATGTGAAACGTGAAGATGCTATTGAGAATTTTCTTGTAGAAGACAGCTCCAGTGATGAGAATGTAGATTGCAATATGATTACAGGAGGTACTTTTTATATACTTACTTTCTGCTACTTATATAGCTTTTTCTATACTTTCCAAAAGTCTATATGCTCGTTTAAGACTACCTAGTATGAAACTTGTGATTCACTTTTATGGATTTGTTTTGGAATACTGCCAATTCTTTAACTTCTGTCTTTTTTCCTTTCCTCCCCTGTTCTGCTGTAAGATCATATAATGCAAATAAAACATTGAACGTGAGATTTTATTTTATTTTTTGATATAACAAAATTAAATATTTTTTTATGTAAAAGATGGTGGAAAATGTGTTGTTTCACTTATGAAAATATCTGTGATCTGTTGGCTTTTCCCTTATTCTTTGTTTTATCTTTTATAATAACTTTTAACGCTATATTGGCTTGCTGTCTTGTTTGTATTATGCGACGCTTGCATGTTTGTGCACACTGCTGACTCCTGAGGTGGTTCCTTATGTCAAAAAATTTGGCTGTAAACATGCCACAAGTGTAGACATGCAGACAAGATTTTACTCTTTGGTACTAGATTTAACTCTTTGGTACTAAGTATGCATATTTGTCACTAGCACTTCATAGTGTTTCAAGTTCCATGCTTAACCTGCTCTCTCTCTCTCTTTCTTTTTTATATTCTATATCAATTGAGCAATTAAGCTTTTCATGATATTTGTTGTGGTTGACTTTGAGACCCCATGAAAGTAATTATGATTTTTGTGAGAAATTAGAGATAGAACTCCAACCTGAAAAGCTAGTTTAACAGGTGGAGGGATCCTCCTCCTTATATATAGCCCAAGTCTGCCTTGTGAGATTCTCAACACTCCCCCCCACGCCGAAGTTTCTCCAGTAACTGATACATGCCCAGGTGATCGGGCAGGATATTGGTCCATGACCACGACAGTCAAGGGTTAGCTCTGATACCATGTGAGAAGTTAGAAGTAGAACTCCAACCTGAAAAGCTAGCTTAACAGGTGGAGGGATCCTCATCCTTATATATAGCCTAGGTCTCTCTTGTGGAGGCGATGTAGGATTCTCAACAATTTTATTAGTTTTAGGATTTTTGGTTGTGCTATCGGTCGAAATTATGCATTTTCTAATTCTCTTGGGTGCATGTATTTTAACAGGGAAGACAAGGAACAACAATGAGATTCCACAGAGGAAAAATGATAATGCCTTTTTTCGGGAGGTTTGGACAAATTTCTTCTCAGACTTCATGTCACTGCTCTCCACTTTGGATTTTAGATCTCATTGTTTGAGATGCATTTCATAAAATCTTGTATTTGCCATCATTTGTATAATTTCAGGATTGGTGGAATGACCTTCTCCAGGAAAATAACTATAAAGAGGTCAACAACAGTGGAAAAATGGTTTTGCTCCTTGACATTCTTACAATGAGCTCCAATGCTGGAGATAAAGCATTGGTTTTTAGCCAGAGCTTATCAACTCTAAATTTAATAGAACATTATCTTTCAAAACTACCTCGACAAGGGAAGAAAGTGAAATGCTGGAGAAAAGGAAAAGACTGGTATAGGTGTGTATGCTTTACCTTGCCAAATTTCAGAAATCATTTGGTTTTGAATAAAATTCATAATAATTTTCCTCATCACATTTAGTGAAACTTGTGTTATTGTTACTTTTGTTATGAAGCTCTGTGATTGTTTTGTGCTACTTGAGCTTATATTTTCCCTTATGTCACATACTGAAATCTGTTTTATTTTTCTCCTTTCGTCTCCTAAAATAACTCTCTCTCTCTCTCTCTCTCTCTCTCTCTCTCTCTCTCTCTCTCTCTCATGCTGTGGTGACACTTGAAAATCAAGTTATTCCATGAAAAGATCAGTTTAGATATAATAGATCAATTACTAAAAAATATAGATTATGGAACATGATATTGACAAAATCAAGGCAAGACAATTGTAGTGGAGAAGTGCTTGTAACATTTTACGTCACTGTCAAATCTCTTTAAAACTAAAAGGAAAAGTTTTATCAAACAACTATAACACCAGTTTTGCTGTATTGCATAGAATGTTGGGCAATAAAATATGATGTGTGTAAATATGAGCATAATTGATGAAGTTGCTATGATAGATGCATAATCATACAAGAATATATTAGAATTAGAAATGAGGTTCTCTGTAATGAAATCAGAATGGCCCTTATTGAGGATAAATATGCCAAATCTAATTAAGACAGATAAAGACATGTGAGAAAAAACCAATAGACACTTGTGAAAGTGAATGGACTGGAAGATGTTTATGGCAAAAAAATTTAGAGGAAGACCAAATAAAATTTGGTGGACAGTTCTTATCCATAACATGCTATATAATGATACTATAGAAAATGTGATCATGGATAGAGATGATTTACCAAGTTAGGATTTATGTAGCTGACCTCACATAGTGAAATTAAGGCATATTGTTGTTGTAGATGATGATATTAATGTACAAGAGGAATTATTCTCCTAATTATTGAATGTAGAACAGAAACACACGTGAGGACAGTGAGGACATTATTCATAAAAGATTATTTTAGCTAAATAAAAGCTAACAATTGTACCAACTTGTTGAATTCTATACTTTGGTTCATCTTTGGGGTCATTCTTCCAAGCAGCCAAATTCAAGAATAATTTTTTTTTTCAATATTTTTTAAAACAACCAAGCATAGAAGAAATGCCTATTTTCCTTTATTTCCCTTCCCCTAATAAATTTTGGGTACAAACAGAACACAAAACTCAACTATATTTATCATAGACTGGCCAGTTGAATCAATTTGTCAGGACCTGCAGGTCTGATAGTCTGGTTGATGTAATTGGATCATTGTAGTGAAATACAAGTGTACAGTAACTGTTCAAAGTCTAGTGTATATTCAAATTTGACTTTGATGTCCATTTAGTAAACCTGCAAACCCACTTAAGTTGTCTAGTCTAGGAACACCTGAACTGGTGCAATTTGATAGCTCCGCAATGATCAATTGCAACTACTAAACTTTATTTCTGTTATGTTAATTTTCCTTCGACATGCTATTTACAGTAACTATTATTTAAATGAATAAATAGCATTGCTATATAAAGTAACTGTTATTCAGAAGTCATTCCTGGTTATGAATTAATATAGTTGAATATTGCCTGTTAGTCATTCTGTCATAGCTTCATCAATACTCGAGGATGTAACTCTTAAGAAATCTTAAAAATACATATTTATTTGGTTTCTTATCTGAACAAACAGGCTAGATGGAAGAACTGAGGGCTCTGAAAGGCAAAAACTGGTTGAGAGGTTTAATGATCCCTCAAATAAAAGGGTGAAATGCACTCTGATATCAACCAGAGCTGGATCTTTGGGGATTAACCTACATGCTGCTAATCGTGTTATTATAGTTGATGGTTCTTGGAACCCAACATATGATCTTCAGGCTATATATCGAGTTTGGAGGTATCTATATTGCCACACTTTTTATTAATTGGGATGGGCATCCTCTAGCATGGTTCCCAAAATAATATCATTCCCAAAATTTCAGGTATGGCCAAACAAAGCCTGTTTTTGCTTACCGCTTAATGGCACATGGGACAATGGAGGAAAAGATTTACAAGCGCCAGGTAAAGATGGTAGGAAATGTTTTAGTAATCTTTGTTTTTCAGTGAAATGATGCCAAAGAGAATGGTTCAAACAGGTGACCAAGGAAGGGCTTGCAGCAAGGGTTGTCGATAGACAACAAGTACACCGGACCATTTCTAAGGAGGAGATGTTACATCTCTTTGATTTTGGTGACGATGAAAATCTTGATTCTCTGCCTGAGCATGGAGAAGACAACGGACATGCAACTAAACAAAGTATGGCTGGTGAAATTGGAAATTATCTGAAGCAGAAATTGCATCTTCCTCCAGGAAGTTTTTTCTCTGACAAGCTAATGGAAAATTTATTGGGCAGTCATTATCCAAGGTAGACATACGACATCTGTGGAGGTTGAATTATTCTATTTTCTGCATACTTGTGTGTGTGTTTCTATACTTGTGCGTGCACTTTTGCACACTGATGCCTGTGTAAGCTAAGCATTTCCTTGATGCATTACTCTAGTCAACTTCAGATCTTTGTTTTATATATATATATATATATATATAGAGAGAGAGAGAGAGAGTAAGCGGGGAATTGGGAAACCAGGTTGAAGGAACTTTTTCCCTTTTGAAACAAGCTTTGTCATCTGCTGGGAGAAAAAATAATAATTAAGCTTTTAGATGAGTTGATTGTCAATAATTTAACATGGTACCAAAGCAGAAGTCTTGTATTCAATACTTATTGCCAACTTAATATTTAAGTAGTTACATGTGTTTGATGTAGTTTTGTGGTGAAGTCTCGCATTATATGAGGAGGCTTGTTGAGAGCAAGAATAATAATCTGGCCGATTTTTTTTCTTTTCCCATTTTCTTGGAAGTAGTTGTATACTAAAAATAATATATTAGTGATTAATGTGCTAAATGTATGGTATTTTTGGTTAGTTCTGGTCCCAGCTTCACAGCTTAGGGTCCTTTCTAATGTTGGTTCCAAGTTTTCATCAAATCTCTGCAACCAAATGAAAGTAGTCTCGGGCATACCTTCAGCATATTGTAAAATTTTCAGAGACGTATTGAAATGTTTCCTGATTCAACACATTTTGTCTATAGAGTCATGATAGTAGCATCTAGAATGTGCATCTTGAGACTTGTGTGTATAACCAGCAGAATCTTTCATTCATGGGACTTGTTAACTGCAACACTCCAATATCTCTAATCAGCTGCTTTGCATTCAGATGGATTGCAAATTACCATGAACATGAGACCCTGCTGCAAGAGAATGAAGAGGAGAAGCTATCAAAAGAGGAACAAGACATGGCATGGGAAGTATATCGGAGAACTGTAGAGTGGGAGGAAGTGCAGCAGCGAGTCCCGCTTGATGAATCTGCACCCGAGTGCAAGCCAGCAGTTCCAAATGTACCGACTGCTGCCCCAGAGAAGAGCAGACCTTCCCTACCCCGGGGCAGCTTGAGGTATCGGTTGGTGCAGCGAAAATGTACAAACCTATCGCACTTGTTGACTCTTAGGAGCCAGGGCACAAAGGTGGGTAGCAGCACTGTGTGTGGGGAATGTGCCCGGGAGATATGCTGGGAGGACCTGAATAGAGATGGCAAAACAGTAAGGTGAAAGTAAGAACAGAAAGCACCCTCAATTTTGTTATCAATTGTGATTGATCCTTTTCTGTAAAGGGTTGTGTTGTTGTAAGTAAAACTTTGTTTTGCAAAATTAGAGAGACTCTTGGACAGCTGCAAGTTCTCCTGCTTGCCTGCAGGAACTAATTCCTGTAAATTTAAAATTTACAATTATCTATATTTGAATTTGAATTTCATAATATAATGAAAGATTCAGCATCTCTTTCGACATTTACAGCCCCGTGTTTTGACAATTTGTTTCTTACTCTCCATCCACTTATATTGAATTCGGTTACGAACTATATACTTGTCTTGATGATCTACATTCTCTTTACTATTTAGTTCGGTTTAGAAGGAGAGATCGATTGAACCAAATCTTTCCACTTCAATTCCACACTTGGCGCTGATTGGAACCAATGAATGATTCTATACCTAACAAGAAATAGAATGTAATTGAACCCGAGGCAGAAAAAGAAGATAGTTTCTTACAAACCGGGTAAGCCCAGATGAAATCAATTTAAGCTCCGCTCGGGTACCATCAAAGATTTGCCAATTTTCGGGTTTAGCTTTTTTTTGTCTGTATCCAAAATGGCGGCGGCATCTTGTCCAACTGGGCGACTGGGTTCCAAGGTTAGATGGGGTTTGGAGGGAAGAAGAAGCAGCCCCACACCCCGATGTCCCAACTGCACAAACCAAAACTCAAATCTTTTTATCTGATTGATTCTTTCACGCCATTACCACCCGATTTGTCAAAAGCATCTTCACAAGAGCTTGCCATCCATCTCTCCCATCGCCATGGCGAAAGCCTGTTGCCTTCTCTCCCTCGCAGCATTCTGTTTGTTCTCACGTTATTGTTATGCCCAAAGTAACAGTTCATCTTATGTTAATTACCCCAGTTCAGCGTTGGTTTTCCGGCGCTGCCCAGACCACGGCGCTTTCACCGATCATCAAGAAGGCTCGTTACCGGAAATCTTATCGTCCCTTTTCCAAGAACTCGCCAACCACTCCTCCCAATCCAGGTTCCGTATATATACAAACCATTGCTAAAAGTTGAGTCCATTGGTTAAAAGGGTTAATACCTTCTCACCCGCTGTTGTAACAAACAGGTTCTACGAGACCACCGTCGGCGACGAGAACATCGCCGTCTACGGCCTCTTCCAGTGCCGGCACGATCTCAGCGGCGACGACTGCCGCCGCTGCGTGAACCAGCTGCCGCAACTATCGAACAGCTTCTGCGGGGCTAGGGTTCCGGCTCGGGTTCACCTCTCGGGCTGTTACATTCGGTACCAGGCCGACGGAATCGAGACTTCTAGGGTTGAATTGCAGCACAAGATTTGCGGCGACACGAAAGAGGTTTCCGGAGGTGGATTTGAGGAGCTGAGAGACGGTGCCTTGGCGGCGGCGGAAAGCTGCGTTGTGACGGAAAATGGGCACTGCGAGATGGAGTACCACGGGAGGATGCGAGTGGTGGCGCAGTGTGAAGGCCAATTGGGACGGTGTGATTGCGCGGAATGCATCGGCAGCGCCGCCCAGATCGCTCAGGATGAATGTGGATCTTCACTTTCCGGGAAAATCTATCTTCAGAGCTGCTTTCTCAGCTACGGCTACTACCAGAATAGAGACCCCACCACCGGCCTATTTCCTGGTATGAAATTCCTATTCTACCCTTGTAATAATTATATATTCACTGCTAAACTAAACTTAGATATTTTTGTTTTGTATAATTAATGGCTGATATATAATTTAAAATCGATAAATAAAAAAAAAAAAAAAACTAAAAGGATCTTTGAGTGAGCAAATATGGAATGATTATATATTCCTGCGATGATTGTTCTGTTCTTAACAAATATGAAATGATTTCTTCTTTCTTATCTTATGTGATGCTTCATAAGATTCATGCTGCTGACATATCTGATAATATAATAATAATATTGATAAAGATTCATGTTTGTTTTCTCATTCCTAAAACAGTTTTCTATCTTCATTGACCTGACCTGACCTGCCATTTTTTTTTTTATTTACTTTTTCAACTGGACTGGATATATAGAATATAGAAAGGCAAAGGGGGCTCCAACCAAATTAGTGGCCATTATTGTTGGAGGTGCAGCTCTGTTGTTCATCGTGTTCGGCCTTTTCTACTCCTTGAGAGCCTGCCGCAAGACAAGCGATGGTATCTATACTTTCTTCTTTTACTCCTTTCTCATGCTAATTTATGTGAAAATTTGTGATAGAATAATACTTTTGACAAATTTCACTTGGACCCCTAAAGAATTTAGGGTATTTTCATGTACTTTTTATAATTTGTTTTTTATCATTTAAGATTCATGTAGTTTAACTTTTTTACAAATACCGTATTAAGTCAATATTCGAGATAAATTTGTATTAATATATTGTACATTTACATTAATATGACATACAGTGTGATATATTAATTAATCCACTAGTATCATCTTAAATGTTAACACTAAATAATATTTCTGTAATCTTTGTACATTTAATATTTTGTATATTGAACTTTAATGTCTCATTAATATTGATGCAGAGTGGTGAAAGAAGAAGATTAGCTAGCTTTGATGAAGACTTATGCCATTTGAATATACAAGTCCTTGCATTTGTGCTTTGATGGTGGTGGATGAGAGATTGATGGCTATGGCAAGAGAGGGGATTTGTTAGGTGGTTTGGAAAGGTTAATTATAATAATTTTTAATGTTTAATTATTTTTTAACCAAAAAAAAAAAAAAACTTCATTTACATTTATAAAATATAAATTATATAATTTATTTGAATGTATCAATTATCTTTTAGCTTGTATTCTTTTTCATATTAATGATATAACACAAAATTATATGCGATCATATTTTCAATACAATTACGTTTAGAAAAAATATTTATCACGTTGATGATATCATGTGTATTGTAATTTGGTCAAATCTATATTTTTATTTTTTTGTATAATAATTTAAATTTTTTATTATTTTAATTACACCATTAAACCTGTAATTTTTTAATAATTAAATTGACTACAAATGATGGCCTCTATACCTTATATTGTGTTAGGCCATGAATATCTAAGATGGTGAATTTGTGGCAAAGGCTAAATTTTGAAAAAAAAAATAAAAATTAAAATCAAGTTTATTTCCATGTATCTATATTTGAATATTTGGCAATATATGGTTGAATTATGATAGTTTATTAACATTGTATCATTATTACATTTAATATCTTTCATTTTGTTTTTGCTAGAACAATATTTTCTCTTTTACAAAAAGATAGGTTTTTTTAGATGTTTCGAAAAAGTAATTTATTCTAAATAAAAAAAAATACATGATATTGAGATAATTTATAGGAACTGAAATAATTATGTTTACCCAAAAAATAAAAGAAATAAAAAAATCATTAAAATGGAAACCCGATTAGGAGAACTTTTTGTTTTTCTAATTTAGATTATCGCATTTTAAATACAAAACTACATTATCACATTATAAGGTATAAAGCCCATCGATGATTGCATGAAAAGAAACAAATACGACATAAAATCAAAATAGCAAAATAACATTTTTCAATGAAATAGAAAATGTAAGAATTATTTTGTGTCTCACATGATAATTGATAGAAAATATATAATCACATAAATTAGTAACAATTATCTAGTATATTACAAGATAATTGAATATCAGTGTTAATTTGATGAGATAATCAAATGATTTAATAAGATAATTGATTATTTTAAAATTCTATTTGTTCAAAAAATGTAGGTAACTTTTTTAAAAAAATTGATTTGAAACTACTTATACTATTAGGAATTTGGTCATATTTCTATCCAACATAGAAATGCAAAAACAAATGTAGTTATATTTTTATGTTTATCATTAAGATCGGTGTGAAGAAGGAGAAATCAAATGTTGGGTGTTTCGTCATCAACCAGTAATCTTTTTACGGCCCAAAGTCCTAATGGATCCAGGTATGCGTTTATTTAATTGTATTATGTGATTTGCACAAATTTTATGATTCATGAGTGTTGAACCAACTTGCTCATATTAATTAAGTTTTGATAATTAAAAAAAAATATTTTTATGATATAAATTTATTTATTTCTCATATAAAAAAAATTATTTTGAATTAAAAGTGGGTATAAAGAGTAAATTTATTTTGAATTAAATGTGAATTATCTTTAAACATGTTTCATTATTTTAATCATTTATATCTCAAAAGTTTATGTTTGAATTTTCATTTATTGATAAATATTTTTATTACTTATGCAAAAAGTATATTTATTTTGAATTAAAAAATAATTACTTTTAGATATGTTTTCTCTTTCTCATACAAAAAATAAATTTATTTTGAATTAAAGATAATTAGTTTTAGACATGTTTTCTTTTACTCGTGCAAAAAGTAAATTTATTTTAAATTAAAGAAGATTGTTTTTAGACATATTTTATTATTTTAATCATTTATGTTTCAAAAGTTTATATTTAAATTTTCAAATATTGATTTCTCATACAAAAAGTAAATTTATTTTGAATTAAATATGAGACATGTTTTCTTATTGTTTGAGAAAACCTAAACATTTTTTGAATTTTAAATTTCATATTAACCATTTATTTAGTAGCTAAAATGCTTATAAATATCCCTCAAACTCATTTTTTGAGTATCCATTACACATATTGCATATCCAAAACTCCCAAAAGCTCTAAAGCTAATTTATAAGCATTCAAAGGCTCTAAAAGATTCATTATTCATCTACCGAAGAGGCACAAGACAAGAGGAGAAAAAGATATCGTAAAGTTGAATTCGATATTCTCCATTCAAACTGAAATTACCGTTTATTTATTTATTTAAATATTATTGTCTTGTATAATTTGTTCTTAATTGCTTATTTGTGGACAAATTATTTGTAATATTTAAATTACTATTGTGCATTATATAGATTTCCTAAAACCATTAAAATTTAGGTGAATCTAGTTTTCAAGGTAAGATATAAATAAAACCTTGGTGTTGGTAGTTTTTCTAGAACCCATTGTAATATATGAGTGTATATAGTTCCCAAGATCAGCTAGTGTAAAAATCTTTGTGAGATTAGTGGAACCCCAATGATGGTTGAGACCTTGGGAGAGTAGAGTAGGTGTGTGTGTGGAGACACCGAATCACTATAAATTGTCTTGTGTCTCATTTATTTATTCTTACTATATCTTGTGATTTGTAATTTATTAATCTCAAACTTATATATGCATAATTATAAAATCTTAATATATTTTAAATTAAATAACAATAATTTAATTAAAAAATAATTTATATATATTCTTAGAGAAAATAATTAATCAATAATATTTATTAAAAGAAAACAAATTTTAAA
This sequence comes from Diospyros lotus, assembly GCF_014633365.1. Classification (NCBI taxonomy): domain Eukaryota; kingdom Viridiplantae; phylum Streptophyta; class Magnoliopsida; order Ericales; family Ebenaceae; genus Diospyros; species Diospyros lotus. Next base: position 53,855,832 of record NC_068338.1, read on the forward strand.
CACTCAATTCATCTCATCTTGAGTGACCATATCTTAAGGGACCAACAATGAGTATGACGTTTGAACTCTATATGATGACTGTACAAGCAATATTATATTTTACAAGAAACGAAAACGTAAGGAAGACTAGTAAATTAAAAAAAAAAGTATTTTATTAATATAATTTTAAATATAAAAATTATAAAAAATAATTATTCAATTTAAAAATAGACATGAATTTCATAATACATTTAAATAAATTTTAAAAATAAAATTTGAAAAAAAGTAAAAATGTTGAGTTAGGGACGAAAAAAATTCCGTCGCTAACTTTTTCATTGAAAGAAACAAGTTTCAAAATTAGTAATAATTTGTTGATATTTTTATAATATTACGAAACGATTTTAGAATTATAGAAATGGACTAAAAATGTTTTTTTAGGTTTTTTTTAACGTTTTGAAAATAAAAATATTTTGAAAATGTCAAAACAGTGCTCCCAAAAGGATTATGTGCAATCCTCGTAGATAATATTTGAACTTTTATTTTTCAAATTGGACGGAAAGATCCACTCACTGCAATCTATCTATAGATTGGTAATATAAATTTTGAGATTATCATTGTGATTTTCTTCTATTACTTTATCATTAGATTAGGAATTTTCCAGCTTGATATTTAGTGAGAATCAATTGTTTGGGAAACAAATAATTAAAACATTAGAGATTATGTTATTTATGATTTGATTTTTAACGAGCTTTAATATCATTTGATTCTTATTTTACTAATTTTGAATTATTTAAATTTGTGATTAGCATTATCAACAACGACCTAAATATGTTTGATTAACACCGCTAATCTCAAATTTTTGGATAAGCAGGGGGTATTAGTGTAATTTTATTCTCTTAAAATCCTCTAAGTACCACCTTACTTGCGTGAAGACGCACACACAGAATAACTACTCTTAACGTCCTGTATCCTCATCATTCCCCCGACGTTTCCCATTCTCTCTCTCTCTCTCTCTCTCATATAAGTGCGTGTGTGTGTATATATGCCACTCCTCCTGAATATGTATAGACTCTGCTATATGTCTTGGCTTCCGATGTAAGAAAGCGCCGTATCGCCACCCTGCCTCTCTCAAACCCCTTCTTCTTCTCTGCGTCAAGTTACTTTTCTTGGAGAAGGGGTTGTTTACGGGAAGGCAAATGCGTGTTTTTCATCTTTTCCTTTTCTTCTCCCCCTTTTCCGTTTGGTTGCCGGCAACTCTCATCTCATAGAAAAAAGGGGAAGAAATATAAAGTTGGATTGTTTTGGGTCGACTGCGAACTATTCTGCGAGAATTTCTAGTGCGTTTATTTTTACTCTGTTTTTCATCTTTTTCCTTGTTTTAGGGATTACGCATTGGCTTTCCAATTTAGTGTCGACCATTATGTGAGAATTTGTATTGTGTTTCACTGTACTTTTATCTGGTGATGAATGATGCATTGTTTCTTATGCGTGTTTGAAAGTTCGAGTGTGTTTTCTAGTCTCCTTTTAAGGTTTTTGAACTCCTTCGAGTGTGTTTGCCACTATTTGGGTTTTTCCAAGTAATAAGATCGGGTGACTTCATGTGGTTATTCCTGTGAGAAATAATTATATGATGTTGTATACCTAGAGTAGCATCTTATTTGTTACATTGCAAATAGATTTGCACTTTCTTATATCAACTATTTGCACTTTGCACTAATCCATTTGCTCTAATGATGGATGAATTCACTAAACACATCTAAGAAGTACTGCTTTGGTGTATGTTATTTTTGCAGATGACGGTGTCCCAACGGATGGGATAAAATAAAATGTGTGTCAGTGTGTGTTAAGCTGGAGGAGTCAAAAAGCACCTTAGAGTCCAAAGGCTTTTTAAGTTGTACTGATCAAAAACTGAATACATAGAATGTAAGTTTAGTAAAATAGAATGTAGAAGGATATAATGTTTGAGTTGCTGTCGTGGACTTTCTTATGTTATGATGTGGTTGCCTTATATTGTTGTAACTGTAATGATTATGCTTTTTCTGTATTGTTATAAGTGATGATTGTTTAGTTAGGCTGTTATCTAGGCGGTTAGCTGGTTGTTGCAATCTGCAACAACTATCTGTTATACTCAGCTGTACCTTCCCTCTTGTATTGATTCATTTTTCATTCAGTAAAATTTCAGCAAGGTTTCTTTCTTCTCCTCGCATTTCCTTTCGTGCACCTTGAAGCTCTTGCTTCATGGTATCAGAGCCATAGACATACGTCAATGGCTTCTAATCCAGACTTCAGTTCCTCCTCTTCTCTACCTTGTTCCTCTTCTTCCTTATGATCAGCTTCACAATTCGATTTTGCGGCTGTGGCGAAAGCCTTCAATTATATCCCTATCAAGCTGGACTCTAGCCACTATATCTTCTGGAAGGCTCAGATCTTGGCAACAATCAGAGCATTCGATCTTCTTCCATTCCTCAACAAATCTTCACCTTTGATGAAGCATGTCTCAGATTCGGCAATCGGTGAGTCGGATTCTTCTGTTGTTAAACCCGAGTACTTGAATTGGATAAGATGCAATCAGATGTTACTCGGATGGCTCTTCTCTACAATAGACAAAGAGGTACTCGCACGAGTGATTCATTGTGAATCATCTGTGGAGGTATGGTCTTCTCTTGAAAGTCTTTATTCTCGGCAAACTATCGCCAAATCTTTTCAGTTAAAGCATCAATTGAGGTCAATCAAGAAGGATTCGCTTTCTGTAAACGACTACATATTGAAAATCAAAACCATAGGGCATCTCTTGCTGCCATTGGTGAATCTCTGAACGATAAAGATTTACTACTCACTATCTTTAATGGTCTATATCATGATTACGAGACTATTGTTAGTCTTATTACCTATCAAATGGATGATATGGATCTAGAGAAAGTTCAATATTTATTGTTGATGCATGAGCAAAGACTAGCTGCTAAGAATTATGCCACATTCTGTTGTTAATTTTGATTCTATTGCCAAATTTTTTCAGTTAAAGCAAAAATTGAGGTCAATCAAGAAGGATTCTCTTTCTGTAAATGACTATATACTGAAAATCAAAACCATAGGGCATGCTCTTGCTGCCATTGGTGGACCTTTGAATGATAAAGATTTACTGCTCGCTATCTTTAATGGTCTAGATCATGATTACGAGACTATTGTTAGTCTTATTACATGTCAAATGGATGATATAGATCTAGAGAACATTTAATATTTGTTGTTGATGCATGAGCAAAGACTAGCTGCTAAGAATATGCCACATTTTGCTGTTAATTTTGATTTTGTTTCATCCTAATCCATGCATGTTAGTGTTGCTTCATACTGGCCGAGAAATGGTAATGGATTTGTAAACACTAGAGGTGGTTTTGTGTTAAGAGGAGGTGGTTTTGTGTCAAGAGGAGGTGTTTATATGAATAGAGGAGGAAGAGGTCGTGGTAGATCTGCTGGTAGGAGAGTCTATTGTCAATTGTGTGGAAAACTTGGTCACTTTGTTGATAAGTGGTACCATAGGTTCAATAGAAATTTTCAAAGGACTCCTAGCCAAAATTTTGGAAGGCCTAGTAGTGTTACACAATCAGATCCAAGAGCATATATAGCTGCCCCTAGTGATTCTAATGATGTCTTCTTGAGTGAAGTGGGTTCAGTCCAAGGGGCTCACTATGGTAATTTCCCTCTGCCTTCAGAAAACCTATCCCAGCCTTCTTTGTCTACTTATCATGGAGAACCTTTGTGGTTTGTTGATTTTGGAGCAACAAACCTTATCACTTCCAGCCTAAACAATCTGTCTCTGCATTCTCCATACAACAGTGTTGACAAAGTTGCTATTGGAAATGGGAAGAGACTTCCTATGTCTAATATTGGTCTTAGTCAATTAAATACTCAAACAAATCTTACCTCTATAATTTCTTTGCCTAATTTTTTTCATATTCCTCTTATGAAGAAAAATCTCATTGGTGTTTCTTAGCTTACAAGAGACAATAACATTGTTGTTGAATTTCATTATGATTATTGTTTGATTAAGGACAAGGGTTCAGAGCTGGTGCTACTTCGTGAACACCTTAAGGATGGATTTTATTAGCTGGCTCCAACATTTGGTCATGCTGCTAACAGTACCTCTGTCCAATCCATCAAGCCTAATGTGTTTTTCAGTATTGTTTCTTCTTTGAATAATTGTAAAAGACAGAATTCTTTTTGTCATGAATCGTCTCCCAATGAAAATGTAGCCCAAACTAACAATGTATTTTAGCAATGGCATGCAAGATTGGGGCATCCTTTGTTTAATGTACTACAGTTGATTTTAAATAAGATTAATATTCCTTGTTCACGATCAGCCTTTTCATTTTGTGACTTTTGCAAAATTAGAAAATTACATCAGCTTCATTTTGCTTATTGTGAAATTACATCAAAGAAACCATTAGAATTGGTCTATTCTAACTTGTGGGGTCCTTCTCCTGTTGTATCCACTAAAGAGTATTGGTATTATTTTTGTTAATGCCTATACTAGATATATATGGCTATATCCTTTGAAACTAAAAGATGATGCATTAGCCACCTTTATAACCTTTCATAAGTTTGTTGAACTACAGTACCAGACCAAACTTAAGGCTATACAAACTAATAATGGGGGAGAGTTTAAAGCCTTTTTGCCCTACCTTCATAGCCATGACATTTAGCCTTGGTTTACATGCCCCCATACACACCAACATAATGGTGTAGCTAAAAGAAAACATAAACACATAGATGAGATGTGTCTTGCATTGTTAGCCCATGGTCACATGCCTTCAAGGTTTTGGGTAGAAGCGTTTCAAACTACTGTCTACACTATCAATTTGATACCAGCCTCTCCTCTCAAGTTTCACACTCATTTTAAATTGCTTTACCACAAATAACCTAACTACCTGCGACTGCAACCTTTTGGCTGTACTTGTTTTCCTTACCTTAGACCATATAACAAGCACAAATTTGATTTTCATTCTACCAAATGTGTGTTTCTTGGATATAGCCATGCTCAAGCCGGTTACAAGTGTTTGCATCCATCAAGGAAAATTTATGTTTCTAGACATATGCAGTTTAATCCTTATGAGTATCCATTTACTACTTTGTTTTCATCCTTTTCTTGCTCCTCTTTTCAACATCATTCAGCTTCTGATGGTTTCTCTACTTTGTTCTTTCAATCTCTTCCTTCATTCTCTTCCAATTCTTCTTCTCCTCAAGTAGCACAACCCTCTATTCCTGCCTTATCTACTCTTGTTTCTACTAGTTCTTCTTCTTATTCTACTTCTCACTTGACTCCTAATAATGATCAATAGTCAATTAAATTCCATTTACCTAAACCTAAAGCTACTCCAGCCCCTTCTATTCATCCTATGCTTACCAGATCTAAATCTAAGCAGCTTGTTGTCACTTCTCCTCATGCTTTAGTGAGTACCCTAGAACCTAATTTAGTTCATGAGGGTCTCTTAGACTATCACTAGGTTAAGGCTATGGAGGAGGAGTTTTTTGCTTTGCACCATTATCATACATGGGAACTTGCCCCCTTTTCTCATAATATGAATCTTATTGGCTGCAAATGGGTATTTAGAGTCAAGTATAACTTTGATGTATCAGTTCTCAAGCATAAAGCTCGGTTAGTGGCTAAGGGTTTTCTTCAAACTTTCGGGATTGACTATGCTGAAACTTTTAGCCCGGTTATTAAGGCCTCTAATATTCGGGTGTTGTTCTCCTTGGTTGTTACATTTGGATGGGATATTCAACAAGTAGATGATAATAATGCTTTCCTTAATAGTGATTGAACTGAAGAGGTTTTTATGTCACAGCCTGAATGCTTTGTTAATTCTCAATTTTCCTCTCATGTTTGTAGATTGAAAAAGTCTCTTTATGGTCTCAAACAAGCTCCTCGAGCTTGGTACACAAAATTGAGGTCTGCCTTGCAAGATTGGGGTTTTCCAAATTAAGGTCTACCTTGTATGTTGATGATATCCTTGTTACGGGCTCCGATTCTATAGCCCTTCAGACTTGCATTCAGAATTTGGATACTCATTTTGCCATCAAGACTCTAGGATCAGTGAGTTACTTCCTAGGGTTTGAAGCACATAGAGATAACAATGGCATTTATCTCACTCTATCTAAGTATGCTTTAGATTTGTTGAAAAAGGAAGCCATGCAGGATTGCAAACCCTGTGCCACACCTATGAATTTGGGAGTTTCTTTGACTAATGAGGGTGATTTATTTTCTGATCCATCACTCTATAGAACTATCATTGGTTCTCTACAGTATTTGACACACATTAGACTGGACATTACCTTTATGGTTAACAAGTTGAGTCAATTCTCATCTTCTCCAAAGATGTAGGACTGATTAGCTTGTAAAAGGCTGCTTCGATATCTTAAGGGAACAATCAGTTTGGGTCTACTGTTTTCTCCTTCTCCTGGTGATTTATCTTTAACAGTGTATACAGATGAATCATGTGGGTTGTAAGGTCACTAGGAGATCCAACAGTGGGTTATGTGTGTTTCTTGGCTAGAATTTGTTAGTTTGGGGCTCAAGGAAACAGTCTGTGGTAGCTAGATTGATTGGAGAAACTGAATATAGAGTTGTTGCATAGGGTGTTACAGAGGTTTTGTAGTGAAGTCATTGTTTTTTGAGTTGGGATATCCATGTGTTAATACTCCAATTATATGGAGTGATAATCTAGCCGCTAAGAGCATAGGTGAAATTCCTATATTTCACTCTCGTACTAAGCACATTGAGATTGATGTGCACTTTGTTCGAGAGAAGGTGGAGAATGGTGAAGTTGAAATTAGAAATGTTCTTACTTCTCATCAGGTGGCTAATATTTTCACTAAGGGATTGCTGAGGAATAGGTTTATGTTCTTATGTGACAAGCTTGGTCTTAAGTTGTCATTGGTGCATCAGAATCCTGTTATCACTTTAGATAGCCTAAAGATCAAAGCTTCTTCTTCCACCATGGAGTTTGATTTGAGGGGGAATGTAAAAGGATATAATGTTTGAGTAGCTGTCGTGGACTCTCTTATGTTATGATGTGGTTGCCTCATAATGTTGTAACTGTAATGATTATGCTTCTGTTGTATTGTTATAAGTGATGATTGTTTAGTTAGGTTGTTATCTAGGCAGTTAGCTGGTTGTTGCAATCTGCAACAACTATCTGTTATCAAGAATAGCTGAGTATAAATTTCAGCGAGGTTTCTTTCTTCTTCTCGCATTTCCTTTCTTGCACCTTTAAGCTCTTACTTCATAGAAGTGTGAATGATGTTGTGGTGAGATGTGAGGATTATGTCATTTGAAAGATCATTTAGATGTCTTGGATCAATTATTTAAAAAGGTACAAGGATTATTGAGGATGTTACTCTCAAAATTAAGGCATGATGGTTAAAGTAGAGAAGAATTTTTGCATTTTATGCTTTTTGAAAATACCTTTAAAAGGAAAAAGGCAGTTTTATTGGAATGTTATAAGCTCAATTATGTTGTATGACATGGAATGTTAGGCATGAAATCACCAACATATGCAAAACGAGTGTAACTGAGATGAAAATGTTATAGTGGAAGTGCAACCATACAAGAAAGGATAAAAATAAGGTCATCTGTAATAAGGTTGCACCAACTCCTTTGAGGATAAGATGCTTGAGACACAATTACGATGATTTTTGGTCTTGTAAAAAGAAGACCAATAGATGCTTTTGTGAGATGAGAAGATGGAATGGAAGAAGTTTGTAGTAAAAGAGGTAGAGAAAAACCAAGAAAAATTTTGTGAAAACTTTTAGACATGACATGACTTAAAATGACATCATAGAAGATATGGTCATAAAAAGAGATGCTTGGCAAACTATAATCCATGGAACTGACCCCATCTAATAGGATTAAAGATTGCTATGTTATTTTTCATGTTAGTTCTGAGATATAGTTTTAACACGAAATAGGAATATGGAAAAGAAGCAAGTTTTAGGGATATTTCTATTGATAAGTCATTTTAGTTGTTGAATATTTTAGAAAGTAATGTATAAAAGTGATAGCCTTTTTAACTCTGTTGTATTCCTTGTATCTTCCACATCTTTTGATGAGTAGAATGAAAAAATTGGATACATGGGCCAAAAATAGTGTTGTCATCTTTTATTTTTTGACTTGATGAATAGAATTAAGACATGATGTTTAAAATGGAAAAGAGCATCTGATGTTTTATTTGGCAGTAAGATTTTGTTAAAGTTAAAATGAAAATTTTGTAAGACAATTATAAGATTGGTTTTGTTGGATGCATGGGCGGATGCACGTGTGAGCTGTGCCTAGGGCAGTCCACTATTAAAATTAATTTTTTAATGTAAAAAAGTTATTTTTAATAATAACTTAATTAAAAAACAACAACATATTCAACCTTTATCCCACTATGTGGGGTCGGCTACATGAATTCTAGACTTCTATGTATTTCTGTCTTTTGTCATATCTTCATTTAGGTCCATACACTTCATATCAAACTTTAATGTGTAACATCCCGTTCGAGCGATAAGAAGGACCAGAACAACTTACCCTGATGGACCTACGCGAACTTCTCAGGGGGGTCACCCATCTTTAGATTACCCCAGGTCAAGCACGCTTAACTTGGGAGTTCTTTGCCAACATTCAGCCCAAAAGGTATTCAGCTGGTGTTATTTCCTTTCTTACACTATCCTCGATATATACTAACTTTTCTGGGCTCTCGGGGTATTACATTCTCCCCCCCTTAAGCACATGACGTCCTCCTTGTCATGCGACCTTACAACTAGTCCCAGCTCTCCCCCATCCAGTGTCCCCGGTCCAGTACCCCCAGCCTTGGGCTAGTACACGGTCCCCAGTCCAGTACCCCCAGCCTTTGACTAGTACACGGTCCCAACACACGGCCCGGGTCGGCTCTGATACCACTTGTAACATCCCGCTCGAACGATAGGAAGGACCAGAACAACTTACCCTGATGGGTCTACGCGAACTTCCCAGGGGGATCACCCATCTTTAGATTACCCCAGGTCAAGCACGCTTAACTTGGGAGTTCTTTGCCAACATTCAACCCAAAAGGTATTTAGCTGGTGTTGTTTCCTTTCTTACACTATTCTCGATATATACTAACTTTTCTGAGCTCTCGGGGTATTACATAATGTCTCTCCCAAAGTGTTCTTGGGTTTGTCTCTACCTCTTTTTTTAACTAATTGTTCCATTTCATTAACTCTCCTCACAGGAGCGTCTCTTGCTCTCCTTCTCACATGATCAAACCATCTTAGTCTGGTCTCTCTCATTTTCTCCTCGATTGGCACTACTCCTACCTTATTACGAATAACCTCATTTCTAATTTTATTTTTTCTTGTATGGCCGCACATCCATCTTAACATCCTCATCTTCGCTACACTCATCTTTTACTCATGTTGGTATTTGACTGCTCAACATTCTAAGCCATACAACAAGACTGGTCTTATAGCTATCTTATAGAATTTTCTTTTTAATTTTAATGGGATTTTACCATCACATAACTCCCTCGATGCATTTCTCCATTTTAGCCAACCTGCCTTAATTCTATGTGTGACATCCTCGTAAATTTCTCTATTTTTTTGAATCATTGATCCCAAATATCGAAAATGATCATTTCATTGTAAGATTTGGTCTTCCAATTTTATTATAACATCCTCCACTCTTGCATTCTTACTAAATTTACATTTTATATATTCTGTTTTCTTTCTACTTAATTTAAATCCCTTAGATTTTAAATTGTTTCTCCACAACTCAAGCTTAGTGTTCACTCTTTCTTTTGTTTCATCCACCAACACTATGTCATCTGCAAATAGCATATACCATGACACCTCTGTCTGAATGTCTTTAGTGAGTTCATCCATTACTAAAGCAAATAAATATGGACTTAGTGCAGAACCTTGATGCAGTCCCATTGTAATTTTAAACGGTTCAGTATCCTCTTCGCATGTTCTGACCATTGTCTTTGCACCGTGATACATGTCCTTAAGGGCTTGTATATAGGCTATTCGAACTCCTTTCTTCTCTAAAATCCTCCATAATACTTCTCTAGGGACCCTATCATAGGCTTTTTCTAGATCTATAAACACCATATGCAGGTCCTTCTGATGATCCCGATACCTTTCAATTAGGCGCTTTAGTAGGTATATAGCTTCCATTGTTGACCTATCAGGCATGAAACCAAACTGATTTTTCGAGACCTCTATTTCTTTTCTGAGTCTCTGTTCTATTACTCTATCTCGGAGTTTCATGGTATGGCTCATTAATTTAATTCTTCTGTAATTTTCATAGTTTTGAACATCTCTGTTGTTCTTGTATATAGGAACCAAAGTACTCTTCTTTCACTCATCTGGCATCTTTTTTGATTTAAAAATCGCGTTAAATAATTTCATTAACTAGAAGATGCCATTTTCTCCCATGCATTTTCATGCTTCTATTGGTATATTATCTGATCCCACTGCTTTATGATTTTTTATATTTTTTAATGCTTGTCTTATTTCATTTGAACTTATGCGTCAATAAAATGTACAACTCACGTTCCCTTCGGAGTTATTAAGATGTGCCCATACATTAACATGTGCAAAATAATAGCCTAATGGAGATGGGGATATTAAGATGGGTATGTGACCATACAAGAAGATGAAAATTAGAAATGAGTTTTGCAATAAGGTTGGAGTTGCTCTTGTTTAAGGTAAGATGTATGAAACACGATTAAGATAGTTTGGTCATTTGAGAAGATGACTAGTAAAGGCTTATATGAGGAGAGTGGATGCAATCCAACAAATATTTAGCAAAAAAGGTAGAGGAAGACCGAGAAAGATTTGGTGGGGGACTCTTAGATATCATATGAGCTATAATAAATTTACAAAAGATAAGGCCATTGTCACGACCCTAGGGGTAAATAAGTAATTATCATCCAAAAGTTAACCACTTGTATTAGCCGTTAGCTGGGGGGTTGAGTGGTTAGCTAATTGTATAATAGCCTATTTCCTTTGTTGTTATGTTAGTTAGCATATTCTCTTTGCTATTATGTTGTTAGAGGTTAGGCTCGAGACTTGCCAATATGGGAAGAGAGTATCATCAAGAATAATACCAAGTTCCTCTCTTTCAATTCTCTCTCTTATCTTTCTCTCTTTCTTTCTTGCATTCTGTTCTATTTGATTATCGAATTACCGGAATTGTCCAACCCCAATCTAACGGCTTGACAATTGTGGTATCAAAGTCGAACGTTTCAGCTGTGAGGAGTAATTGGCGGGCACCATCATCGTGAGGCCAGAGATCGAAAATTGCTCGTGATAGCAATTTCGATTCGTCCTTGGAAGTACAACCAACCGATCACCAGGTTGAGTTGCAATTGTTGAGGCGGATGGCGGAGGGCACCAGGATGAAGCAATTGGAGGTTAGGATGGAAGTTTTGGAGTTTGGAATGTCGCAAACTCAAGAAGTGATGATCCTAAGTGGGAGGATATGGTGGTTGTAAAGGAAATAGTACGCGCGCGCGCGCGCGCGGGGGGGGGTCAGAGAAGAATCGAGAGACCTTGGAGTAGTATAAGGAGACCATGGAGCAATACGGGCAGAGACTCAACAACGTGCTCAACATGCTGTCTTTATTGCCCCAATTCTGGTTGTCTCCGTATTTCCTTCCACGACAAACTTCTGATCCAATTCTGTCACAACAGGGCAATCTTCCAAGAACTTTGGGAGTTCTTGAAACAGAGGACCAACCAATGGGGGAGCATGAGGTGCAGGTTAGGAACTTCCAACCCTATACAAATAATCACCCACCCATACCAAGATTAGAAATTTCGATGTTTGATGGAATGAAACCAAGATGGTGGATTCAAAGATGTGAAAGGTTCTTCCAATTTTATAGGGTGTTTGAGGAATAGAGGATAAACTTGGTTGCAACCTACTTGAATTATACAGCCGATTCTTGGTATCAAGGTTGGATCCAAGATGAGGGAAACACTGGGAATTGAGCAAAATTCGCAGAAGGGTTGTGTGAACGATTTGGAGAAAGAAGCATGGCCGATGTAATTGAGGAGTTTACCAAATTCAATGCAAAGGGTTGGTTGTGGAGTATCAAGCGAAGTTTGAGGAGTTAAGATCCATCGTATGTACTGTGCAACCGGGGTTAATAGAACAATACTTGGTGTCTAGCTTTATTAGTGGATTAAAGGAGGAACTGAGATCAATGGTGAAGATGATGATGCCTACATCAGTGAGGCAGTCGGCTGAAAAAGAACGGTTACAGGAACTAACATTGGAGGCCATTTTCAAGAAGCACAAAATCCTATATAGGCCGGGTTACGGCAGGACAACAAGTAAGAGGGAACTTTAGGCTTATGCTTACAAGGCCTAATCAGGTAACAACTAAAGTACCACACAATAACAGTGGTACTAAGAACAACCTTATGGACCAAAGGAGACAATTGGGACGGTGCTACAAATGTGGGGACAAATATAGTCCTGAGCACCAATGTAAGAGACAATTGATGAACATGGAGGGATTGAATGGGGAGAATGAAGAGGAAGAGGAAGTTGTAGAAGAAGATGGCATTCAAGAGGAAGTTCAAGGGGAGGAAGGAGGGGAAATATCCTTCCATGCTCTAAAAGGAGTCCCATGGGTCAAATCATTAAGGTGAAGGGTCATGTGGGTAAATAGAGACTAATGGTGTTGATTGATAGTGGGAGCACCCACAGTTTCCTCAATGAGGCCACGACCACAAGTCTTAAGTGCTCATTGACAACAACTACTCCCCTACCTGTAATTGTAGTGAATGGGAGTAAAATGTACAACCATTACAAATGTATGAGATTTAAATGGGTAATGCAAGAGCAAGAGTTTATGGCAAATTTGAGGATTCTTGAATTGGGATGGCGGTGACATTGTCCACGGGGTAGATTGGATGAGGACTATAAGCCCTTTGACCTTTGACTTTTGACTTTAACAAGTTAGAAGTTACGGTGGAGATTGAGGGTAGGAAGTTGACTTTGATTGATAGCCTTGAGTAAGGAGAAGCTACAAAAGATGATGCTGAAAAAGGGTGGGCAAATAGCACAATTATATTCCATACAAGCTGTGGGAGTGGAAGAAGAAGGCATCTCGAAGGAGGAGCATCGGCCTACAACCCATTCTATTGATTCCCAGCTCTCTAATAAAGTACAAGAGTTTATGGCAAATTTCAGCTCTTGTTAATATAAGAGCTTATAGATACTCTCCAATTCAAGAAACAAAGATTGAAAAACAAGTCAAATCCATGATAAGCACTACCATTATTCAACCTAGCTAAAGTCCTTATGCATCTCCAGTCCTTCTTGTTAAAAAGAAGGATGGAACATGGAGATTTTGCACTAATTACGAGCAACTCAACTCTTAACACCATCAAAAACATATTTCCTATACCCCTAATTGATGACTTGATGAATTGTTTAGTGCTAAAATCTTTTCTAAGTTGGATCTTAGATCTGGTTACCATCAAATTCGCATGAAGCCTTCTAATATTCCTAAAACAGTATTTAGAATCCACCAAGGGCTATTCGAATTTACCGTCATGCCTTTGGACTAACCAATGCTCTGCCTCTTTTGCTTTTTTTTTTTTTTTTTTGGTGACATCCTCATTTATAGTCCCAATTTTGAATAATACCTATTACGCCTTCGTACTACTTTTGAGGTCCTTAAGTCTCATCAATTGTATGCCAAGTTCTCTAAATGTACCTTTGCTGAGAAAGAGGTAGAGTATTTGGGTCATATAATCTTAGGGGAAGGTGTGAGGAATGATCCCAAAAAAGTGGTAGCAATGGTGGAATGACCTAGACCTATGTGAATGAAGGAATTAAGGGGATTCTTGGGGCTGACCGGGTATTACCGAAAATTTATTCAGCACTCTGGACTAATTAGTAAACCCCTAACGGAGCTGCTCAAGAGAGATGGTTTTCAGTGGAATCCTAGAGCTGGGACAGCCTTCCTAGCTTTGAAGAAATCCATGACTCAAACCCCTGGTTAGCTTTACTAGACTTTTCCAAGCCTTTTATAGTGGAGACAGATGCATGTGATGGTGGGATTGGGGCTATCCCTGTGCAAGAAGGGAGGTCATTGGCGTTTATCAGTCAACCTTTGTCCCAAAAACACTTGGGATTAAGCATGTATGACAAGGAGTTGCTGGCTATGTTGGAGGCAGTAGATAAGTGGCGTCATTATATGGAAGGGAGTCCTTTTGTAATCAAAACTGACCATGAGAGCCTCCAATTTTTATCCTAACAGAGGCTGCATATATGCAGTTACAACAAAAAGGTGTATCCAAATCAGTGTTGTTAAAGGCCCAAGGCGCAAGGCGCAAGGCGAGGCGCGCGCCTGGCAGGTGCAAGGCGCATGCTGACTAAGAAGAAAGAAAAATATACTTCTTAATTGAATAATAAGTCATAAAATAGATCCTAATCACATATCAACATTTATGTTATCAAAAAATTCAAGAATTCAACATATATTAAATAAATCACAACATAAATATACTTCATGACATACCTGTAAATTTCAGCAAATTAAATCCCACCATATTTCAACAAATCAGAAAAAGGAATCAACATTTAAACACCACAAATAAAAAACAAAAAAAAATGTAAAGACTAAGGCTAAATTATTTGTAAAGACTAGGGCTAAATTATGCCAAAAAATGTTAAAAGAAAAACGAAAAAGAAGAAGCAGCAGCAGGTATCAATAAATAAAAATTAAAAAAAAATAACTGAAGAAGAAGAAGAAGAAGTAGCAGCAGCAGCAACGTAAGAAAGAAGAAGAAGAAGCAGAAGAAGAGAAGAAGCAGTAGCAGCGTAAGAAAGAAGAAGAAGAAGCAGAGGAAGAGAAGAAGAAGAAGAAGAAGAAGAAGAAGTAGCATCAGCGTAAGAAAGAAGAAGAAGAAGCAGAGGAAGCGAATAAGAAGAAGAAGAAGAAAAAGAAGCAGGCTAGCAATAGCAGCCGCGTAAGAAGAAGAAGAAAAAGAAGAAGAAGGATAGCAGGAGAAGAAGAAGGAGCAGGAGGATAACAGCAACGTAAGAAGAAGAAGAAGAAGAAGCAACAAGGATTGCTGAAGAAGAAGCAGGCCAGCAGCGTAAGAAGAAGAAGAAGGGATTGTCGATATGTTACCTTGGCCTGGAGAAGCAGAACCACCTCAATCAGAATTGGAGAGCTGGAGAAGAACTTGAGGAGTTGCAGTTGCTGTGTTGCGGAGAGAAAAGAGTGTTGCTTGCTGCGTAAGAGAGATTTGGAGCCTTGGAGGTGTAGTCTCTTGGCCTTCTAGAAATCAGATGAGCTGGAACATCATATTTTTGAGTTTTGTTGACTTTTCAATATTGTATTTTATTATTTTCTCTCTTTAAGTTTTATAAGAAATGTTTAAAAACTAGAAAACATGCTGATTTTTCAGCTAGGCATGTGCGCCTGAGGGAGGCGTGCCTGGCCGGATGTCGCCTCGCCTGGACATGGCAAGGCGAGATGGCTGCGCCTTGAGGGGCCTTGCGCCTAGGCGCGCCTTTAACAACACTGATCCAAATTAACTAGTTTGAACTACATTGTTCAATACCAAAGAGGGAAGGAGATTGTTGTAACTGATGCTCTCTCAAGGAGGGAAGAAAAAGGGGACTGCCAAGCCATTACAACTGTGGTTCCAGAATGGGTCAAGGAATTAGAGGTGAGTTATGAACAAATAGGGTGGCTTAAGGAACTTGTGACACAATAACTGTGCAACCTTCTGGGACTTCGAGTTACACACTTTCAAATGGTTTGGTGAGGTTCAAAGGAAGACTAGTAGTAGGGGATGACAAACCCCTAAAGGAAAGGATTTTAAAAGCACTTCATTACTCACCATTGGGAGGTCATTTGGGAGTACGAGCTACATATCATAAGGTGAAACAATTATTTTTTTTGGCCTAGACAGAAGAAAGAAGTTGTTGAATTTGTGTTGTCTCGTGTAATTTGTCAGAGGTGTAAACAAGAGCAAGTGCCTTATCCAGGGTTGCTACAACCCTTAGCAATCCCAAGCAAGCATGGGAAGGGATTTCCATGGATTTTGTGGAGGGTTTACCAAGGTCGGAAATAAAGGATGCCATAATGGTGGTAGTTGACTGACTAACTAAATTCGGTCATTTTATCAGTCTAACACATCCTTTTAAAGCCCAAGAAGTGGCTAGGATATTCCTATATACAGTGGCAAAAATCCATGGAGTACCTAAGCCCATTGTTTTGGACAGAGATAAAATTTTTACAAGTGTCTTTTGGCAAGAATTATTCAGAAAGTTAGGGGTGGGATTGTATATGTCCACTGCATATCACCTGCAAACAGATAGCCAAATCGAGTGAGTCAACTAATGTCTAGAGGCATACCTGAGGTGCATGTGTTTCACCACCCCTAAGAGTTGGAACAAAGTGGATGTCTTTAGCACAATGGTGGTACAATTCTAGCTACCATAGTGCTATTAAGAGAAGCCCTTTTTGAGGCCATGTTTGGGTATAAGCCTTCACTTTTGCCTACTATTCGGATTCCTCTCCTACCATGGCTGCAGTTGGGCACTATTTACAACAAAGACAGCAGATGTTGACAGTGCTTAAGAGAGAATTAGCTACAACCCAAAACTGTATCAAGCAAGTAGCGGACAAAAGAAGGAGTGAGAGGTCATTCAACGACAGAGATAAGGTTTACCTAAAGGTTAGACGATTTTTACAACAACACCCCTATACATCAATACCAACTTCTAATCCCAAATACTTTGGGCCATATTCCATCGTGGCCAAGGTAGGCAAAGTGGCCTATCAATTGCAACTTCCAGAGGGAGTAAACACCCACCCAGTTTTTTATGTTTCATTACATAAGAAGTCTAAAGAGTCTATTGCTTCTACTAGTCAAGATCTGCCACCTATAATGGAAGAAGTGGAAGAGGTGGTCGAACCCCGTGCTATTGTGGAAAAGAGGGTGATTTACCAAGGATCACTACCCCTAACTCAGGTTTTGGTGCAATGGTCCCATCTCGATGCAGATCACACTACTTGGGAGTACCTACCGAATCTGCTGAAGCAATTTCCCAGGGCTGTTGGACTACTCTGAATTCTTGAGGACAAGAATTGTTTGAAGGGGAGGGGATTGTCACGACTCTAGGGGTAAATCAGTAACTGTTACCCAAAAGTTAACCACTTGTATTAACCGTTAGCTTGGGGGGGGGGGGGGGTTAAGTGGCTAGGAGGTTACCTAACTGTACAGCGGCCTATTTCCCTTGCTGATATGTTAGTTAGCATATATTCTCTTTGCTGTTATGTTGTTAGAGGTCAGGCTCTACAAGTGACCTGCCAATATGGGAAGAGATTATCATCGAGAATAATACCAAGTTCCTCTCTTTCAATTCTCTCTCTCATCTTTCTCTCTCTCTTTCTTGCATTCTGTTCTATTCGATTACCGGAATTGCCCAACCCCAATCTAGGGGCTTGACAGCGATATATAGAAATGACTGACCAATTCAGCAAAAGAAAACAGATCTGAATTCTGTTTTATTGCTTTTATGGAGTTGCTTATTGTAGTGAGAATGTCAATTCAGCAAGTATTTGGATGTTTATTACAAGATCAGAGCTTGAACTAGACTTGAATTCATGGAACTTTTATTACACTTGAAAGTTTCTTGTACTCTAGGTAAGTATTACATTCTGTATATAAAGAATTTGATCTAATTTCGTAATCCTGCTTGATGAAAGGCTAATTTTGTCTATGTACTTATGGTATATACATGTTTCTATATTGTATCTTTTTCGAAGGAGTCCACATTATTGTGAACAAGCACTTTATAATATCTTATGAGCTATTCTTTGAGTTACATGATATAACTTAAAAAGACTGATGAATGTAGGTACTGATCCTGAGTGTGGTAGCTTGGGGAAGAAAGAAACAGGTCTCAGAAGACTTCTATGAAATTTTTGTGTTGCTGATAACTTTAGATAGTTGATGGCGCTTAATCCAAGAGTTAGTAAGGCCTTCAATGCAATGAAGGTCTTGGGAATTCCTAAAGAAACCATAAAACCAGTGCTCAAGAACCTTTTGAAATTGTATGATAATAATTGGGAGCTCATAGAAGATGATAACTACCGAACTCTTGCTGATGCTATATTTGAGTCTGCAGATGAAAAGGTCTACTCTTTTATCTATTAGTTCTTGCAGCTGTGTTTATTTCTTTGTCGTTTCACTTTAGGCATCTTTTTTATTTGTTCTTTTAATCAATTTGTTTGAGGTTTATACTTCAGTCAACCAAAGGGAGAAGGAGGTTGTATTGGTACCACCTATTTACATAATTATTATTTTTTACTTGCTATGGCATTGATATTTTTATATTTTAACCGATCTTCAGTTTTCTTATCATTTGTAATTCTCTAATGAGTGCAATTCCCTGATCTCCTTTCCAGAAATGGGCAGATGAGCAAAAAGATGGCATGGAGAATGATGGTTCAGAACCTCCTCTGAAAAAGCTGCGCCTAGAACAGCTAAAAGATCAGGTTTCACCTAGGATATTGAATAATGTGAACACCATCTTGGATTTGGAAGACGGTGAAGAAAAACAGACTTCAAGGTTCCCAAAACTGATGGAATCATCTCAATCTTGTATAAAACATAGGAAAACTGAATCAAATTCTCATTGTCTTCCAATGGTTTTAAGTAACAAAGGGAAGGACCCCATTTCCTCAGACGTGGCTGTCAAAGTTACAAAATCATCTTCCCAGAGGGCATCAACTGCTGGACACTCTAACCAGTTAAAGGGTGGAACTAGTTTGGACGATATGTTGAATGAGACTGCGAATAAAGATTGTTATGGTCAAAATTTTGTGGTTCCTAAAAGAAAGCGACCTGTTACTGATGGGCCACATTTGGCATTATCGACTTCTGTAGTCTGCTCAGGTATTATATTTAATTTTATATAATGCGACTGCTGGATGTTGTGTGTATGTGTCCTGCATATGGAGACATCTGCTTGTTTTCAGGACACTGTCTACATGATAGAAGGACCGGCAATATTATTGGATCAGGCTCCTCTATCATTCTCATTCTTGCAATTTACTATATGTTATTTTTACAGGTAAATCATAGTTCACTAGATGACAAAAGTCCATGCAAAAACCTTTGTCATTTTGGTGGGAGTGTTCTATACGTTTGTATTAGAATTATTAGTATAATTAGATATATAGCATATTATTGTTAGTGTTTTTATTTATTTATTTATTTGTTATAACTATGTGTAATTAGACTAAGTCCATAGGCTAAGCCTGTAGGTTATTAGGCCCGTTGTGCCTATTGTAAATAACACACTAAGAGACTAATCTCTTAGGATTTTTCTCTCATAATTGTTTTCTCACATGGTATCAGAGCCGCCGGTGAGGAAAACCCTAGCCACCGCTGTGTACCTTTTTCCAACGGCCTAAAAACCCTAGTTTTCTTTCTTCACTGTCACTGTTCACGCTAAAAAAAAAAAAAAAAAAAACCTAGTTTTCCTTCACCGCCACTGTTCACGCCAAAACATCACTGTCCGACCGTCGTTTGCTGAAACCAACCCCACCCTAGGGTTTGCTGCCTTCAGGTCGAGTTGCCGCCGGAAAATCGCAGCCGCTGGACCTCCCACGCGTCGCCGCCACGCACAGTCGTCCGCCCCCACACGCTGGAGAGTGAAGGCGTGTTCGCCGGCTGTTTTCTCCCGGCTTCTCCATATCAGCTCCCCTCCCTTCCCCAGGCCTATTCCTGGTGTCAAATCCTTGCTATGTCTAATCTCAATGACGCAATTTCTGTTGGTGCTACTCCCGCAACTTCACCCGTTGCCTCTGCTGCCTCTCAGTCCTTTATTGTCTCCAATCTCGGAACAGCGAATATCACCATTGTCAAGTTGATAGGTCTGCCAATTATCTCTCATGGGTAGCCTCTGTCAAAATGTGGTTCAAAGGGCAAGGCTAAGTCGATCATCTTACCACAAAGGTTGAAAGTGTGCCAGAAGCCAATCGGGCTAGATGAGAACAAGTTGATGCCCAATTATGCAGTCTCCTATGGCAGTCCATTGATCCATCCTTCATGCAGCTCTTTCGGCCATTTGAAACTTGTGTTGACGTGTGGAAGGAAGCTGAAGAATGTTATACGAATGACATCCAATATTTGTACATTGTGGTGTTTAATATCAAGAATCTGAAGCAAGAGTCGTCCATGGAATCTTATTTGGGACAGGTTCGGGCTCTCATGCAAGAATTTGATGCTCTTCTTCCCATTACTATGACTAAGACCGAACAGGTTGCTCAAAGAGAAGTTTTTTATGGTTATTGCTTTTTCCAGTCTAAACCTAGAATTTGACGCCATCAGGTATCAAATCTTGACCAGCTCCACTAATCCTACCATGAATGACTCTTTTAAAAAGTTGTTGAACATGACCGGTGCACATGGTATGTCTTCTTCTTCTCATGTTATTCCTCCAGTCGAATCTTCAGTCCCTGTGTCTCGGGCTTCTCACTCAAGAGGAAATAGAGGCTGTAAAAATAATCGGACATGCCCATAGTGTACCTTTTGTAAGAAACTGGGTCATCTTAAGGACAGGTGTTGGAAGAAACATGGTCGGCTCGCTGCTTTGCCTACATCATCTCCCAGTGTAGCTCATGCATTCCAGAGTGATCTTAGTTTTGCCCAATCTGCACTAGGTTCACAGTTGATACCTATGTCTGCAGCTGAGTATAATGTTTTTTTTGAAGTTTCAGGCCACCCAACAGTCTCATCCTGGTAATCCCGTTGCTTGCATTGCTAAAAGCCGATCTCTTGGTCCTTGGATTATGGATTCTGGTGCCACTGATCATATGTATGGTAATGAACTTCTTTTCTCTTCACTTATTCTGATACCTTGCCTATAGTTACCCTGGCTGATAGCACCAAAACTGTAGTTAAAGAGATAGGCCAAACCACACCCACTTCGTCTTCATCTTTAAATTCGGTTTTACATATCCTTGACAGTCCTTTCAATTTGATTTCAGTTAGCCAGCTTACTAAATCCTTAATTGCTCAGTCACTTTCACTCCTACTTTTGTTTGTGTATAGGACCAAGGTATGGGGTGAACAATTGGCGTCAGGCGTGAGTCACAGGGTCACTATCATCTTGCTGTGTCGATGGCTTGCACCAATGTTGCTTCCCCAGATCTTCTCCACTCTTGTCTTAGTCATCCTAGCCTCTCCAAATTGAAGAAATTAATTCCTAGTTTGTCATTGTTGTCTATTTTTGATTGTGAGTCATGTCAGCGTGGTAAACATGCACATAGTTCTTTTTCCAGTTGTGTTAATAATAGGACTGAGGCTCCTTTTTCTCTTGTGCACTTTGATGTATGGGGGCCTAGTCGTGTCACTTCTACTCTTGGTTTCTCATATTTTGTTACTTTCATTCATGACTTTTCTGCACTTGGTTGTTTCTCATGAAGAGTCGGTCTGAGTTGTTTTCTGTCTTTCAGACATTCACTGCTAAAATAAAAATACAGTTTGGAGTTTCTATACGTGCTTTACGTAGTGATAATGCCCCTAAGTACTTTTCTTTTCAATTTACTACTTTTATGACTACTCGAGGCATTCTGCATCAATCTTCTTGTCCTTATACACCTCAACAAAATGGTGTTGTCAAGCATAAAAATCGCCATCTCATTGAAATTGCACAAACACTACTTTTACATGCCAATCTTCCCACCAAATTCTGGGGAGATGTTGTTCTTACTGAGTGTTATCTGATTAATCGCATGCCATCTTCAGTGTTAAAGGACAACATTCCTCACTCTCTTTTGTTCCCCTCGCAGCCCCTTTATTCTGTTTCCCTTCGTGTATTTGGATGTATCTGTTTTGTGCATTCCTTTCATCGGGACAGGATAAACTTGTTACCAAATCCCTCAAGTGTATTTTCCTCGGTTACTCCCGGTTGCAGAAAGGCTATAAGTGTTATTCTCCTGAGTTGAACCGCTATCTTATGTCTACTGATGTCACATTCTTTGAACAACAGTCCTTCTTCTCGGTTGTTCATCCTGATTCACAACGTCTTGACCAAGTATTGCTCAGTGTTGTTAAAGGCGCGCCTAGGCGCAAGGCCCCTCAAGGCGCAGCCATCTCTCCTTGCCATGTCTAGGCGAGGCGACATCCAGCCAGGCGCGCCTCCCTCAGGCGCACATCCATCAGGCGCACATGCCCAGCTGAAAAATCAGCATGTTTTCTAGTTTTTAAACATTTCTTATAAAACTTAAAGAGAGAAAATAATAAAATACAATATTGACAAGTCAACAAAACTCAAAAATATGATGTTCCAGCTCATCTGATTTCTAGAAGGCCAAGAGACTACACCTCCAAGGCTCCAAAACTCTCTTACGCTGCAAGCATCACTCTTTTCTCTCCGCAACTGCAACTCCTCAAGTTCTTCTCCAGTTCTCCAATTTTGATTGAGGTGGTTCTGCTTCTCCAGGCCAAGGTAACATATCGACAATCCCTTCTTCTTCTTCTTACGCTGCTGGCCTGCTTATTCTTCAGCAATCCTTGTTGCTTCTTCTTCTTCTTCTTCTTCTTACGCTGCTGGCTTGCTTCTTCTTCGGCAATCCTTGTTGCTTCTTCTTCTTCTTCTTACGTTGCTGCTATCCTCCTGCTCCTTCTTCTTCTTCTCCTGCTATCCTTTTTCTTCTTTTTCTTTTTCTTCTTCTTCTTACGCGGCTGCTATTGCTAGCTTGCTTCTTTTTCTTCTTATTCGCTTCCTCTGCTTCTTCTTCTTCTTTCTTACGCTGCTACTGCTGCTGTTACTTCTTCTTCTTCTTCTTCAGTTATTTTTTTTTAATTTTTATTTGTTGATACCTGCTGCTGCTTCTTCTTTTTCGTTTTTCTTTTAACATTTTTTGGCATAATTTAGCCTTAGTCTTTACAAATAATTTAGCCTTAGTCTTTACATTTTTTTTTGTTTTTTATTTGTGGTGTTTAAATGTTGATTCCTTTTTTTGATTTGTTGAAATATGGTGGGATTTAATTTGCTGAAATTTACAAGTATGTCATGAAGTATATTTATGTTGTGATTTATTTAATATATGTTGAATTATTGAATTTTTTGATAACATAAATGTTGATATGTGATTAGGATCTATTTTATGACTTATTATTCAATTAAGAAGTATATTTTTCTTTCTTCTTAGTCAGCATGCGCCTTGCACTTGCCAGACGCGCGCCTCGCCTTGCGCCTTAGTGTGCCTTGGGCTTTTAACAACACTAGTCTTGCTTATTCCTTCTCTTCCGTTGCCCTTATCAGACTCGTCTATCTCCTTCTCGGCGGACCCTTCACTTCCATCTTCCGGTCCACACTCCCCAACTCCTCCACTTCTTATTTATCACCGTCATCCTCATCCTGCTCCTGGCATCGGCATTCCTCTTGACTGCGACTCTCCTAACTCACCCTCTCCATCAGTGGTCACTCCTACCATGGATCCTCAGCCCGACAACCTTCCTATTGCACTTCGCAAAGGCACACGGTCTACTCGCAATCCATATTCTTTTTATAATTTTTTGTGTTATGACCATTTGTCACCTGCTTATAGTGTTTTTGTTTCGAGCATTTCTTCTGTTTCTATTCCTAAAACCATAGGTGAAGCCATGTCCCATCCTGGTTGGCGCCAGGCTATGTTAGATGAGATGGGTGCTTTGCATTCTACTGGCACTTGGGATTTGGTGCCTTTGCCACCAGGAAAGACTCTCGTTGGTTGTCGGTGGGTGTTCACCCCTAAAGTGGGCCCCGACGAACAGGTGTAACGTCTTAAAGCCTGCTTGGTTGCCAAAGGCTTTACACAGATTTATGGGCTGGATTACAGTGATACCTTCTCTCCAGTTGCTAAAATGGCCTCTGTTCACCTATTTCTCTCTATGGCTACCACGTATCATTGGTCGCTCTATCAATTGGACATCAAGAATGCCTTTCTTCACGGTGATTTGCAAGAGGAGGTTTATATAGAGCAACCACCTGGTTTTGTTGCTCAGGGGGAGTTCAATGTAGTCTGCAAACTCAGGAAGTCTTTCTATGGCCTGAAACAATCTCCATGAGCGTGGTTCGACAGGTTCAGCACTGTGGTTCAAGCCTTTAGTCTCACTCGAAGTGAAGCTGATCATTTAGTTTTCTATCAATATTCTTCTTCTTTATGTATCTACCTCGTTGTTTATGTAGATGATATTATTATCACAGGGAACGATCGAGTTGGTATACAAAATTTGAAGGAACATTTCCATCAGCACTTTCAGACTGAAGACCTAGGTAAACTCTGGTATTTATTGGGTATTGAAGTTGCTCAATCAAGAGATGAGATCTCAATCTCTTTGATGAAGTATGCACTTGACATTTTAGAAGAAACTGGTATGGTGAACTGCAAATCGATTCACACCCCAATGGACCCAAATGTCAAACTCTTGCCGGGATAGGGGGAGTCTTACTCAGATCCTGGAAGGTATAGAAAATTGGTAGGCAAACTGAACTATCTCACAATCATTCGTCCCGACATTGCTTTTGCTGTGAGTGTGGTGAGTCAATTTCTCAATTCTCTATGTGATTCTCACTAGGATATTGTTATCCGGATTCTGAGATATATCAAACAAGCACCGGGTAAAGGGCCACTCTATGAGGATAAGGGGCACACAGATATTTGTTGTTATGCAGATGCAGATTGGGCCGGCTATCCTTCTGATCGTCGGTCGACCTCTGGATATTGTGTTCTTGTGGGAGGAAATTTGATTTCTTGGAAAAGTAAAAAACAAAATATAATAGCTAGATCCAGTGCAGAGGCAGAGTATCGGGCTATGGCTAATGCAAGTTGTGAGCTCATCTAGCTTAAGCAACTCCTGGAGGAACTCAAGTTTTGTGAAGTGTCCCCTATGAAGCTTGTTTGTGATAATCAGGCTGCCTTGTACATTGCTTCCAATCTAGTGTTCCATGAGTAGACTAAGCATATTGAAATCGACTGTCACTTTATTAGAGAAAAGCTAGTTGAAGGTGTTCTTGTTACAGAGTTTGTTAACTCCAGTGATCAATTTGCCGATGTCTTCACCAAGTCTCTAAACAGTCATCGGATAGAATATATTTGTAACAAGTTTGGTGCATATGATATCTATGCTCCAGCTTGAGGGGGAGTATTAGAATTATTAGTATAATTAAATATATTGCATATTATTGTTAGTGTTTTTATTTATTTATTTGTTATAACTATGTGTAATTAGGCCAAGTCCATAGGTTAAGCCCGTAGGTTATTAGGCTCGTTGTGCCTATTATAAATAATACACTAAGAGACTAATCTCTTAGGGTTTTTCTCTCATAATTGTTTTCTCACAGTTTGTTTCCAAAGAGAAAATGAAATAAAAAAGAAAAAATCTCGCAATCTGTTCGAATTAAATAATTAGCTTGAATAGAACAAGAATGAAAGAATTGTTATTGTTATTGTTATTTGTGATTGCAATAGCCATGCTGTGGATGATTTGAACCTTGAAATTTGTAGAGGAATTAAAATCTTCTCATCCCTTTTCTTTATTGAAGTGATGGAAACTGATGACTAGCTAAATAGTGTTCATATGAAAAAACAACTACCCAGATGCCAAAAGATATCTGTACCCATCCAGTTGTCATTGCTGTTGTTATTGCACTTTGTTTCAAAGCATTCTCCGTTCTTCCTGACCTTTTTTTGGTTTTGTTAGCACTTCCAGGTACCCTGGAGGGTTCTTCTACTGGAAATAGTTCTGCAGATTTAGCATCTCCGTTTGTCACCAAAGAAGATATTACTTCAGCTTGCATTTCTGGAGCAATCTCCCCAAGTAACTTGGAGATTGCATCATCACCTTCTGGAGAGGTTAAAATATTTTTGGTTTGTAACTCTGCCCGTGGACCACCCAACTTTCACGCACCAAAATTAGATGCAGTTCTGAAATGTGTGGAAAATAAATATCTAGAATCATGCAAAATAGTTGGATCTCAATTATCAGTGACAAAGTTGTTGAAAGACTTGTGCCAAAGTTATTTGGAGCTAGGTACCAATTCAACTGACGCATCTTTTATAAAATCTGCACCTGTGGATTATCTTCCTTGCATTATGGGAACCAGCAGGGAAACCCCTGGAGTCAGTAATTCTGGAATAGATTTGATTACAAAACAAGGAAGCCATTCAGAATCTTCCAGTTTATGTAGATTGGCGGTGTCTCAGCAACAGACTAATAATAGTAATAAAAAAAGGTGCTTTCGCAAGATAAAGGACATAACAAAAGGTACAGAAAGAGTGAGGATTTCATTGCTTGATGAAATTGGCAGTGAGCAGTTGCCAAATTTTATTTATGTGCCTGAGAATATAGTTTACCAGAATGCCTATATCCATTTCTCATTGGCTAGGATTGCGGATGACAATTGCTGTTCAAGTTGTTCAGAGGATTGTCTTTCAACATCCGTACCTTGTGAATGTGCTCGTGATACTAGGGGAGAATTTGCTTACACCCCCCAAGGCCTGCTGAGGGAAGAATTTCTTAGTGATTGTATTTCTATGAATCAAGAACCTCAAAACCACTATCATGTTTATTGCACTGATTGTCCATTAGAAAGGGCTAAGAATGGGAATAGGCCTCGGCCATGCAAGGGTCATCTGGTGAGGAAGTTCATCAAAGAATGCTGGAGGAAATGTGGGTGTAACATGCACTGTGGAAATAGAGTTGTGCAGAGAGGTATTACCTGCAAGTTGCAGGTAAGCCTTGGTGATATATAAGCAGACACCCAAGGCATTATAAACTTTTAGTTTCTTCTTATTTTTTGTACAAGTCTGTGGAGTCAATCTGAAAAGGACGCACAATGCATGTTTTCCACAATATTTTTCAGTACTTCTATATCAATGCAGAGTCTCATCTCCAGCTTTTGGATGCCATACTAATAAAATATGATGGCCAGTAGCTTCCTTTTGGAAGTTCTGAAAAAGTTTATTCCACACAATTTTTCTTTTTCTCAGATTCAATTTTTGGAAGAAATCTAATGGAGGCATAAATAATAATTCCCTAGTGTTAGTGTTTGATGTTCTCGAGCCCGCAAATCATTTGCATAATATACTTCATCACAATATGGATTGCTCTTTAAATTATTTTCTGCCATTGTTGTTTAAGCATCTAGTATTCCTTATCTTTCAGGTGTTCCAGACGGATGAGGGTAAAGGTTGGGGGGTACGCACACTCCAGGACCTTCCCAAAGGTTCTTTTGTATGTGAATATGTCGGGGAAATTCTGACAAACATGGAATTATTTGAGAGGAATGAGCAAAGCAGTGGCAATGAGAGACATACATATCCGGTGCTACTTGATGCTGATTGGGGTTCAGAAGGAGTTCTAAAGGACGAAGAGGCACTTTGCTTGGATGCAACCTCAATTGGGAATGTTGCAAGGTTCATAAATCATAGGTAAGCTTTCATTGATGCCTAGGGTATGAAGTCTACCTATTGACCTAAATGCAACTAATTTGTGCCTGTTTTCCCCTTCTTTTTAGGCAATAAAATGTATTGATGGAAACCATAACCATAACTTATGATATTTTTATTCAGAAACTACTAATTGTTTTAGGTTGACCTTGCTACTTACAAAGACGTAATTGGTTGGCCTTTTTATTCTAGATGCTTTGATGCAAACTTGCTTGATGTCCCAGTTGAGGTGGAGACCCCTGATCACCATTATTACCATGTATGAGTTTGACTTTTTCCATTCACTTTTTACGGACATCTTGTTCTCTGGGCTCTAAAGAAGCGCAAATATGTTCCTTTCATGCAGCTTGCATTTTTCACTACAAGAAAAGTGGAAGCTTTTGAAGAACTGACATGGGTAAGTGCAGTCATATGTTATTCGTGGAAATTTCCTATACTTCTTGAGTGACAATATCACCCATGATAATGTGTTTTTAATATTTTACTGATAGAAACTTAGTAGAGTAGTTAATTGGCATATCTGATTATTTAGTAAACAAATGCCTGGAATTTGATTCCTCTGGGGGCTCACCCTTACAAGTAATTCTTGTGAATTGATCTTCAACACCGAATGAGCAGGGGAGTCTAGCAAGGAGATGATGTATTTTGGACATTACTTTTCCTTAATATCTGTTTACTTGGCTATGCATAGTAAAAAGTTCTAGAGTGTTCTTTCAGCTTATCATTTTTGTGCGGTCTGACTGGTGATGGTTGGCGTTGCCGACTTCTTCTGCTGACACTGCAAGCACGTGAAAGAAATAGACCTCTGCCTTGCTTCCCACGTCTGATAAAAGTAGCCTAAATGTTCCTTCTTAATTTTAACTTCTAGTTTAGGTAGAGTCGGTGAACTGGTGATTGCATTTCTTTATGCAACGGTTGAAATGCTCTGTTGTTTTGGGGGTTATGAAGGTCTAGTCATATGGTCAAAATATTGATAAAGCATAATTTTAGAATTACATGGTACTAGAAGCAGGAAGAATTATCAAAATTGCATAATACTAGTGTAACATGGACTTCTAGACTTCATAATACTAAAAGGACCAGCCTAGAATCTTGAAGATGTTTAGTAGCAAAATTATGCAGGCTTGTTAAATTCATATGCACGGATTTATGAACATCTCTTGCGCTGATGAAGGCATGTTGACTATCACTGAGCTCAACAATGACAACAACAGAAATTTCCCAATTATAATATTCTTCATCCTTAAATCATTACAGCACATGCCTGACACTTGCAACTATGTAAACCTGCAAGGCCTCCACTTAAAAGTATTAGTTGAAGTCAACTTTTGTCTTACACAACAAAGTGATATACCCAAGACCTTCCTACTAGACTATTAATACAAGATCATGACAAATTCCCTCCCTTTTAAGCCTTGGCGTGTTCACTAAGCTAGAATTTTCACTTAACCATAGTCCTTACCTCTAGTCGTCCTCAACCATACCATCTTGGCCCACTTATAAAAGTGATTCTGGGTTAATTTTACATCACTTTTAATACCATAGACTTCACTCAAGAGTGTTGGTTGAAGTTTTTAATTATTTTTTGAAAAAATAAAACTTTTAGGCTCTTAAAACTAAGTAATGTATCA